>NC_056626.2:155101499-155422333 GCF_002870075.4 Lactuca sativa
AAGGGGGCCGTCATTACTCACAAGGGAGAGTTCGCGGTTCGAGCTTCACAGTTCGGTGTTGTAGAGATTGATTTCTACTAGTATCCTATGGAACAAATAGTTTCTAGTGAGATATCATTCAATAAATGATTATCTAAGAACTACCTATCCAACTAGTGGTATCGCAAAATGCCCAAAGTTTGTTCGGTTTATTATTGGTAATATTGAATTCACGACGCCTTGTGTTCAAAAATCCACAAAAGCATGAAAATGAACTCTACAAATTATAAAAAAAAAAATTTTGGTTCTAACAGAAGGCATTAGTGTCCATAAATTTTATAGAAAGTTTTGAATATCATTTGATATTTATTTGTAAATTAAAGCCTAAATAATAGGAAAAATTCAAAATAAATGAGAAACAGTTTCCAAAATTCCCAAATTATTTTTTACATGTTCTCATAATTTTTCTCAAGTTGAGAAAAATATTGGTTCGGGCCTTGGAGTCAAATGACCCGACTTTGTAAGTTCATGCTCCAATTCAATGAAAAATATGAATAAAATACCAAACGGTGACCAAATCTCATAAAAATTTAGATGACATTCTTATTTTGTAAATAAATCAGTTATACAACTATTTATATTTTATCACTGTAAATGATTATAATGAATTTATGAAAATTAAATTCTTATTTTTGTAGAAAAATTAGGATTTCGTTTTAATACTTGGGGTTTCACAGAGCATCTCTTAAAAGCGTGACCTTTCATAAAACAATTTTTTTCATAATTATTTCGAAGCTAAATGGGGATATTCAACCCCAACAAGTTTTGAAAATTAGCACTAACTATGCATGAGTTCCATATGTAGTTGGAAGTTCGATAATTTGTGTAGAAACTTCTATAAGTTTTTAGTTCATGAAATTTTCGATCTTCTGAGATAAACGTGTCAAGTTTATAAAATATTTTTCTCCATATTTATGGTAGGGTTTAAGGCCCTTGATCACCAATATAAAACTAGTGATCACAAAAAAATGATGTTGCGCAACTGTTTTGTAAAAATTGTCAAAAATCTAAATCTTAATCATTTCCTGTGAATCTAATTAGGTTTAGAAGCCAACTCAATATAACAAATTTTAGAAAAATCTCAATATTTGGCTAAGAATCAAGTCAGATATGCATTTTCAAAGTTGGGTAAACAATTCACAGAGAATGTTGAAAAGTAAAACTCGTGAAAACATAGTTCAAACTCCTATTTCACGTAATGATATCGGTTTTTTTTGCTTGTATTGAGGTAGAAAAGCATTATATTGAAGATATTATGTATATATACTTGTTTCTAACCATTTGATCTTACATGCAACCAAGGTAGATGAGACTAAACTTTTGAAAAATCGATTTTTTCATGCTAGATAAAACTTGCATGTGCTCACCTTTGCTCTTGACATTGGTTTGATCATGGATCACCACCATGTCCAGAACAGGCAACATGATTTTGGTGGTAATCTACAAACATCTAGATGAAAAAAAGATCTCTAGCAAGAACATGCTTTAGAAATTTAAAATAAAAGATGAAAATGACTAGAACTTGTGTAGAAATCGTATGAGTGTGCTTATGGAATTTAGTTTCTTTACCTTGATGAATATAGATCCTTAAGAGCACCAAAATATTGAATAGAATTTGTGGCTTTTGTAACACCCGGAATTCAGAAGGCTAATTAAGGAAAGAAAATATTCAATTAAGAGGCCAACTCGTCGAGTTCAAAGGTGAGAACTCGACGTGTTGGCATAAATGGGCACGTGGGAATTTAAAGACCATCTCGACGAGTCGAAGAGTACCAACTAGACGAGTTGCAGGGGGTTTAGGAAACCCTAGATTCAGGATTTTGCACCCTATTTAAACACTTTATGCTTTAGGGTTTGGCCTCATTTTCAGCCTCCACTGTTCTAACCCTAGCTCTTAAGACCCTAATGCTATTGTGAGTGATTGTGATCCATTTTGAGTATTCTTTAATGGGTTATGAGCACTACATCAATCCTATGGTGTTCATGAAAACCCTAAAGCTTTGTATCTAGTTTGTCTAATGAACATGCAATAATCATCCAAAGTTCATAAACCATAGATCTAGCATATAATAATCGATATTATCATAATAAAAGGGTTTAGATATTACCTTGATTGTTATGTAGTAATAACAATATCAATTCCTCTTGATCTTGACCTTTGAATGCTTACTGCCTGAAATATTGCACCTCTAATGGAGTCATAAACACCATGAGCAACAAGATGAAGAAAGAGAAGTAGGAGAAAGCACGAAAACGTCCAAGAATGCTAAGGGGTCACTTAGCCACATTTTTGGGAGCCTTAGGGGTCTTTATATACTTGTGTAGGCTGCTAGGGTTTTAGGTGAAACCCTAATTCTCTGCTTAGGCCTTAAGCAACCTATGAACTCCCTCCTTAGAGGCCTTGGAAGAAATCTTATGGGCTTCCCCATAAATTTCATCCACTCCAATTTTATGGAGTCCATTAGCCCATTATTGCAATTATCAATGATTTGCATAACAGTCCCCTTTATTTAATTAATCTCTTTCAGCCACAAAATTAACTCTTATTAATGCTTGACTAATATTAATTAAATAATATGATTTCTCTTTTAATATACTATTCATATAATATATTAATAAATCATAATTAATCCTCTTTCTCCTTAATTCATCCTATCAGTTGCTATGGTGAAGGCAACCCAAAAGGACCATGCTCACAATCAGGTCAAGTACATACCAAAATAGTTATGGGCTTAGACACCTAATCCAACAGTCTCCCACTTAGATAAGTCTAATAACTATATTGTGTATGACTTCGTAACCTGATTAGCGATCATAGCTTTCAAAAGCTGCTGTCGAACTCTAATCATATCAGAAACGTGTCCTTTAGATAAGGGATCATATATTCCTCCATTATAGATATCGTATGAACTGAGACATGGATTTTAATCATACTCTCTGTTCATGTGTTGTTTCCTGATTTCCGATTTGTGACGACTGACAACAAACTACAATTGAACACATCAACTTAGTCCCGACTTGGCCAAGCACTTAGGGTGTCATCACTAAATCATCAATGGGCCCACAAATATCGCTTTTATCCCACTTTGGGTAAAAGGAACGGATAAACTTTGACTCAATGCTTTCTTGTGCCTACTCATCAAATCACACACAACAATATGTTTTATAACACCAAGTTACTAGTGCGTTTACATATTATCAATGTGTAACCAACTTGCAGAATACAACTCACATGTCTCGGTTTCAAAAATATAAGATATTATCATCTCACCAATCACCTGTGATAAAATCCATGAAGCTATCCAAGTGAGCGTGGGTTTAATCCAATGCTCAAATCCTATTCATAAGCACTCATGAACATTGCAACAAACTTTTTCTATGTCTAATACACTTTAGACAATCTACAAACCAATTCATGATAATCTTCTTTCATACCTACTCCTAAAGTATGAGCAACTGTGGAACGTTCGAATAATCTTATTATTTAGGAGTCAAAACATTCAAAGTGAAACACAAGAATAATCGAATCCAATATGGCACCAAACTTTTGAGTATAAATAAAACTCCTTTTATTTAGTCACCATATTGATTGATTACACATTATTCATTGTATAATGTTTCGGATAATCAACTTATTACTTGAATCATAACAACAGTTGTCCCATGCATCAAGCATGCAAACTCTATTTACCTATGGTCCATACTTTGTGAAATAGATCAATTGAAAACATTTCCAATGATGCTCATTTCACAATCCCTAATCCTTATCGTTCGTGTAAGAACACAAAATTCTCGCCACTACTAGAATATGTTAGATTCTAACATTTTATGCAACGATCCTTTCATAATGTCATAGCACAAAAGCCACCAAGACTTTGCCAATGATATTACAAAGTGCTCAATTGGAGATTGTTACAAGACAATCCCATAGATGTGACGTCTCACATTCAAAGTACATTCCTTTGAACATTCTTTTTGCATAACAGTTTCTAATCTAGATATAAATTCTTAACATCCAACTCCCAATATGGAAACATTTCCATATTTGCCATATGAAAAATTATTGTGAATAGAGTCTTACCGATTCATAATAATGTCGATATGGTCCATTCTTTACTAAAATTCCAACTGCTCACAAGCAACCAATCCTTAGAGAACCTTAGATTGTCATTGACAGTTGTTCAATTATTTTAGTCAAACCGGTTCTAATCCCTTTCCCTCTTAATACCCTAGGCAATTGGAAAATTTTAAAACTGGTCGAATATTACAGCATATGCAATCTATCCTATACCCGAAGCGTATGGGACACGATTCATAATAAACAATGTGATACTTTAGTAGTTTCTTGCTATAATACTCTTATATATAGAATGCCCCTATGTTAAAACTTTTCAACATAACATTCATATATGTCTTTTGATTAAATGTAATTAAAATTTGTCGATCTAAGCCTTTAGATTTGAAATGAAGTATAATATTCTCTCCGTTAATTATAGCAAAACAACTATTCAACCTTTTCAACTTTGCAAATTGAAACTTTGTTTTCTATAACTAATATTGCTAACTTGCAACACTTAAAATAATAATCATGCTCCCACTAACATGATAATTATCTCCATGCTAGCATAACACTTATACTCCCACTAGCTTTGACACGTATTCAGAAAACAGTTGGACTTCTAGAAATCAATACTTATTGACTTCCAAAGTTCATATTTCTAATACAACTTGCTTCGATAATCCTTTATCTAAGCCTCTCAACCTCATACACCTTTCCTTAGAAAGTTTATATGTGAGTCTAAACAATTTCAGCACTTATAGCAATAATTCTTAAATGTTTAAACTAATTGCCAAATCTCACAATTCACACTATGAAGAGGGATGCCGTAATCATAATTGAATTTGAGAATGCAATTTACACAATCATTATCTCCTTCAAATCTCTCTTAGTGAAAGCGTTTCCTCACAATCATTTTCATGAAGGAGAGAAACCTTATGACACTTAGATTTTACGGTGTATGTGTTCCTATCCATGTGATTTTGTTATAACCATAATTATAAGATAATGTTTGTGACAAATACAAACTCTTATGGACAAAACTTGTTCATTCTTAATTTCTTTCAATCAAGGGTCCCACTATTGCTTCCAAGTTATTGAGCAGCTTACCCCTACCTATCAATGTACTTTCCATTGATCAAGGTGTCTTGCCTCTATGCAATTAATTGATAACTAATGGAACTCACATGCATAGTTGACCAAACTGGAATGGCACAGAAACAAGAATATGTCAACACGATAGGTTACACACCTCAAGTCGTGTGCTAGTGTTTAATAATATATTTAGTCTTGATTAGTTCTTGAAACTTTTCAAGAGACTCCCACTGACCTCTTGACATATAAGACTCTCTTGTCAAGAAACATTTCTTGACAAACAAATATTCAAGAATTAGTGTGGATTCTTATCAAGACAAACACTACACACAATTGGTATTAGTTGGTCTTTGTCTTATCCAAGACATCACAACTTACCAATTTTAAAAGTGTGTAAGAGTAAGAAAAACAATTTTTTGCTTCACATTTGATGAGTGTGTTAGAACTTCTTAAGATGTGTCACTCAAGTCACAATCTTTGAGTATGACTCTAAGACTTGATTTTGGAACGAAGTATGATTCACCTATTGATTTAACCATTTAAAAACTTTCTGATTCTTCTTCTTAGCCATACCAGCGCACTAAGGTTTACCTAGAGGATCAGTTGTGATATGGTTTTATAATAAATAAGACGATCATAAAACATGATACAAAAGTACTCTCCCTTATTTCCAGATTGGAGAAACTTTTATCTTTCTGCCTAATTGATTCTTCTTATTCGTTATGCTATTATTGAAACTTTTCAATAATTCAGAATTATACTTAATCTTGTAAGCATAACCATATTTACTATACTTTTAGTAAATCATGACAAATAGTCTTATTTTTATTTGTGGTGGACTTGACCAGTGCATAACATTGTGTTCTAGTCCTTTAGTCCTTCTCTTGATTCACATACTTGTGTGATCAAGGAATTAGTCTTAATTTCCCAAGTACCAAGATTTCCATACATCACATGATTCAAATCATATGATTCCAAGCTTCTGTCCAATTGATACTTGGGCGATGACAATCTTTCCTTACATAGAAAAATTACGCCACTACCATAAATAACATAACTAAGAATCACATCCACTTAATATTGCTTACAATAGAAATACACAAGCATCAATTTTCATAACATTTCAAGGATATATAAATAAGACAAAACTCAAAATTTATTTAATTTATAATAAGGTGCGGAGAATTTATCCTTACAATGCAAAATCAAATGAAAACTATGCTATTTCATATTCCTAAACAATCTATCATAACTCTAAAAGTAGCAGCTCCAAAAATCCGATCATCGAATCATACGATCAACATTCATTTCTTTGCGATCAGACTCAGCTCACTTCTCCCTTTAAGCTTCCTTTCTTTTCTTGATCCTACAAAAAAATGAAATCTTATTATATCATGTATTAAGAATCTAAAATAGAAAACTTAATAGAGTTAGATAGTGGATTTTACCTGAAGCAGAGTCATACATCTTGACTCTCCTATCTCTTAGATCTCTCAGGTATTTAGGGCAGCTTCGTAACCAATGCCCCCTCTTTTGACAGTATAAACATATGGATTCTTATGGAATGGTACAAAGGACTATCTCAGACTCAACCTTTCTCTTGTATAGTGAAAACTTTTCTGGACTTCCAATGTTGCCATTTCCCATAGAAGGTTGGGACATTGATTTACCAGACAAATTTGCTTGACCGGTGTGCCAAATCATCACTGATTCAACATGAATAAGCAAATAAGTCAAATCAATGAGCATTACGTTGTGGTCCATCACATAGTACTCTCTAATGAACTCACTATATGACTCGGGAAGTGACTGAAGAACCAAGTCAACAGCCAACTTCCTTGAGACATCGACACCCAACATTCCCAATCTATTAATATGCAACTTCATATCCAATACATGAGCACATACAGACTTTCCATCTTTGTGTCTTTTTGACAATAGGGCTAGAGTGACCTTGAACTTTTCAATTCATCGAACACGTGGGTTAACGAGAATTATTGGAGGAGGTGGAGGAAGTGAAGTATGATTTTCATTTCCACAATCCAATCATGGAACACCATCTTCACGTGGAAAGATTTTTCAAACGGATTTAGGAAGACCATAGTTGATAGATTTTGGCATCTACAAAATGGGAGAAAATTCAAGTTAGTTGAAACGAATCCTTGATAAAACACCCAAATGAAATATCAAGGCTATGACCCAACATAATATTCTACAATTTGGAAAAGGGATGTCGTAATCCAAATTGTAGAATATTTGAAGGTAGGTATATGACGATTTACCAATTTCCACCATGAAAAACGAAAATTGAAAATTAAGTTTTAAATGAATTGAAACTCCTAGATCTTTTGAGATTCATTGAACTTTTCAATGGCATGTTTAAATCTCGAGTGTGCCCTTCGTTTGTGACTGGGATGCTGAGGATCACAAACAAGTTGTGGATAACCCTGCAAATATACATGGTGCCCCCAATGTTACAGTCACTTAATCGATGTGCTGGTTAACCACACATGCTCCATCGATCTATGAAAAACATCGAGTCACCTTTGCCACCTTTACTTAGAGCCCAATTAGTGTGTCAGTTAACCACACACGCTCCACTAACGTCTTAGTAAGGGTACAAAGTGTAATTTCATGGAATAACACCAACTCTACATTTATCCTAAAGTGACTAAAATTTGGGAATTTATAAAACATTTAGTTACTTCATATTTCATTATACTTGTAATGGAAGGTTGTGTCGTATCCTACCTGTTCGGATAATGACCCTCCACTAGTCAAGAGTGCGGTGGGTAAGAATGGATACCCAATGACGGTCATTTTATAGGCCGCTTCCTTAAACACACCTTATAGACCAACTTCGTGAATGAGATCTGCTAATGGTAAGACTGACATTTTACTTATACATATATAATATTATACTTTTAATTTTATATTTAGTATAAGGGTGTATTTTACATTTTTAAAATACTAGGTGGTTTAATTTAATAAATTATACTTTTTAATTTAATTAAATATAAACTTTATCATTATAGATTTATGAACTCTCTTTTAGTTATACACTTAATTAATTTGGTAAAACCATGAGGGTGTAATTTGAAATTTTCAAAAAACTAGGGTTTTAGAATTTAACAGTTAGAAATTCGAACTTTTAATCAAAAAATTTAAATTCCAAAACTTGAGGGCAAGTTTTGAAACTTTTCAAAACCATATAGATCAAATTTCAAATACATTTAATTAATCAAATAATTAGTGATTATCAAAATTTGACCTAATTCAATTACTTGCAAGATAATTCATCAAATAATTCAAATAAATCAAGTTTATCACATAAGGCAATGAATATCTAATTAATTTGACAATTATCTTCTATTTTGGTAAGGATAATCACTCCAAATCAATAAAAATTGGATTTATTAGTTAAAACGTTTTTGGTAATTATCCCACAGCAAAATAAGGCAAGATCCCAAAAATTCCTCCTTCTGACCATCTGACTCGTCTAGTAAGGGATGGACTCATCGAGTTCCTAGTGGACTCGGCGAGTCCAGGCTCCAGAAGGCAGAATTTTCGACTTTCAGCAATGAATGATCATGTAAAACGTTAAATACATCAAACAAACAGCCCTGGCTCTCATACCACTGATGGGTTATGAGCACTACATCAATCCTATGGTGTATATGCAAACCCTAAAGCTTTGAATCTAGTTTGTCTAATGAATATCCAACAATCATCCAAAGCTCATAAACCCTAGATCTAGCATATGAGAATTGATATTATCATAATAAATGGGTTTAGATATTACTTTGATTGTTATGTAGTAATAGCAATCTCAATTCCTCTTGATATTGACCTTTGAAAGCTTAGTGCCTCAAATTTCTTCACCAAAGTCTCCAAATTTCTTCAGCAAGCTTGGCTGCTCTCCAATCACTTTTCTTTTGAGAAGTGGCAGGAGAGTCGTTTGTGCTGGGAGAAGACATATACCCCACCAGATTCTTGAAGTGCAGGGGAGTCTTTTGTTTTTCAGGAGTTATGTCAATTTAAGGATGAGAGTTGTGAGGAGGGGTGTGATGAGATGGTTGTGGAGTGGGAATTTTTCCAGTAGAGGCTGGGGGAGTTTGATGGTGTGAGAGAGATTAGTTGGAATGATGGACTTGATGGACTTCTTCACTTCCCCCTCTTGAGGAGTTTAGACCTGGAGCCTCCTCAAGCCATTGACGAAGGCCATCAACCTTGTCAAAAATAGTTTGAAATTGTGCTTTGAGGGCGTCTGCCAACTGTTGATTGTTAGGAGTGGAAGGATTGAAGAGAAATTGATGAATCTACTTGGTGAGTTGGAGAATTTCCAGCCCATTTATGCAACTATTAATGATTTGTATAACAGTCCCCTTTATTTAATTAATCTCTTTTAGCCACAAAATCAATTCTTATTAGTTCTTGACTAATATTAACTAAATAATATGATTTCTTTTTTAATATATTATTCATATAATATATTAATAAATCATAATTAATCCTCTTTGTAACAACCATAAAAATTCAACAAATTTTAACTTTTCAAAAACAACCCATTTTCTCAATGTTATTACAAAAAGGTTTTCAATACAATTATTATAAGAGTCTTCCCAGAATCACATCATAAAACGTAATCATGAGGAGCGGTACGATCACACCTTTGCCTTGCCATGGTCTCCTGAAGAACCTGAAAAACATTAAACCACAACCGTAAGCCCGAAAGCTTAGTGAGATACCCCCAAAATACCAACCACATATACCATACACGCATAACATGCCATATCATATCAAGACACAGAACAACCATGCACTTCGGGTCTACTGTGTGACTGGTCCGCCGCACCGGCCAACAGTCCACCTGGTCCACTCTCTGAGTCTAGCCATATACATCGAGTCTGCAGTGTGATTGGTCCGCCCGCACCGGGCCTTCAATCCACCTGGTCCACTCTCTAAGTCTACAGTATGACTGGTCCGCCCGCACCGGGCCTTCAGTCGGCCTGGTCCACTCTCCGAGCCTCGGCACGTCTGGTCCGCCCTCTTGGAGCCTACAACCTATCCAGACCGCTCGTTGGGCCTTCGGGACAATCGGTCCGCCCTGGGTATCTTGGCCTACAGCACAAAGCAGGACCCGCCTCATCCCAACCCCAGTCCAACAACCATGTGCACATAAACATACAATCATATATCAATTCACAATCAACAAGCCGATCTAACAGATCACATAACATATCATCATCCTAACCAGGATACCGACCTTAACTAGGTCTCTAACATGTACCATCCTAGCTACCAGGATGCAAACATATCAAGGCAATAACATAACAACAAATACCCGAATCTCAATCCGTTAAAGGGTCGGCCTTGGTGCCTTAGACCCTGTTGATATAGTGAGGATAACTCACCTCGCCACTGCCGAAACTCTGAACTGAAGAAGCAGATTCTCGAATCACCGACTCACCGAAAATCCCAAACTAGCCAACATAGCACAAATAATCATTAGGCTAAGCACAATACTCTTCCAAGGTTAAATTGACCATTTTACCCTTAACTCAATCTGGCCCAACACTAGGTAAGCTCCCAAGCCCACCAATGGCCCAAAGTCCAAAGGTCCGAAGCAAAGCCCACTATTGGCCCAATTTACTAAATTGGGCCCACCACACCAAATGGGCCTAGACCCATGGTCCATAACAACTAATGGGTCCACCATACTCCATCCAATATGTCCAGTCACGGCCCATAATCCAGCAGCCCAATAACAGCTCAATCCCTAAGGCC
Source organism: Lactuca sativa (assembly GCF_002870075.4). NCBI lineage: Eukaryota > Viridiplantae > Streptophyta > Magnoliopsida > Asterales > Asteraceae > Lactuca > Lactuca sativa. The sequence continues at coordinate 155,112,478 of NC_056626.2, forward strand.
CAAAACGGAAAACCCAACAGAGGGAGTACGCTGGGCGTACACACTAATTTGCAATTGGGGATCGAGGCACTGACCCGCTACGCGGGGCGTAACTTCGTTGCTCATTAAGTCCTCATAACTTCTTAATGGCTTAAGCTCTTAAGCCCAAACTTTAGATCCTTAGGCCAAATATGCCTAAGATTCATAAAGTCTCAAACTTTATCACTTGGGACGTCCATAAAGCTCTTAATCCAAGATCTTAATCCATTAAGACCTACTTATCTCACACATGGAGCAACCACAGCCCTTGGGACCTCATTTTTCGCACTCAAGACCTCTCCAAAGGTTTGAAAGGACAGATAAACTCGACCAACTCAAAACATGCATCAAGATGAGGACTTTTGGGACAAGAATGATGTCAAAACTTCACAACAGTTAGATCTATACAATATAAATGACAAGCAAGAAGCTTTATACCTCAGATAGGCTCCAAAGGATGATATCTTTCCAGATTTATAAGCTCCAACCACTCAACTCCTTCTTTGACAACTTCCTCTTTCTTCTTCTAGCCTCTCCTTTGCCAAAATGATCTTTCCAAGGCCAACACACTCAACAATGGAGGTGGAACGGCTATCTAGGGTTTCTGGGGTTAAGAGAGAGTTTATGGAGGCTAGGGTAAGAACCAACATGTTCCTTATATAGTGGATGACCTTAATTTTAGGGTTTTAGAACTCTGAGAGTACGCTGGGCGTACCTCTAGTACGCTGGGCGTACTCAACCTTGCACCCGCGTCCAATTACGCTCTTATGCTGGGTGTAATCCCAGCTTACGCTGGGCGTACTCGGCGTGCCCCAACTTTCATATTTGGCCCTCTCTTCCACTTTTCCTACAAAAGGACCAAAATACCCTTCCTCTAAAATCCTGGGGACTCACAAATAAGTACTTTTAGGAACGGGGGGTTACAATTCTCCCCCACTTAAATTAGGCTTCGCCCTCGAAGCCTGCGACAACTCGACTCCAGAACTTCTCCCGCAACACACCACCTGGCATTAACCAAACCCGGTTCCTTAAGACACAACCATTGAAATCTGAAACTCAACCTTTCCCTTTTCTTGCGGTGTTCTGGCCACCGCCTCAAGCCGGCCACCGGCTTCACCCTTTGATAACCACACTTATCAGATTCTACACTTACCAACCGAGTACCACTCCATGGCACTTTTCTCGATCCTGATCACAACAATCTCTTGACTCTTACGAGCTAGATATAACCCTGAACCATCGGGTTCCCGATCCAAGTCCAACTCTATCCATTCCATGCTGACAGAATGACACATTCTTCACCTCAGAGCAACTCCCACGAGTTCTCCTCTTGCAATCGCATGCACATGTTGCACTAGCTCTAGCACCATCGGGTTGGGAAGACCCGTCACACTGACGACACCTCCAAACATCCCCCAGGATGAATCACCACTACATACACAATTCCTTGATCAGAATCAAACTGGGAATCCAAGACTCCATCCCTGCACCCCTTCCGAGCCTCTTGGCTCTACACCCGCGGAATCCCTTCCGCGACCTCAGCAGTCATCCAATCCGGATCTGATTCCATACCACTGCCGCAATCACGCTGCTCAAAGACCATAATTGGATCAATCTAATCATAACTCTGCGCTGCCGCTTTCACTTCCGTGAATTTACACTCCCCCTTGGAGCTACATTCCTCTCTATTTTCTTACCAAGGAAATACACTTGGCCGCCTTGTCACTGCGACGAGTGCCACGGTGCTCGCCCAACGCTACACCACTCCCTTATAGCATAACCGCTATCCATGCAACACACATGCTCTGAATCTGCTTGCAAGGACTCTCGAGTCCATGCACCATCTTCACTAATCAAGATCAATACCCGGGGCCAGACCTTCTAATGCTAACACATCGCGACATACTCAACCCATTTCCTCAATCTGGTCTAACAATACCTGTAGAGTCTTCAGCATGACTGAACCGCCTTACCAGGCCTTCAGCCAATCTGGACCACTCTCAGAACCTTCAGCCAATCTGGGCCGCCCTCCAGGGCCTTCAGTCTGGCTGGACTGTCCTCCGAGCCTTCGACCTGAGTGGTACTCCTATCGGCCTTCAGTCTATCCGGACCGCTCAACTAGCATTCATCATTCCGAGTTATCACTCCGGGAAATCCTCCCATGCATACTGTTCTAGCCCTCTAGGGGTTCCGAACTCTATCTCCATCATACATACTCAATCCCGGCCTGATCCCAGGCCCTCCACAATCAAATACCCTTGGTCTGTATCCCGCCCCGCATGCCTGCCACTTACTCATACCAGCCTACGCTCTTGGCTGACAGAAACACTGCTGAATCCCAAACAGCTAAACAACCTCACATGCTCATCAATCTTCCGGAGAATTTTCCAATTCTCCCCCACTTATAGCACTGACTATCAATCACCGATCATCATCATCGACCTCCCTCAACCACCTTACACCACACAAACACTTATACACGAACTGATCCCTACTAGCACGAGCAACCTTCACAAAATCACATAATAACACTGATCATCCCGAGCTCGAAAGAAACTCAATCTGCAGCTAACCACTCCTCAGAATGCAGATGCTACCCAAAATTCAAACCAGACGCCAGATTTCCACTAATAACCCCATGAAGGATAACCAACAATATTACCAATTCTAAACCCATAACCATACCAACCCTCAAAGAACAACGAATACCATACCGAAAACCACACAACGAGACTAACAGATAAACAATAGTCCACAATAATCACAAGATAACAAGATATCAAGAAAGAAACATACCCGCAGCTGCATCCGGCACTGCTCTGACCTCCTCTGCTGAAAGCTGAAAAGCATGGCCCTGAGCCCTTGGGGGCTCCGCTCCACCCTGACCTCCGCCCGTGATCGTCAAAGTGGCCGGTGCTGGAGCCTGCACCGGTCTTGCAGCAAGCTGTGGACAGTTGACCCTTAAGTGCCCAACTTGATGACAGTGATAACAAATCCTCAAATCCCGAACCGGCACCGACTGTCGACAATCCCTCGCCTAGTGCCCCTCATTTCCGCACTTGCGGCAAGCACCACCGGACCTACAAACTCCGGTGTGACCCTTCCCACACTTTCCACAAGTGTGGCTGCTCTGATCTCCTACCCTAGAATCAACGGTCTTGGACCGTTTCGACGCCGGCTGTGACTGCACCGGAGCCTGCCTCGGCTCTCGCAACTGCAACTCAATCTCCAACTCACGCCGCCTGGCGGCCTCCTGCAACTCCAACAAAGTCTCGCACCTCTGCGTAGACACAAACTGTTGATATCCTTCTTGAGCATACTCAGATATCGGGACTTCTGAGCTTGCTCCGAAGCGAACTCAGGGAAAAACATCGCCCCCACAGTGAACATCCTGGTGATCTCCGTTACCGACTCCAAATCCTGCTTCAGCTCAAGAAACTCCTGAGCCAATCTCTCCTTCTCAACCCGCATAACATAATGAGTGCTGAACATTTCTCTAAACTGATCCCATGAAACCGCAACCCTCTGGGCATCCGAATATGACCCCGTGGTCAATCTCCACCAATCCTTCGGCCCGAGGCTCAACAGGTTCAGAGCACACCTTACCCTCTGATCAGCAGGGCATGAACACGTGAAGAAATACCCCTCCACATCCGACAACCATTTCATAGCAACAATCGGGTCCTGAACTCCATCAAAGGTAGGAGGCTTCGTATTATCGAAGTCCCGATACTAAAAACCTCGACCGGCTCCTCCCCCTGCCGCTGCTACAGCCGCTGTAGCCGCCATGGCAGCCGTCTCAGTGAGAGCCGCATAGCGCTCATCAAAATACTCAACCATGGCTGTCTTGATCGACCCAAACAGTTCCGGCAGCTCGTCCCGGAACAACGCAACAACCTCATCATGCAGGATCTCACGAATCCTAGCATCCAACTCGCCTGTGCTCATCTGACAAATAACCTCGGGTGGTACCGACCCACCCTGACCGTCCTCTCCAGCTCCTGATCCTGACCCGGATCCGCTCCCAGCATGCCTCGTGACCACCATACTGAAAAACATCACAAAATCTCAGACACTTCCCACTATCCCGAGAATCAACTCTTAACCCAATCCTAGAGGTCATGGTTTCTCTGATACGCGTATGGGTCCTGTGCTTTCAGTAGTACGGGCCCATACTACCTTCCACACCTACCCATATTTGTATGAAGTACTACCACAACACCCTAGTGAAAACATACATAACAAACGCTCAATCCTCACTCCTAGAGGAACACCGGAAATCTCCCACAGAGGACCCTAGGCTAGCAGGCATCATAAATCAGGCAACACATATCATGAAATCCTGAAGATCTCTAGCCTAGTACTAGCATGTTGTTCTATCAAAGCTCAAAAACAAATATCATGTATGGTATTTTGGGGTTACTTACTGGCTTCGGCTGATCGTACCTCCGCGTCCTCCTTTTACTCATTTTGAAAACCATTTTAAATTCTCTTTTAAAAACTCTCCCTGATTTGAGACTGGATTCACACGAATGTTCCTCCAATTCACTCAAACCAAGGCTCTGATACCAACTTGTAACAACCATAAAAATTCAACAAATTTTAACTTTTCAAAAACAGCCCATTTTCTCAATGTTATTACAAAAAGGTTTTCAGTACAATTATTATCAGAGTCTTCCTAGAATCACATCATCAAACGTAATCATGAGGAGCGGTACGATCACACCTTTGCCATGCCACGGTCTCCTAAAGAACCTGAAAAAACATTAAACCACAACTGTAAGCCCGAAAGCTTAGTGAGATACTCCCAAAATACCAACCACATATACCATACACGCATAACATGCCATATCATATCAATACACAGAACAGCCATGCACTTCGGGTCTACTGTGTGACTGGTCCGCCGCATTGGCAAACAGTCCACCTGGTCCACCCTCCGAGTCTAGCCATATATATCGAGTCTGCATTGTGATTGGTCCACCCGCATCGTGCCTTCAATCCACCTGGTCCACTCTTTGAGTCTACAGTATGACTGGTCTGCCCGCACCGGGCCTTCAGTCGGCCTGGTCCATTCTCCGAGCCTCGGCACGTCTGGTCCGCCCTCTTGGGGCCTACAGCCTATCCAGACCGCTCGTTGGGCCTTCGGGACAATCGGTCCGCCCTGGGTATCTTGGCCTACAGCACAAAGCAGGACCCGCCTCACCCCAACCCCAGTCCAACAACCATATGCACATAAACGTACAATCATATATCAATTCACAATCAACAAGCCGATCTAACAGATCACATAACATATCATCATCATAACCAGGATACCGACCTTAACCAGGTCTCTAACATATACCATCCTAGCTACCAGGATGCAAACATATCAAGGCAATAACATAACAACAAATACCCGGATCTCAATCCGTTAAAGGGCCGACCTTGGTGCCTTAGACCCTGTTGATATAGTGAGGATAACTCACCTCGCCATTGCCGAAACTCTAAACTGAAGAAGCAGATTCTCGAATCACCAACTCACCGAAAATCCCGAACTAGCCAACATAGCACAAATAATCATTAGGCTAAGCACAATACTCTTCCAAGGGTAAATTGACCATTTTACCCTTAACTCAATCCGGCCCAACACTAGGTAAGCTCCCAAGCCCACCAATGGCCCAAAGTCCAAAGGTCTGAAGAAAAGCCCACTATTGGCCCAATTTACTAAATTGGGCCCACCACACCAAATGGGCCTAGACCCATGGTCCATAACAACTAATGGGTCCACCATACTCCATCCAGTATGTCCAGTCATGGCCCATAATCCAGCAGCCCAATAACAACCCAATCCCTAAGGCCCAAAACGGAAAACCCAACAGAGGGAGTACGCTGGGCGTACCCTCCTTGGTACGCTGAGCGTACACACTAATTCGCGATTGGGGATCGAGGCACTGACCCGCTACGCGGGGCGTAACTTCGCTGCTCATTAAGTCCTCATAACTTCTTAATGGCTTAAGCTCTTAAGCCCAAACTTCAGATCCTTAGGCCAAATATGCCTAAGATTCATAAAGTCTCAAACTTTATCACTTGGGACGTCCATAAAGCTCTTAATCCAAGGTCTTAATCCATTAACACCTACTTATCTCACACATGGAGCAACCACAACCCTTGGGACCTCATTTTTCTCACTCAAGACCTCTCCAAAGGTCTGAAAGGACAGATAAACTCGACCAACTCAAAACATGCATCAGGATGAGGACTTTTGGGACAAGAATGATGTCAAAACTTCACCACAATTAGATCTATACAATATAAATGACAAGCAAGAAGCTTTATACCTCAGACAGGCTCCAAAGGATCATATCTTTCCAGATCTATAAGCTCCAGCCACTCAACTCCTTCTTTGACAACTTCCTCTTTCTTCTTCTACCCTCTCCTTTGCCAAAATGAGCTTTCCAAGGCCAAAACACTCAACAATGGTGGTGGAACGGCTATATAGGGTTTCTGGGGTTAAGAGAGAGCTTATGGAGGCTAGGGTAAGAACCAACATGTTCCTTATATAGTGGATGACCCTAATTTTAGGGTTTTAGAACTCTGAGAGTACGCTGGGCGTACCTCTAGTACGCTGGTCGTACTCAACCTTGCATCCGCGTCCAATTATGCTCTTACGCTGGGCATAATCCCAGCTTACACTGGGCGTACTCGGCGTGCCCCAACTTTCATATTTGGCCCTCTCTTCCACTTTTCCCACGAAAGGACCAAAATACGCTTCCTCTAAAATCCCGGGGACTCACAAATAAGTACTTTTAGGAACGGGGCGTTACACTCTTTCTCCTTAGTTCGTCCTATCAGTTGCTATGGTGAAGGCAACCCAAAAGGACCATGCTCACAATCGGGTCAAGTACATACCAAAATAGTTATGGGCTTAGACACCTATTCCAACATTCTTGTGGGTGTTTGAAGCTCTTGGAAGGAAGAAAAGTTTGAAGGAACAATGAAGAGTTGCTAGATCCAGAAACCACTGTTGAGAGAAAAACTTTGAGAAACACTTGAACAAATTGTTAGAACAAGTATATAGCGGAATTGTTAATCTCGAAGGATCTGTTAGCTCAACAATAATATTAAGTGTTAGAAGTTAGTGAGTTAGATGCGGAAAATTAAATAAATGTAAATGACAACAATTGTTATATCAAGTATACACAAAAGCAGATTCATAACGAGGAATGCATTCAAACCAAGTTAGTAAATGAGATCTAGCTTAGTGATTAAGTCACAAGTGACTTGCTCTTTAAAAGAGATAGTAATCGATTTTGAGAATAGGAAGGTTTGATAACTAAGATAGAATGAAAACTGATGTGTATTAGAATTTGAGAAGAGATTCACATCGGTACAATTACACGAGGAAAGAACTCTATTTATAGAGACATTTTAACAACTCTAAAAGTAGCCATGCAAGGCATACTGGACATTAGAGTGTTTTACAGAAAAAGACAAATAAACTAAGTAATGATAAGGACAGCGATGCAGACGACTTCGGATGGCCAGATTGCTTGACTGCGGTTGCTTAGAGGCTGCGGTAGCTGAAGTTCAAGAGGGTCACTTTTTTGATTCAACAATTTCCCCTAAGTGACCTCTTTAACTTTGATCAGTTCTCAAGTTTAAGGAACTTAATCAGGATCCACCAAAACTTCCTGACGTTCTCTAACCAGTTGATTCTTCTTAGTATTTCAAACTTGACTTCTGCGGTTGTATGTTTGGATTTTTCAACTAAGTTGCGGCAGATCTCAAGTTGTTTCTTGGTTAGACGGTGCATAACAGTCATAGGAATAAAATATTTGACGTTGTCAGTCTTCCTCTTGAAAATAACTCCTAATTTAGGGTAGTTGGTTGCTTCTAATGATCTTTCTTCATAGCCTTCGGTAGGCATGGGTGCGGGGTCAAGTGGTGGCAAGTCAGCAATCTTGGAAATGATGGGATGAATGTCTGCATCTATTTTGGCGAAGTTACAGACTGTTTCCTTAAGAAATGTATTGGCCCTTTCAAGTGCGATCTTCATCTTCGAATGCTTCTCAAACGTGTGCTGAAAGACCTTGGCAATGAGAAACACTTCTTCTGGGTTCATACACGGGAAATCAGCCTTGGTGCGGATGTAGTCGTGCTCCCTCCTGGGCAGGGTGTACTGGATAAACTCAGCCTTCATGAACTTCCAGATCTTGTAATTTTTGACGGCTGATGGTCTATCGTTAGACCATATGTGTTCAACCGGAGAGGCATGCTTAACATAGAATTGGCTAAGTCTCTCGAACTCCATCGGAAGTCTTTTCTCGTTGGGAAGGCTGCGGTCGAACTACTCAAATACAGTGAAGTATCTAGCATTCGGTGAGATTGGGATATCCCAGTAACCATCTGAGGGGGGTTCCGCATAGGTAAGATGCGGGACATAGTCATCATCAAGAAGCCTTCTGTGAGGATTGACCCAAGAGTTTATTAGGGACTCATCCATAACCGAGTCGAATCCGCTATGTCTCCAAATCTCTTCAGCAAGCTTGGCTGCTCTCCAATCACTTTTCTTTTGAGAAGTGGCAGGAGAGTCGTTTGTGCTGGGAGAAGACATATACTCCACCAGATTCTTGAAGTGCGGTGGAGTCTTTGGTTTTTCAAGAGTTATGTCAATTTGAGGAGGAGAGTTGTGAGGAGGGGTGTGATGAGATGGTTGCGAAGTGGGAATTTTTTCAGTAGAGGCTGGGGGAGTTTGATGGTGTGAGAGAGATTAGTTGGAATGATGAACTTGATGGACTTCTTCACTTCCCCCTCTTGAGGAGTTTAGACCCGGAGCCTCCTCAAGCCATTGACGAAGGCCATCAACCTTGTCAAAAATAGTTTGAAATTGTGCTTTAACGACATCTACCAACTGTTGATTGTTGGGAGTGGAAGGATTGTAGAGTAGTTAATGAATCTCATTGGTGAGTTGGAGAATTTTCGGCCCATTTATGCAACTATCAATGATTTGCATAACAGTCTCCTTTATTTAATTAATCTCTTTTAGCCACAAAATCAATTCTTATTAGTTCTTGACTAATATTAATTAAATAATATGATTTCTTTTTTTAATATATTATTCATATAATATATTAATAAATCATAATTAATCCTCTTTCTCCTTAATTCATCCTATCAGTTGGTATGGTGAAGGCAACCCAAAAAGACCATGCTCACAATCGGGTCAAGTACATACCAAAATAGTTATGGGCTTAGACACCTATTCCAACATTCTTGTGGGTGTTTGAAGCTCTTGGAAGGAAGAAAAGTTTGAAGGAACAATGAAGAGTTGCTAGATCTAGAAACCACTGTTGAGAGAAAAACTTTGAGAAACACTTGAACAAATTGTTAGAACAAGTATATAGCGGAATAGTTTATCTCGAAGGATCTGTTAGCTCAACAATAATATTAAGTGTTAGAACTTAGTGAGTTAGATGCGGAAAAGTAAAGAAATGTAAATGACAACAATTGTTATATCAAGTATACACAAAAGCAGATTCATAACGAGGAATGCATTCAAACCAAGTTAATAAATGAGATCTAGCTTAGTGATGAACTCACAAGTGACTTGCTCTTTAAAAGAGATAGTAATCGATTATGAGAATAGGAAGGTTTGATAAGTAAGATAGAATGAAAATTGATGTGTATTAGAATTTGAGAAGAGATTCACATCGGTACAATTACACGAGGAAAGAACTCTATTTATAGAGACAATTTAACAACTCTAAAAGTAGCCATGCAAGGCATACTGGACATTAGAGTGTTTTACAGAAAAAGACAAATAACCTAAGTAATGATAAGGACAGCGATGCAGACGACTTCAGATGGCCAGATTGCTTGACTGCGGTTGCTTAGAGGCTATGGTAGCTGAAGTTCGAGAGGGTCACTTTTTTGATTCAACAATTTCCCCTACGTGACCTCTTTAACTTTGATCAGTTATCAAGTTTAAGGAACTTAATCAGGATCCACCAAAACTTCCTGACGTTCTCTAACCAGTTGATTCTTCTTAGTATTTCAAACTTGACTTCTGCGGTTGTATGTTTGGATTTTTCAACTAAGTTGCGGCAGATCTCAAGTTGTTTCTTGGTTAGACGGTGCATAGCAGTCATAGGAATAAAATATTTGACGTTGTCAGTCTTCCTCTTGAAAATGACTCCTAGTTCAGGGTAGTTGGTTGCTCCTAATGATCTTTCTTCATAGCCTTCGGTAGGCATGGGTGCGGGGTCAAGTGGTGGCAAGTCAGCAATCTTGGAAATGATGGGATGAATGTCTGCATCTATTTTGGCGAAGTCACAGACTGTTTCCTTAAGAAATGTGCTGGCCCTTTCAAGTGCGATCTTCATCTTCTGATGCTTCTCGGACTTGTGCTGAAATACCTTGGCAATGAGAAACACTTCTTCTTGGTTCGTATACGGGAAATCAGCCTGGGTGCGGATGTAGTCGTGCTCCCTCCTGGGCAGGGTGTACTGGATAAACTCAGCCTTCATGAATTTCCGGATCTTGTAATTTTTGACAGCTGATGGTGTGTCGTTAGACCATATGTGTTCAACCGGAGAGGCATGCTTAGCATAGAATTGGCTAAGTCTCTCGAACTCCATCGGAAGTCTTTTCTCGTTGGGAAGGCTGCGGTCGAACTACTCAAATACAGTGAAGTATCTGGCATTCGGTGAGATTGGGATATCCCAATAACCATCTGAGGGGGGTTCTGCATAGGTAAGATGCGGGACATAGTCATCATCAAGAAGCCTTCTGTGAGGATTGACCCAAGAGTTTATTAGGGACTCATCCACAACCGAGTCGAATCCGCAAAGTCTCCAAATTTCTTCAGCAAGCTTGGCTACTCTCCAATCACTTTTCTTTTGAGAAGTGGCAGGAGAGTCGTTTGTGCTGGGAGAAGACATATACTCCACCAGATTCTTAAAGTGCAGGGGAGTCTTTGGTTTTTCAGGAGTTATGTCAATTTGAGGAGGAGAGTTGTGAGGAGGGGTGTGATGAGATGGTTGCGGAGTGGGAATTTTTCCAGTAGAGGTTATGGGAGTTTAATGGTGTGAGAGAGATTAGTTGGAATGATGGACTTGATGGACTTCTTCACTTCCCCCTCTTGAGGAGTTTAGACCCGGAGCCTCCTCAAGCCATTGACGGAGGCCATCAACCTTGTCAAAACAGTTTGAAATTGTGCTTTGAGGGCGTTTGCCAACTGTTGATTGTTGGGAGTGGATGAATTGAAGAGTAGTTTATGAATCTCGTTGGTGAGTTAGAGAATTTCCGGCCCATTTATCCAACTATCAATGATTTGCATAATAGTCCCCTTTATTTAATTAATCTCTTTTAGCCACAAAATCAATTCTTATTAGTTCTTGACTATTATTAATTAAATAATATGATTTGTTTTTTAATATATTATTCATATAATACATTAATAAATCATAATTAATCCTCTTTCTCCTTAATTCATCCTATCAGTTGCTATGGTGAAGGCAACCCAAAAGGACCATGCTCACAATCGGGTCATGTACATACCAAAATAGTTATGGGCGTAGACACCTATTCCAACATTCTTGTGGGTGTTTGAAGCTCTTGGAAGGAAAAAAAGTTTGAAGGAACAATGAAGAGTTGCTAGATCCAGAAACCACTATTGAGAAAAAAACTTTGAGAAACACTTGAATAAATTGTTATAACAAGTATATAGCGGAATAGTTAATCTCGAAGGATCTGTTAGCTCAACAATAATATTAAGTGTTAGAAGTTAGTGAGTTAGATGCGGAAAAGTAAAGAAATGTAAATGAAAACAATTGTTATATCAAGTATCCACAAAAGCAGATTCATAACAAGGAATGCATTCAAACCAAGTTAGTAAATGAGATCTAACTTAGTAATTAAGTCACAAGCAACTTGTTGAGGCTGTAGTGGAGGGAGAGGATTCTTTGTGCAACGACAGTGATTATTTTGAAAGTTGTGGTTGAAAGGTGGTCGGTTGTACTTTGATTTTTACGAAATGAAGGTGGTAAGCGATTGAATTTTTGACTGACAAGGGCAATGGCATTTTGAAATTCTTCTTCGTCATCATATTCTGAGTCTGCTTCATATGACTGCAGTGATGAGTCATATGAAGTGGGATAAGTTTGAGTGTGGGGTGATTGCGCTACAAGAGCAAGTGGACCTCCGAAGTCTGAGCAGTTCTTGAGTACAGTGGACTCTTGAGCTTGCAACTCACCATAGAGCTTATAGAGGGACAACGAGTGAATCTTCACGTCTCCTTGAACAATCATTTTGGTTGTTGTCCAATGTCTTCCCAAGCCATTAAGGAACTGTATGTTTGTTTCATGATTGCTGCAGACGGTGCCCGCATTGGACAGTTTTTTGACAATCAAGTTGAATCTCTTAAAGGAGTCTTCCAAACTTTCACCGGAGTGAGCTTTGAAGTTGTTGAATTCGTTGAGAGCCGTAGTGAGCTTCTTGTCTTGAGCTTGCTTTGAAACTTCGTACAAGTTTTTGAGAACATCCCAAATATCCTTTGCTGATTTGCAGTTTATGATGATGTCAAAGTTGTCAGGAGCAACTCCACAAGATATTTCATAAAAGGCAATATCATCATTTTCCATCTTGTCGAGATCATCTTTGGTGGGACGGTTCAAAGTTGGTTGACCTCCTCCCAGCCTTGCAGTGGCTCCATCAGTTTGGACTGGTGTGAGGAATGGAACATGTGGTCCTTCATCTATAGATCGCCAAAAATCTCTACCAAGTCGTCTGAGATATCTTACCATCCTTTGAGACCAGTGACAGTACTCATTTGCAACCAGTATTGGGACTCGATTAGAACCACCAACACTGTTGGAGACATTTAGTGATAACGATTGTGACATTTTGAAGAATTTTTTTGTGTTTAAGAAATGAGCTTCAGTGGTATAGAAAGCTCTTCGAAAAATCAGAGTTTCGATTTTCAAAAGGCAACGACTATGGCTCTGATACCAATTATTGAGAGAAAAACTTTGAGAAACACTTGAACAAATTGTTAGAACAAGTATATAGCGGAATAGTTAATCTCGAAGGATCTGTTAGCTCAACAATAATATTAAGTGTTAGAAATTAGTGAGTTAGATGCGGAAAAGTAAAGAAATGTAAATGACAACTATTGTTATATCAAGTATACACAAAAGCATATTTATAACAAGGAATGCATTCAAACCAAGTTAGTAAATGAGATCTAGCTTAGTGATTAAGTCACAAGTGACTTGCTCTTTAAAAGAGACAGTAATCAATTATGAGAATAGGAAGGTTTGATAAGTAAGATAGAATGAAAACTGATGTGTATTAGAATTTGAGAAGAGATTCACATCGGTACAATTATATGAGGAAAGAACTCTATTTATAGAGACAATTTAACAACTCTAAAAGTAGCCATGCAAGGCATAGTGGACATTAGAGTGTTTTACAGAAAAGACAAATAAACTAAGTAAAGATTAGAACTGTGGTGCAGACGACTTCGGATGGCCAGATTTCTTGATTGCGCTTGCTTAGAGGCTGCGGTAGCTGAAGTTCAAGAGGGTCACTTTTTTTTACTCAACAACCACACTCCATTTGTGGTAGCTGAGGTGCAGCAGTTGGCACGAGATTTCCTGGATCTCCGCCAGACTACTAAGATAGTGGCAGAGATCACTGCCAAGTTCTGGGAGAGGGCTTTATTTTACCACAATATGTAGCAGACGAGGAGATGAACAAAGTAATGTACCATGATATGTTGCGGGATGACATTAGGAAATTCGTGAATAGTTCGGGGTACGAGACCCTGAATAATATGATCTCTAGAGCCCGAGAGCGGGAGATTGATTTGGAGCACATTGAGAAGAGGAGGTCAAATCAGGTGCATACTTTAGATGGTACCGGGAAGAGACCCAAGACTTTTGACCAACATTCAAGAGGCGAGCATGACTGGATTCAGTGCAGCACGTGCGGGAAACTACACGATGGAGTTTGTCGCTCCATGGGTTTGGGTTGATACAAGTGTGTCAGGGTTGGTCACGTCAGCAGGGATTTCCCTCAAGGGTCAAGCCCATAATATTTTCACGGTGATCGGGTGGGCCACAAGAAGGCCGACTGTCCGACGTTGTGGGGAGGAGCAGTGAGTGCGTTTGCTTTGACTTCTTTGAGGATCACCGACGGATGAGATGGTAGAGCAGGAGCCCCAATGGAGAGGAGTTGAGTTCTGCAGGTATGTACGTTTTGCCTTCTTTCATGTTATTTATATATGTATTTATGGTTGTTAGGGTATTGCATCAGTTTGGGTAAGCATATAATCGGTTTATTCTCTGCTTGTGTTTGGATTAATTTTCAAGAAATTTCATATGACAAATGCATGTCGTGAATTATTAGTGTTTAGTGTAAGGTCTTTTCCATCATGTTGGTTCATGGTGCTCAGCATTATCTCGGCTCGTAATCGAGATTGGTTCATGGACTTCATGTGGAAGGTCTACAGTCAGGGTTCAACAGGGTGGTTATCCACCCACGTCAGGTTTCAGAGGGTTCAATCATTATGCTCAGATGGACTCATGGGGTCGCCAAGGGAAGTGGTCTACTACCGAGGTTTTGGTCGAAGTGTCGGTTATTTGGAGCTCAAGACCTAAGTACGAAATCATTTCAAGGAATCTGGAGTTATTAGTATTGCTAGAGTTCAAAAAGTGTTCATCTAGTCTTCATGGGTTGAATGGTATTTTAAGTTAGCCAAGTAAATGGGTCGCTAGCTTTGGTAAGCGCCGATTATCAGCAGATCAATCATTGGATGGTTGGAAGGATTAGAAACCCTTCCATTTCTCGTATTCTATGGAGACTTAGTCGGATCGAAGTGGGGGGAACTATTCACATATCCAGAATAGAAGTCGATATGAAAGTGGGATGAGATCATACCCCTATCAGGGAAGGAAGGGTGGCCCAAGTGGCTGCCCGAATGGAGGATAATATAAACGGGAAGTTCAGAAAACTCCCCGACTTTAGGATCACATTAGATTGAGTTGTAGCAAACTAAGGGGGCCCAGGTTGAGGATCCAGTCAGGGCATGAGTTCAGTGTGGGATGGTAGACCATGTGTGTGATCGACCTTGGGTGTGTTCGGATTGGTAATTAGCGGTGGATTTAGTATGGAAAGTGATGTAAGATTGCGGGATTGTCGTAGCATTCACCATCAGCCAGATATCATGTAAGGTGTTAAGACTGTAGGATAGACATAACATTTACCAGCATCCAGATAGCATCGAATGTGTTGTAAGAATGCGGGATAGCCGTAGCATTCACCAGCGGCCAGATAGTGTGGGGGAATATGATAAGACTGCAGGATGGCCTGTAGCATTAGTCACCAGACAGCGTAGAAGTGTTGTAAGACTGCGTGGTGACTCGTAGCATTCACTAGTTAGCAGGTAGTGCATAAGTGTTGTAAGACTGTTGTGTGGCCCGTAGCATTCACTAGTTGGTAGATAGAGTAGAGGTGTTGTAAGAGATCATCAATCAGTAGAAGCGGGTAATGGTTCTTCATCGTTAACTTGTTCAGCTCCCGATAATCAATGCACATCTAGTGTGAACCATCTTTCTTCTTTATGAACAAAATCGGTGCTCCCCATGGCAAACTGATTGATGGGATAAACTGTTTGCCTAACGGCTCCTAAATCAGAGAGAAAAACTCCTACATCTCAGGTGGTGCTAAGCAGTATGGCAACTTAGCAATCGGGGCCGCATCGGGAACCAAATCAATCCCAAACTCAACCTGCTTTGTAGGAGGCACGTTAGGTAAATCCTCTGGGAATACATCTGTAAACTCTCTGACTACAGACACATCTGAAATTGAAACGCCCCATGTAAACCAAGTGCTAACAACATATGCTACGTAACCCAAGCATCCATGTTGAAGATATTGACGAGACCTGGCGGCTGAACAAAAGGCTGAACCAACTTAGGTACCCTCGCCATAAACAATCAGTTCTCACCCCCTTGGGGTTCAAACTATCACATGCTGCCTTTCACAGTAGATGATGGCTCTAAATTTGCTCAACTAATCCATACCCACTATCACGCACACATCCCTATAGGGATGGGAATTAGTTCAATCGGGTAGGACACCCTGAATATCTCCAATGTATAGTTCCAAAAAAAACTCGAGGTTCCAATCCCATGTTCTTTGGCAATGGAAACTCGCTTCAAACACTCCAACTCCCTAACTGTCACAAAAAAATCTCTATTGAAGGATTGTGATACAAAACACTGAATCGTATCCGATTCCAAAAGTACAAGAGTAGGAAAAGAGTTCACTAATAATGTACATATCAAAAATACAATCATAAGAAGATAAGGAAATAACTTGACAGAATAATAAATGAATACATTCCAATAAGGACCTCAGGCGCCACGCATGGCATCCTCTGCTATGAGCTGAAAAGCACAACCCCTAGCTCGCGAGGTCTCAGCCCTCTCATGTTGCCCATCTGTGATCCGAAGAGTGGTCGGAGCTGGTACCAGCACCAAGTTCCACTAATCCTTCACGACCAGATGAAGAAGGTTCAGGGCGTACCTGACCTTCTAGTCTTACTGACAGGAACAAGTGAAAAAGCAGCCCTCCACATTAGATATCCATCTCATATCCACGATCGGGTCCTTGACCCCGTCGAACTCCGGTGGCTTCATGTTGCTAAAGTTGAAGGGTTTTGAGCATTCTAACACTCTTAAGGTGTACATGCAACCCTAAATACCATGGATCTATGTTTTCTCTATTATACATGCAAACTTGAACTTTCCAATGTATTACCCTAACTAGCATACAAAAGTTTGATACTTGGGTAATAAAACAAGTTACATAACATACCTTTTCTTTTAGCTTGTTGGAAACCTTGAACCTTTAGCCTTTAAGAGCTTAGCACCAATAGTATGAATGCCTCAAGAGGAATCACAACACCTCTAGAACAAAAGGATAACTTGAGAAAATATTCCTTGCACACACAAATCGGCCAGCCCTCTAGTATTCCACATAAGTGCTCTTAGGTGCCAAATTTGGTAGCCATAGGGTCTTTTATATAGTGTAGCAAACTAGGGTTACACCATGTAAACCCTAATGACTTTTCATGTCCCTCATGCTCCATGGGTTAAAACCTCCATAGAGTATTCATGGGTCACCACATGGGTTTAGTCCAACATGAAGAACTATGGATCATAAGCCCACTTTATAATAATGAATGATTTACCAAATCAACCCCTTATATTTAATTAGTCTCTTTTGATCACAAAATTAATTATTGATCAATACTAATTAAATAATATGATTTCATATTAATATATTAGAACTTATAATATATTAATAAACCATAATAACTTCTTCTCCAAAGTCCATCATATCAAATTGTCCTGATGATATGCAACCTAAATGGACCATGCTACTCTCGGATCAAGTACATACCAATTATAGTTATGGACTTAGACACTAATCCAAAAGTCTTTCACTTGGATAAGTCTAATAACTATTATTGCAAGTATGAGTCCACAACCCGTCTAGCAATCGTAGCTCTTAAAAGTCGTTGTCGAATTCTAACCTAGTCAATGACGTGTCCATTAGATAAGGGATCATATATTCCTCCATGCTGGATATCATATGGACTGAGACATGGATTATAATCATTCACTCTATCCATCTGTTGTTTCCTGATTTCTGATTTATGACAACTGACTAATTGAACAAATCAAATCAATCCGGGCCTGATGTTATCAATAAATCATCGAGGGGCCCACATATATCACTTTTATCCACATGGGGTAAAAGGAACGGATACACTTCGACCCAAATGCTTGCTTGTAATTAATCATCAAATTACACACAACGATATGTTTTATAGCATCCAAGTAATTGGTGCGTTTACATATGTCAATGTGCAACCGACTTGCAACTACAACTCACATGTCTCCGTTTCAAGAATATAAGATATTATCGTCTCACAATCACTCATGATAAAATCCATGAAGTGATTCAGATGAACGTGAGTTGAATCCAATACTCGAATCTTATTCCAAGAGTACTCATGAACACTGCAGCCACCTTGTCCTAGACAAACTACAGACCTATTCATGACAGTCTTGCCTCAATACCTACTTCCAAAGTATGATCGGCTGTGGATGGTTTGAATAACCTAGTTATTCAGGAAGTCAAAACATGCAAAGTGAAACACAAGAATAATATTAATCCTATATGGCCCCAAAACATTTGATCCATATTGATTACTTATTATTCATTGAATAATGTTACGAATAATAACCTTAACACTTGAATTAAAACAATAGTTATGCCATGCTCCAAGCATGCACACTATGTTTGTCTAAACAATAGTTATGAAATGCACCAAGAATGCACACTATGTTTGTCTATGGTCCTTACTTTGTGAAATAGATCAATTGAAAAACATTTCAATGATGCTCATTTCAAAATTCCAAATCCTTATTGCAAGTGTAAGAATTCCAAATTCTTGTCACTGCTAGAAACTGTTAGATTCTAAACTATCATGCAATGATTCTTTTGTAATGTCTAGGTGCCAAAAGTCACAGAGACTTGACCAATGATATTGCAAAATATTCCTTTGGAGATCGTTACAAGACAATTCCAGGGAAATGAAGTCTCAAATTCAAAGTACATTCCTTTGAACATCCTTCTTGCATAAAAGTTTTTAACTTTCTCATCTATTCTTCAACTCCCAATAAGGAAACATTCCATATTCCAAATTTTCCATACGACAACTCATTATTAATAGACTCCTGTCTATTCATAATAATGTCAATATGGTCCTTCCATTACTATACTTCCAACTGTCCTTAAGCGACCAATCCTTGGCAAACCTTAGATTGTCCTTACTAGTTGTTTAACCACTTTAGTCATATCCGGTTCTATTCCTTTTTCCCTCTTAATTCCCTAGGCATTCGGAAAATTAGAACACGAGAATATTATAGCATATACAATCGATCCTATACCCAAAGCATATGGGATACGATTCTAAATGTCTAACATAAAGACATGATACTTAATCAGTCTTGTGCTACAATAATTTTTTTATTTGACATGTTCTCATAATTTGAATTATGAAAAGGGATGCCGTAATCATAATCAAATTTTGAGAATGCAATTAGCATTTTCATATATAGAATTTCCTTATGTTGAACCATTCCAACATAACATTCACATATATTTGACTAAAATTGATTAAAATCTCAATCAAAGTTTTTAGATTTGAAATGAAGTTTGAATTCCTCTCCCTTAATTATAGCAAAACAAATTTTCAAACCCCTGCATCTTTGCAAATTGAAAATTTTGTTTTCTATAATTAACATTGCTAACTTGCAACATTTTCCATAATAATTATGCTCGCACTAGCATAATAATTATTATTTTACTAGCATAACACTTATGCTCCCACTAGCTTTGACATGTACCCAGAAACCAACTGGACTTTCATTACCAAAGTTCAAATTTCTGATACGAGATGCTTCGATAAGACTTTATCTAGGCTTCTCAAAATCATACACATTTCCTTAGACAATTCACATGTGTGTCTAAATAGTTTTAAGAACTTACAACAGCAAGTCTCAAATGTTTAGACTTTCTGCCATTCCTCACAATTCGAATTATGAAAAGGGATGTCGTAATCATAATCAAATTTGAGAATGCAAATATCACAACTTCTATCTCCTTGAAATCTACTTAGTGAAAGCATTTCCTCACCATCATTTTCATGAATCGGAGAGAAACCTTATGAAACTTAGATTTCATGGTGTATGTGCACCTATCCATGTGAATTTGTCATAACCATAATCACAAGACAAGGTTAGTGACAAATCCAAACTCATATAGACTGAACTTGTTCAATCTTAATTTCTTGCCACCTGGCAGCACAAAGGCCTACCATTGCTTCCAAGTAGCTATGCAAACAATTGAGAACTCATAGAACTCACATGCATAATCAACTTTAACTGGAATGGGCACAAAAATAAGAATATGTTAACACGACAGATTACGAACCTCAAGTTGTGTGCTAGTGTTTAACATTAGGTTTATTCTTGATTAGTTCTTGAAACTTGTCAAGATCTTTAAGACTCCCACTGCCCTCTCGACATATAAGACTCTCTTGTCATGAATCATTCCTTGACAAAAAAAAATATTCAAGAGTTAGTGTGGATTTTTATGAAGACAAACACTTCACACAATTAGCATTAGTTGGTCTTTGTTTTATCCAAAACATTACAACTTACCAATTTGAAATGTACAAGAGTAGAAAAACTTTTACTCTACATTTGATAAGTGTTTTAATCCTTTTTTAAGATTATGTCACTCAAGCTTACAATCTTGGAGTATGACTCTAATACTTGTTTTGGGAACGAAGTATGACTCATCTTCCTGATTTAACCATTTCAACAATTCACGATTCCTCTTCTTAGCCATACAAATGCACTAAGATGTCTTTAGAGAATCAACTGTGATATGGTTTTTCCATCACCATTAAGATGATCATAAAACATGATACTAAAGTACTCTCCCATCCTTCCAGATTGGAGAAACCTTTATATTTCTGCCTAATTTGATTCTTCTCATTTGTTCTGCCATATATTGAACCTTTTCTAATGTTTCAGAATTATACTTAAACTTGTAAGCGTAACCATGTTTACTAAACATTAGTAAATCATGACGAATAGTCTTATCAATCCTTGTGGTGGATCTTGACCAGCACACACACAGTGTACCTGATCCCCTAGTCCTTCACTTTACTCACATATACATATGAACAAGAATCAGTGTTAATTTACAAAAGATGAAAATTCTCATTCATCATACAATACAACTTGCATGATTCCAAGCTTCTGTCCAATCAAAACTTCGGTGATGAGAATCTTTCCTTATTTGGTAAATTTTGACACTACCACAAATGAAAGAATCAACTCCATATTGCTAACATAGAAACATGCAAACATCAATTTTCACTAATGCCATTGTAAGGAGATAAAAAATAAAAACAAAATTTTATTTATTTACAAAATGCGGAAAAAACTTTAATGCAGTTACAAATGAAAAATATGTTATTAAATATTTCCTAGCAATCTATCGTAACTCCTAAGCAGTAGCTCAAAATCCGATCTGCAAACCATGCGATTGAAATCCATCTTCTCGATAAGATTCAACATACTCTTCCTTTAAGCTTCCTTCCCTTTTCATGATCCTACAAAACATCAAAATGCAACCTTGTCACATCATGTATTAAGAATCAACAATTAGGAACTTAATAGAGTTAGATAGTAGACTTGCTTGAAGTAGAGTTAAGCTTTCACTTTACCGTCCTTGTGGTCATTCAGGTAAATATGGCAGCTTTGCAACCAATGCCCCTTTTTTGGCAATAGAAACATATAGACTCTTTGGGAATGGTACACGGGACAATCTCATACTTAGCATTTCTTTTTCACTTGGAAAGAGGAACCTTTTTTGGACTTCTAATGTTTCAATTGTTAATGTCCACGAAAGTTTGGGGAGTAGATCTTCCATTCAAGTTTGCTTTTCCAATACGCCAAATCATTGTCTATTCAGCAGCAATAAGCAAATAGGTAAGATCAACCAGGGTAATGTCATGGTCTGTCACATAGTACTCCTTAATGAACTCATTATATGACTCAGGAAGTGATTGAAGAACCCAGTCAACAACCAACTTCCTTGAGACTTCGACACTCAATACTCTCAACCATTCAATATGTCAATTCATCTCCAAGACGTGAGTACACACATGCCTTCCATCTCCATGTTTCATTGCAAGTAGGGCTTGAGTGACCTTGAATTTTTCAAGTCTTTGAACTTGTGGGTTGGGGAGAATTATTGGAGGAGATGGAGGAAGTGAAGTATGACTTCCACAATCCAATCACGGGACATCATTTTTAAGAGGAAAACTTGTTCCAAAGAATTTGGGAAGACCACAGATGTCTGAACTAGACATCTACAATGGGAGAAATTCAAATTAGTTGATTTGGTCCTTAATATAACACCCAAAGGAAATATTAAGGCTAGGACCCAACACAATAATTTACAATTTGTAAGAGGGATGTTGTCACACCCCCAAACCGCAATGGTGGAAACGTTCGGGGGCGGAGGACGTCATGCTCAGTATCACAACAAATGTAGAATAGTAAAACAAGCAACAACAACCATATCATTAATATTAAATTGTTTACATTGTATTCGATTCATAAAAGATTGACTACAAAAGTAAATAACAAAACAAAGATATGAAGCTACTATGCTCCATCTTCTGAATCCATGTACGTGTACATGTCTACTAGTTTCCTGAGAATACAACTGATTTTGAAACTGTATCAACATTTAAGTTGGTGAGTTCATAAGTATTTACATTATAAAAAGTACACTCTTAGTTGTTTGGAAAAGTTCGTCGGTTCCTCCATAAAATCCTATATTTTCTGATGTCATGAGTGATAAGTAAAACTGACTCTTACAATTCTTTCTATAAGTACTTAATGAATACAAGTTATATACAATTCAAATCAAACAGACAATCGATTTTGTGAATCTGCCCTAAGCCCATAACCAAACAAGGAACAGGAAATGAGGCAAAAGTTACACATCCCATTGTTTGTTAGATCATCATTGTATATAACCCGGACATATTCAATAGATGCTTACAGAGTTAACTGTAATAGTTCTTTAAAATATGATGAAAATATTCATTTAAGAAAATCTTATATTTCCTTTAAGTATAATGGTAACCATAATAGTTCGTTCTACAATCACTTAGTTTATACAAGCTATATATGACCTAATATCGAACGGACAGTTAAATGTGTGAATCTGCCCTAAGCCCACAACCAAACAAGGAACAAGAAATCAGGCGGAAATCACACATTCCACTGCCTATATATAAATTTGATGTATAAACTAAGGAATTATAGAATTAACCACTAAAGGTCCTTTATGTTATACTAGTTTGTTAACAAGTGTTGAACCTTTTGTAAAAAGCTTCCTAATTCCATTTACTCTAATGTAAAACATTGTTTTCAGAAAGTTCTATCGAAAACCTTTTATCTTTGAAATAACGATGTTTACCATAGAAAATCCTATATCTTATATAAACCGAGTTGTAGTCTTACTCGTTCCAAGACCAAAAAGCACAAATACAAATATTGCACTTACTGTAATGTTATTTAGTTTTATTGATAAGTTAGACTGGCTGGAGACTTGGTTGTTCTGGAAACCTGATGTGACGATACTACCCTCCTATGATTACTTAACACATACGAGTTGTATATAACCGAGATCGAACAGACAGTTGAATGGGTGTATCTGCCCTAAGCCCACAACCAAACAAGGAAAAGGAAGTAAGGCAAAAGTCACACATTCCATTGTCTATCGGACTTCAGTTTTATCTAACTGTATCGTGTTTATTAAGTAATAACATAGTTAATATCCCTTTAGATTTGTTTAAGAAAAGTATATTACTACGTAAATATGTCGTTGTTATCTACTTGTGAGTTTTATGACCATACTAATTGATACAATGTGAATCGGACGCCAATATCGTTTATGACGTTTGTCACCCGCAGACATGCCGGTCCGACTGTAGCTAACAGTAGAGGTGAGGGATTGTCGGTCCCATATAGATCTATACACAAACTCACGCTCTCCCGCAAGGAGACTCTGGTTCATACGGGTAGACTTCCACAGGTACGTATGTAAGTACTCGAAGACGTGTCTCACAAACTAGATTAATGACTTTACAAGTAATAATGTGAAAACCCTTTTAAGTAACAGATAAGTTTATAAAAATATCCTTTTTTTTCCATTAACTATACTTATTATAGTTTATAAGCTTATTTTCCATGCTGTAATAAGTTTCATGTTTTAAATACAGTTCAATGGTAAGAAAGACATAATAAGCAATTTATATTTTAAAACACAACATTTCTTGTGTTTTACTTGTATTCCCCCTAAAACAATTAAAAAGTTTGGAAAAAATATGGGGTATGAACTCACCTTATGTTGGAGATTCGATTGAAGATATGATATAGGATGATAAGTTTCACGAGTGAAGTCCCGAAGCACAAGCGAGTCGTATTTAGTGATTTTAACCATAAATATAGCAAGGAAACAGACCGAATTGCAAGCTAAACTTACAAAAGAGGGTGTTAGAAGCAAGAATGGAAGGCTGAATGGAGTTCATGGCCTACACTTGGAGTTCACGGCCCAAGAACACTTAGTGTTCTTGAGTTCACGGCCCAACAAGCTTGACGAATGATGAAGATGCAAGTGTTTTAGGCCTAGAAGTCCCTAGAATGATGATGAAATGATGAACACCTTGAAGATCCAAGCAATATTCTAAGAAAAGTTGAAGGCTTGAAGATGATACTTGAGAGAAAATTATTGAAGTTTGCGGCTAGGAGTGAAAGAATGAGGAAAAATCAGTCTCACTTATATATATATATATATATATATATATATATATATATATATATATATATATATATATATATAGGGTAAGGATTCACGACCGAAGGATGGTTCACAAGCCGAAGTTCACGGCCGAGGGTTCACGACTCAGAAGACTATTCACGGTCCGAAGAGGTTCACGGCTCCGAAGTGGTTCACTGTCCGAAGGTTCACAGCTCGGATGTACAAGGTTGCGAGGTGGTTTGAGGTTCGGCCTCTTGGTTTTCATGCATTTCATTCCAAATTCATGCAATACTTCTAATTTAAAGGATTTTGAACCCATCTAGATTTTAAATCTCGTTAATTTAGATGGATCAAAATAATAAGTTTGACTTTTGTTGACCTAAAACAATGTGTTATTACATCATCCCCCCGTTAGAGAGAATTTCGACTCGAAATTAGCTTTCTTAGCAGGACTTTTGGGGTTGTGCTCCTCTGAATGGTCGAATATCCACATGTAGACACGACAACTTTGCCTGAAGTTCATGATAGGATTTATACATGGTCCATCTCTCATTACCTCATATATATACAAGACGTATATAATTAAGATTAGTAGGACGGTATGATGTACGACTCGGCCTTAGGTTCTCAACCAAACAAGGAACAGGAGATAGGGCAGAAGCATACATTCTTAGTCTGCAGAATCTTAATTATATACTACTATCACATATACACTTAGTAGTGATAAGTTAACCGTATTCGTCCTTAACCTCTATGCTTGAACTTGACCTATTGCACGAGTGGTAATTCTGGAAGGTTTGTTGGGTATACATCAGAAAGGTTACGGAGGGCAAGGTACTCCATGCATGAGTACTTTGGGGTCTAGAATATGAGAGAGATGATTCTGAGGTCTGTGCCGGGTTGTCGTTATGAGTGACGAGGGTTTCGTTAATCAGTCGGTTAAGGCGGTGGGTTTTCGTAACACATGAACTTGGTATGGTGAGGACCATGCCAATCCACGTCGAATGACGACACCGAACTCTTTATAGAAACAAGTGTTAATTCGATTTGAAAGAAACTTCTGTTATAATGATGGTGTATCCCGATGGTGTTCGAAAGTGCATTATGTTTAGGCTTTCTAGTTCTTTCTCGATATTACCATTGCCACAAAACGTACCGCAATAAGAGAGTACTAGCAGTGAAAGTGCTTTGATAACTAGTGACAATACTTTATATTATGATCCTTCTCGGTAACTCTATGATCGCTTGGCATATACAAGTTATGTATAATTAAGATAAATAAGACAATCGATAGAGTGACTCTGCCCCATATCCACAACCAGACAAGGAACAGAAAATGAGGCAGAATCACTCACTCTAAGCCTGCAATATCTTAGTTAGACATAACCCTAATGTACATACTAAGCCATCATAGCTTACCTGTATGGATCTTTAGTGCTCTTATGAATGTTGTGACTTGTTCGGATGAGTGAGTTATTTATAACTACTTTTAAAATTTTCCCCAAGTTTTAATATTAGGTATTGTTTGTTTTTTGGAAAAAAATCTCTTCAGACCTCTTATTGTTGCGCGGCGCGGCACACGCGCAACACTTTTCATCTCGCAGCTATTTGTTTTTCAGGATTCTTCGGATTAAACAACCTCTGCATGTGTTCTTCTTGGTGCAGCACTTGTTTTGCCTCTTCCTACCTCTTCCAACCTCTTCTTTAATTTTTCTTGCTAAAATATTGATTATATATTGTTGAAATCTTATTACACATTTTATCTTTGTTTTTTTTATTTATTTATTCTTGTTGATTTTTTTTTCTTTTCTTATATTGAATAATAATAATTTGTTGATGAAATATCATTATTTTATGCGAAAATATCTTCATTTTTTTGTTAAAATATCATTATTTTTTGCTGAAATATCATAAATTCTTGCCAAAATGTCATACATTATTAAATTTTCAGTATTATAAAACTATTTTCGGAGTATAAAATCAGTTTATTTTAATCTTTTAATATTTGCAGCATTATGCAAATGTTAAAAAAAACAAACACGCTTCTTATTATAGTTTGCAGCCGTTTGGTCCACCTTTTCTACTGCAGAGGGTTGTAGAGGTGCTCCGCATACTTTATGGATTTTTGCTTCAAAAAAACAAACAACACCTTAATTTAAATTAAATCTTTAATGTAATTTTATTTAGAAGACGTACCGATGTTCGCTGATTGTTCCGGGGCAGTCTCTTCTGCGATGATCATCAGTATTCGCCCTTCCCTGGCGAAGTTCTTCGTTATTGGGCAGTCCCTCTTGTAGTGCCCAGTCTCACCACACCCATAACAGGCCTGGTTTACTTCTACTCCGGGGACTTGGGAGATTGGTTGTGCCGACGCACTGCAGAAACGAGCAGTGTGCCCCTTCCTGCTGCAATTCATGCACTGCATCTCCCGGTAAGCTCCGGTGTGGTGGTAGTTACACTTACTACACTTCGGTAGGGTTCTAGCATATCGACTAACAGGCACTGGAGTGGTAGGTGTTGTGGCGGCGTGCATAGTAACTATTTGTTGCTCTTACGATGGTTCCTGTGTTGTTGGTTCCTTCCTCTTGTTCCCCGACTTTCTTTTATAGTCCCCTCCCTTCGTTGGCTCGGAACGGGGACCACGCCATGGCAGACTCTATGGTTAATGAGTCTCTGGGCCAAACATTTTACACTATCGATGGGGGCTGGGTTAGAAGATAGTACATTCCCTTGAATCTGGGCATATAAGCCCCAGATGTACCTCTGTATCTTTTTACTCTCCGGGGTAACCATCATGGGGCACAGTGCTGCCAGGTCACTAAACATGTTAGTGTAGGCTACTATGTCTGTGTTGGCCATGGTAAGATTCCACAGCTTGTACTCCAGCTTTTAAACTTCACCTCTTGGGCAGTATTCCTCCATCATTATCTCTTTCAGGTTATCCCAGCCCATGGAATTAGCCACTGATAGGTTCATTGACTTAACATGGCCATTCCACCATGTTTGGGCTCTGTCAGAGAAGGTGCATGCAGCAAACTTCACTTTGCTCCCTTCTGGGCACATACAGATTTCAAAAACTAATTATGTTTTCTCGAACCACTACATCAGAGCAATGACTCCCCCATTTCCATTAAAGGATTTGGGTTTGTAGTTCATGAAGTCCTTGTAAGAACACTCCCATGGGTATCAATGGGTAGCTCTGGGGTTAGTTAGATGGGTACCGCTACCAGATCCACTAGTACCACTTACACGAATTTGAGTTATAGCAGTTGTTACTGTGGCTGTTACCGCTGCTTGGAAAGCAGCATGATCGTGTTGTGGTGGTGGAGGTGGTGGTGATTCTATGCGCCTTACAGGTCTACCGCGAGGCATCTTTTCCCTATAAATAATAAAAGATTAAACGGTGATAAGTCTATAGCAGTGGTTATAAGTCAAATGCTCATTAACTAAGTTATCCTAGTTCTGAGTGTATCCGGTTCTGATTTTCATAAGGTTCTGATTTTCATAAGGTTCTGATTTTCATAAGGTTCTGAAACAATTCATAATGGCAGTCTATATAAAATAAACTTCATGAATCAGTATTGGCTACCCTCGAATGAATTTCTGTGAATTTGAATAACTGCTACCAGTTGTTACGAAAAATGAAATAATCCTAACACATAGTGTGAGTAGTGTATTCACTAACTCACTAAGTCATTTTAGGTTATTATTTATTTGTGTGACGCATAAGACGTTTGGTTTCTTCGGCTGATCCCTCCTTGGACAACTCCTGATGAATCTCTTCTTGTTCCTCCTTGACTCCTTTGTTGACTGCTATGATGGAGTGGTTACATCTATCTAGATTTGTCGTGCGAGAATGGTAGTGTCTAAAGAATCTATGAGATTAAGTGATACATTATGGGGTGATCCTTACCGGGTCCTTCTATAACTGCGCAGTGTATACAAGTTGTATATAATTTAAGATTAAATAGACTTTCGACTAAGTGACCCTACTCTAAAACCACAAGCAAACAAGGAACATGAAGTAGAGCATAGATCACCAATTCTAAGTCTATAAAATCTCAATTATATAAAACCTTGGGAGTATACACTCCAAAATTATAGACCTACCAGTAAGGGTCTTTTAAATTTTCACATAAGTTATTTATAGTGCGTAAATACTCCTATAGTATTTTAATGGTATGAACTTAGTAAGTTTTAAACTTGTTGTTATCTTATAGTATCATAAAATGCTCATATAGTATTTTAACTTGATGTTCTGTTCTAGAAATCCTTTGTATATAGAGTTAGGTAAGTTTTACGTCTGTTGCAACACCACATCACTCCCAAACACATGTTGGTCATATCTCAAATAAATATAATTGATCAAGCTATATTGATCCCAGATATGATAACATAACTATCCAGGTTTGACCGCAGTGATATGTGTATTTTTATATATATTTTTATGCACTTTATCTTAATATTTTGGCCTTATTTATTCTATTTTAGAACTAAAAAGTACTCATAATACTTTGAATTATGCTTTGCAGCTATTCGTTGCCGATGAAGCACAAAAGAAAAGACTGAAGCGGAAACCGGACTTCGAAGCTAAAAGAAATCAAAATTGCTGAAGGAGTGATTACGCCCCGCGTCCAGAGTGATTACGCCCCGCGTAATGACCAAAGCGACTTACGCCCCGCGTAAGGTAATGGTACGCGCCGCGTACACGCTTGCCTCGGATAGACTTGATCGCGTGATTATCTTGAGTACGCGCTGCGTAATCCTAAGTACGCCCAGCGTACTTAGGTCGGCCACAAAGACTATAAATGTCGATTTTTAGCTAACCAGGAAGGGGGATTCGACTTCTAACCTAATTTAGTCAACAATTAACTTCTATTAAGCCGTTTTGAGGGTCTAGAAGGCGGCCGGAAGGCTGTTAAGCTAACGGGAGCAGAGATCGGAAGGATTGGAGAGCAGATACATGTCGGTACTCATATGGATTGCTAACGTGACCATGTTTAGCATTCCATTGTGGTACTTTTCTGTATTTAGTTTCTGATTTAGGTGTAAAAACCTTTTACTTTGTGTTTATGATTGAATGAAGATTTGATTATTAGACTAATTGCTATATTAAATAGTTTATTTGTGTTTAATTTATCTTGCCAAGCTTGTTAAAAGATCCTCATGTGTTAATGATGATTATTTTCTGTTAATTGTTAAGTGAATTGAGTTGCTTGAACATCTGCTCGATTGCTTGTCTCTTATGATTTTTGATGACCATTGAGATTATAAGACTAGAAATAACGAATGTGAAACTAGGATTAACTTGAGAATAAGTAAGTTAATGTGTGAGCCTTGTTTGATGACCATCAACAAGAGGTTAATTAAATGTCTAAATTGATTAACTATATTTACAAGTCTTGCTCGATACGAACTGAACACTAGGAAGCATGTTAGTTTAATCAACTGATCACTGTTTGAATTGACTTGTTTGCTAAAGGATTAGTTATAGTGAACGCGAATCTAATCATTTTAGGAATCGGTGAACATTGAATAAATGAATTTGTGTATGCAATTGTCTATGTTTTAAGGTGTAATTTATCTAAACCAAAGTACCTGAAGAGATGTGCTTTCCTGTTAGTTTATCGAGAGTTGTTAATTGTTAGTTTGAGATTTATTAAACCATTTTCTTTATTATTTCCGTGTGATCTATAACCTATAATCAACTATATTAAATTAATCCACCGTTCCCTGTGATCGACACCCGACTTACCTAAGCTATACTGTAATCTGACTAGGTATACTGCCTATAAGTGCATAGATAGTCTAAGTTTGTTAGGTTATAAATATTAAAATTAGTGGGTACTTTTGTGCACATCAGCAGTGTCTAACCTTTAAATACTTCTGTTTTGTTCTTCTTGTGATACTTGTTCTAGTATTTTATTTATGCAGGTATGTATACTTTTATAAAAATATTGTTATATTTTAAAAATATACTTTTAGTCAGAGCACTTTGGCCCTATTATATTTATAGTTATATATCTTTTATATGTTGATATACTTAGTTCACTATAAACAATGCTCTGATATCAATCTGTCACACCCCCAAACCGGAACGACGGAAATGTTCAGGGGTGGAGGACGTCATGCTCAGTATCACAAAAAATGTAGAATAGTAAAACAACCAACAACAACCATAACATGAATATTAAAGTGTTTACATTATATTCGATTCACAAAAGATTGACTCCAAAAGTAAATAACAAAACAAAGATGTGAAGCTACTATGCTCCATCTTTTGAATCTCTGTGTGTGTACCTGTCTACTAGTTTCCTGAGAATACAAGTGATTTTGAAAGTATATCAACATTTAAGTTGGTGAGTTCATAAGTATTTTCGTTATAAAAAGTATACTTTTAGTTCTTTGGAAAAGTTCGTCTGTTCCTCCAGAAAATCCTATATTTTCTGATGTGATGAGTGATATGTAAAACTGACTCTTACAATTCCTTCTATGTGTACTTAATGAATACAAGTAATATACAATCCAAATCAATCAAACAAACGATTGTGTGAATCTGCCCTAAGCCCACAACCAAACATGTAATAGGAAATGAGGCGGAGGTCACACATCCCATTGTTTGTTAGATCCTCATTGTATATAACCCGGACGTATTCACCAGGTGCTTACGGAGTTAACTGTAATAGTTCTTTAAAATATGATGAAAATATTCCTTTAAGAAAATCTTATATTTCCTTTTAGTAAAATCGTAACCACAATAGTTCATTCTACAATCACTTAGTTTATACAAGCTATATATAACCTAATATTGTACAGACAATTAAATGTGTGAATCTGCCCTAAGCCCATAACCAAACAAGGAACAGAAAATAAGGCGGAAGTTACACATTCCACTGCCTATCGGATATTATTTATATATAACTTTGATGAATAAACTAAGGAATTATAGAATTAACCACTAAAGGTTCTTTATGTTATACTAGTTTGTTAACAAGTGTTGAACCTTTTGTAAAAAGGTTCTTAATTCCATATACTCTAATGTAAAACGTTGTTTTTATAAAATTCCATTGAAAATTGTTTATCTTTGAAATAACGATGTTTACCTTAGAAAATCCTATATCTTATATAAACCGAGTTGTAGTCTTACTCGTTCCAAGACCGAAAAGCACAAGTACAAATATTGTACTTACTGTAATGTTATTTAGTTTTATTGATAAGTTAGACTGGCTGGAGACTTGGTTGTTCTGGAAACCTGATGCGACGATACTACCCTCCTAAGATTACTTAACACATACAAGTTATATATAACCGAGATTGAACAGACAGTTGAATGGGTGTATCTGCCCTAAGCACACAATTAAACAAGGAACATGAAGTAAGGCGGAAGTCACACATTCCACTGTATACCGGACTTCAATTTCATCTAAGTCTATTATATTTATTAAGTAATCACATAGTTAATATCCCTTGAGATTTGTTTAAGAAAAGTATATTACAACGTAAATATGTCGTTGTTATCTACTTATGAGGCTTATGACCATACTACTTGTATTCCCCCCCCCCCCTAAAACAATTAAAAGTTTGAAAAAAAACATGGGGGTATGAACTCACCTTATGTTGGAGATTCGATTGAAGATATGATATAGGATGATAAGTTTCACTAGTGAAGTCCCGAAGCACAAACGAGTCCTATTTTGTATATTATGACATATTTGTGTATACATTTAGTGAAATTAACCATAAATATAGCAAGGAAACAAATCGAATTGCAAGCTAAACTTACAAAAGAGGTGTTAGAAGCAAGAATGGAAGGCTGAATAGAGTTCACGACCTACACTTGGAGTTCACGGCCCAAGAACACTTAGTGTTCTTGAGTTCACAGCCCAACAAGCTTGAAGAATGATGAAGATGCAAGTGTTTTCGGCCAAGAAATCCCTAGAATGATGATGAAATGATTAACACCTTGAAGATCCAAGCAATATTCTAAGAAAAGTTGAAGGCTTGAAGATGATACCTGAGAGAAAATTGTTGAAGTTTGCGGCCAGGAGCGAAAGAATGAGAAAACATCAGTCTCACTTATATATATATATATATGGTAAGGGTTCACGGTCCGAAGTTCACAGCCGAGGGTTCACGGATTTGAAGACTGTTCACGGTCCGAAGAGGTTCATGGCTCTGAAGTGGTTCACGATCTGAAGGTTCATGGCTCGGATGTACAATGTTGGGAGGTGGTTTGCGGTTCGGACTAAGCTCTTGGTTTTCATGCATTTCATTCCAAATTCATGCAACACTTCTAATTTAAAGGATTTTGAGCCCATCTAGATTTTAAATCTCCTTAATTAAGATAAATCAAAATAAGAAGTTTGACTTTTATTGACCTGAAACAACGGGTTGTCATAGATGCCGCAATCCAAATTGCAAAAATATTTGAAGGTAGGTAAATGACGATTTACCAATTTCAACCATGAAAAACGAAAAAGAATTTTTGGTTTTAAGTGAATTGAAACTCCTAGATCCTTTGAGATTCATTGAAAAATTCAATGTTTAAATCTCGATTGTTCCATTCAAGTTTGTGACTTGGATGCCGAGGATCACAAACAAGGTGTGAATAACCATGCAAATTAGCTTGGTACACCCAATGTTACAACCACCTAATCAATGTCCAGGTTAACCATACAAGCTCCATTGATCTATGATTAACATCAACCTACCCTTTTCCACGCACTGTCAGTCCAGATTAGTGTGTCGGTTAACCACACACGCTCCACTAACGACTTAACAAGGTGCAAAGTGTAATTTCATGGGTTAGCCCTATATTCACATTTTCCTAAGTAACTAAGATTTGGTAATTAATAAGTGTTTAGTTACTTTATATTTATCATTATAGTTTTAATGAAGGGAGAATTAGAGTCCTATCCTACCCGTTCAACTAACGACCCTCCACCAGTGAAGGAAGCAGTGGGTGAGAGTGGACACCCATTAAACTGTCATTTTATAGGCAGTAACCTTATACCCCCTTATAGACCGGCTTTGTGAATGAGGCCTGCTAACGGTAAAATTGACTTTGTTCTTATACATCTATATATAAATATTAAACCAATAATATTATAATAGTATAAGAGTTGAGTTTTAAACTTGTAAAATTCTAGGGTTTGGAACTAAATGTGTCAAAAGAAGACTCTACATTTACAAATTCCAAAACTTGAGGGAAAGTTTTGAACTTTTTAAAAACTTTTGGAGTCCATAACTTATGAGTTTAATATAGGTTTAAACGAAAAGACTCTTGAAAATCCATAACTTGAAGACAAGTTATGAAGCTCATAAAACCATTTATGGAAAAAGACACGTCAACTTCATAACCTATGATTTTAATGATCTCTTTAAAAGAAAAACTTTTCGTTTTCCATAACTTGAGGACAAGTTATGGAATTCGTCAAAAAAAACATTTAGATCAAAACTGTAACATACAAAACAATTAGTTTGTCTATGATCTAAACTGAACTCATAAGAACAAGACAATTTATATCAAACAAATTTCATGTAATTAGACTAACCATATAAACTAATACAAAACATAAAACTTTGACAATTATCTTATAAAGTGGGTAAGCATGATCATTACCATATCAAAAACCGGTTTATAAGTTCAAAAGCAGCTTAGGGAAATTATCCTAATCCAATTCTAGCCAAAAACATCGAAAAACTGCATTCTGGAGCACCAACTCGTCGAGTGCAGGATTTGATTTTTAAAGCATCTCCAAGCAAGTAGCATCAAGTATAATTGAAAACAAGTCTAGGCTCTAATACCACTGAAGGGTTTTGAGCATTCTAACACTCCTAAGGTGTACATGCAACCCTAAATACCTTGGATCTATGTTTTCTCTATTATACATGCAAACTTAAACTTTCCAAGGTATTACCCTAACTAGCATACAAAACTTTGATACTTGGGTAATAAAACAAGTTAGATAACATACCATTTCTTGTAGTTTGTTGGAAACCTTGAACCTTTAGCCTTTAAGAGCTTAGCACCAATAGTATGAATGCCTAAAGTGGAATCAGAAAACACCTAGAACAAAAGGATGACTTGAGAAGAGATTCCTTGC
Source organism: Lactuca sativa (assembly GCF_002870075.4). Classification (NCBI taxonomy): domain Eukaryota; kingdom Viridiplantae; phylum Streptophyta; class Magnoliopsida; order Asterales; family Asteraceae; genus Lactuca; species Lactuca sativa. The sequence goes on from NC_056626.2 coordinate 155,147,076, forward strand.
ACACACAAATCGGCTAGCCCTCTAGTATTCCACTTAAGTGCTCTTAGGTGCCAACTTTGGTAGCCTTGGGGTCTCTTATATAGTGTGCAAACTAGGTTACACCATGTAAACCCTAATGACATTCCATATCCATCATGCTCCATGGGTTAAAACCTCCATGGAGTATCCATGGGTTACCACATGGGTTTAGCCCAACATGAAGAACTATGGATCATAAGCCCACTTTATAAGAATGAATGATTTACCAAATGAACCCCTTATATTTAATTAGTCTCTTTGACCACAAAATTAATTCCAAGTTAATTCTTGATCAATACTAATTAAATAATATGATTTCATATTAATATATTAGAACTTATAATATATTAATAAACCATGAATAACTTCTTCTTAAAAGTCCATCCTATCAAATTGTCCTGATGATATGCAACCTAAATAGACCATGCTACTCTCGGGTCAAGTACATACCAATTATAGTTATGGAATTAGACATTAATCCAACAAAAGTCCCGGTACTAGAATGACACCCTCCCTTGGAGTTCCACTGCAACAATAGTTGTGGTGGCTGCGGCAGCAACAACCACGGTGATGACAACAGAGCGCTCATCAAATAAATGAATCATAGCAATCTTAATAAACCCAAAGAACTCTGAGATCTCCACCCTAACAGCTACGATCACCTGAGTGGCGATCATCTCGTGAATGTCTTTGTCAGCCAATGTTGGCCTCGACGGACTGCCCTCTCCCGATCCGAAACCTCTCATGAGCACCATACTGAAAATGAACCAAATACATCGGAAAATACACAATTCATACTATCACAATCATTACAAAAAGGCTAAACCCTCGAGGTTCATGATTTCCTTGCTACGTGTACGGGTCCTATGCTTACAGTAGTACTTGCCCATACTACCTTCCACACCTACACGTATTCGTATCAAGGGGTCTTCATGGACCAACCTATCTCAAGACTCAACATCTAGGATACGCATACGTCATATGCATTTTCTCAAGGGTGGCTAATACCCCCTCACTTTTTCCTGCTACAAGCCATACTTACCAATGGAACTTCCACCAACCCTGCAGCCGCTTGTGTATGCTAATCATACATAACATTGAATTCCATAGACATTCGAATACTTCATTCCACCCTAAGCCCACAACCAGAAAAGGAACATGGAATCAGGCTAAATCACACATTCTTAGGCTATAAAATCTTGGATATGTACAACTATGGTGCATACACTAAGCAACTATAGTAATGATGTCATTTCCATCTAGCAAACAAGAAAATCTCCTAGGCTATCAGGTATCATAATTCATGCCATTCTATCATGCAATTCCTAAATATCCTTAGGATACAATTAGCATGCAATTCCATCATAATCATCATAAGAAAATAACAGTGTGGGTATCTTGGGGAAAACTTTCTTGCTTTGGATGATCGTACACATCCCATCCCTCTTTTGTTACTTTTGGCAATAATTTTTTTTTTGAAAATAGTTTGAAAACTTTTGCAGATCCTTAGTTTAAGCCTGGATTCACACAAATGTTACTCCAATTCTCTCAAACCAGGGCTCTTATACCAACTTGTAACATCCTAAAATTAAAACAAAATTTTTCAATATTTAAAACCATTCAAATTCATAAGTTTTACAAAACAAAGATTCCCAAAAGTCATAACCACATATAAGGGTATCCCAAAATCAGAAATCATATAAAAGTCCAAGATTATGTGCAAGATCATGCCTTCGCCTTTCCCCTATCCTCTGAAGTACCTCAAACCATAAATCAAACTATAAGCCAAAGCTTAGTGAGTTCCCCCAAAGTACCACACACACAACCGAATAGAACACATATGGTATGTTGGGTCCACATTCTCCCAACTGGATTACCTTGACCCACAATTTGCTGACTGGATTGCCCCTCTAGCCCACAGTCTCCCTACTGGATTGCCATTGACCTTCACCATGTCGACATGCACAACAGATAAACACATAACTAGTATTTATAGGTAATCATATAGATCTACCAGTCTAACATATAATCATCATATATAGGTAATCATACAGATCTACCAATCTAACATAGCATCATCCTATATACCAGGATATATATAACCTAGTGGGCCGACATTGGTGCCTTCGACCCCTGAGTAAAGTGAGGAAAACTCACCTAAATGTCCTGAAAGATAGTTAAATGGAATGTTGCTCCAAAAGCCAATCGAACATGTTTCCTATACGATAAACAGTGTTCAAACCTCAATCTACTGATCAAATTACACTATTTTCCCTAAATTCAAACTTGGTCAATGGTTAATGGTCAAAATCCTTACTCAAAAGCCACCCAGCCACTCGTCTTGTCGTGACCATTTATTGGTCATGTCATAACCATCTCTTGGTCACATTGTGACCCTATAAGACAAAATAATCGAGAATACCCATTCTCACATCGTGAGCCACAAGGCCCCACGTCATGAGATACGCTCTGAACATATTTGATGAACAAAGCTCATAATCCCTCAAGATATGCAACCAACACTTTCAGAATGTATTATCTACTCCAGAACATCATAAAAATCGTGAGTTTTTGACATGCATGTCCCAAACACAAAGTAGGGCACAATAGGAAGAAATGGCCTTAGAAGCTCATGCAAGAGTACTGAAACTCAACCATGCTTCGTATCTAGCACTTTATTACCCAAGGGACACTAGACATCCATAAAGTTGGAAACTTTATGGATTCCAAGCACCATATCACCAAATCCATGAAAGAAAATGTATAAAAACCTAAATCTAAGCTAATAAACCCATAAAGTTATGATCTTCAAAACTCACAATGGTCCAGAAGGTGTGGAAATGAATGATGGAGAGTATTGAGTGCTAAGATGATGGCTAGATACTTTTCTTCTTCATCTTCTTTGCTACAAATAACCACAAATGAGCTCAAAATCAACAACGGGGTGCTAGAGTTTCAAAGGGGGTATTAGGAAGTGATAGAGGCTGAGGGTGGGATAACCCTAACCGTCACTTCCTTTAAATATAGAAAAAAACCCCAAAAATTAGGGTATCAGGGCTCACGTCGTGACACCTTAATGCTCACGTCGTGAGCCTGGTTTAAACTTAAGGAGTTAATTTGAAATTCCACAATGATACTTAACTTGAATGGGGTGTTACAAGACCATCACCATTTGTGACTCTTCAAACGACGCTAGACAACCCTCGTTCGAGATCTTAAAACCCTCGTTCCATATGTGAAAACCATAGTAGCGGCGACGGTGTTAGTGGTGAGTTATGGTAAGCAACGCCGGAGAAAAAAAAAGAGACACTGGACAAAAAGAGAGAGACAAAGTGCAGATAGAATGGAGTTTTAGAGGTGCTTTCCTCCAAGAATTGTGGTTGTGACGGCAATTTCTGACAAATAGTGGTGGCATCCAATAAATTGTAGTAGGCTCCGGTAAATAGTTGTGGTTTTTGGATGGTGGTTTCAAGTGAGGCAACAGTGTGATATATATATATATATATATATATATATATATATATATATATATATATATATATATATATATATATATATATATATATATATATATATAGAGAGAGAGAGAGAGAGAGAGAATGAGATGGATAATATATATGTTAAAGAGATGGTGGGTGAGTGTGGTAGTAGGGATGAATTTTATTTTTATTTTATGTATTTTTTTTAAATCAGAAAATTAGAATTATAAATTAGAAAAATAGAAAATCATATCTATAGAGCAAATCCATCATTATAATAAATTTAAAAAACATTCGGACCAAACCATTAAAAAAAAACAAAAAAAAAACAAAAAAAAAAAAAAAAAAAAAAAAAAAAAAAAAAAAAACTATTTGGACTAGTGATACAACTCTAATATTTTTTGGATCACAATTGCATTTTTCTGTAAATTTGTTTTCTCCTTGTCTTTTGTTTCCTTTTATTTATTCCATGGTTTTTTGCTATGGCTTTTTCTAATATATACTCCACTAGGGTGTGAGACCCATGTATTATATGGGTTTACTTAAAAAAATTAAATATAAAATTTTAACAATTTGAAAAGTTTGAATTTATAAGAAAAATGAGAAATCTTTTGAATTATTAAAATTAAAGAGACTTTAATGTATTAGATACATTACATATATAAACCATTTCTAATAAATACCTTACATATATATTACCTTACATATTAAATGTGGAATTTTAATTTAATAAAATGAAAAATACAACAAAATGACAAGTGGAAAATAGAAAATTTAAAAATTCTATAAAATGCCATGTGTCCAAATGAAAGAGAAGAGGACATGTGGCAAAAAAAAACTTTCATTTATTATAGTAGATTATTCACCCGTTTCAAAAAAAAAATTACTTTCCATAAGTTATTATTATTATTATTATTATCGTTATTATATATATATATATATATATATATATATATATATATATATATATATATATATATATATATATATATATATGGGGCTAGGTTATATTGTGGATGGACAACTATTATGTGGATGTAGGGTTGAATATGGACAAATAGTTTAAATTATTTTAAAAAAGTCATTTACAATTTTAATTGAAATAATGAAAATGGAAAATACCACTCTAATTAAATGAAACGGGTTAGTAAGGATAAGAATGTAAAATTACATCACCTACAATTTAGGCAACACCAGATTATTTGGCTAATCTGATCATATTCTTCCCATATTCTCGCACACATTAACCTTCAAAAATCCTTACTGTTTGACCAAGAAATCGGATTTGATCTTGTAGAATCAAACGTAATCACAAAGCTTTTATAAACCTAGGTTTCTATAAATAACAATCAGTCGACATTTGAAACTCTAAAATCATTGGGAATTACAATTAATTGAGCCATAATTAAAGTTTAATACTTTTGAAAATGGAACTTTTATCTATTCTTTAACAATGGAACCTTTATCTATTCTTTAAGAATTTGATTTATTTATTTTTTAAGGAAATCGATACAAACAGGCAAACAAATATTCATACTCGTAAATAACAATACACGTTCTTCAATTAATTACAACAAACACGAAAAATATACATAAATTCTAAAAGAATAAAACTAAATTTCATTCATTATTTGACTAACGTCAGTCATTCTTAAGAAAAAGATATGTGCAATTCTTGACAATACAAAAATGTATTGATATAAAAGTTGAGAATAAATTCTGTCAAATTTCTCCATAAAGAAAAAAATGTTATCTTTTTGTAAGGTGGACCCTTCTATTCTGAAAGAATGTTGCTGTTTTTGTATGTTGAACCTTAGTATTCTGAAAGAATGATGTTGCGTTTGTAATATGAACCTTGATATTCTATAAACAACTTTATTCTGATCAAGATAATAACAATCAACATAGTATTAAGACTAACGGGAGCAACAAGAATCATGGCCTTTTACCCCAATATGATGAGATGCTAGAAGGATCATATACAAGCATAATAGATCACTACTTTCATCATTGTGAAAAACAAAATATACAAAAAATCAAAAAAATTCATAACATAGATGTAAATACCAATTGACAATTCTAACTTACAAATTCTTATATATAAAAATTAAGAAATTAATTAAATGAATAAACATTGATGAATTCTGATACTACAACCAGATAATTCGAATTGGTATTGCTAGTAATGAATTTCAATTTTGATGTTTTCAAACTTGTACTCTAGAATCATCAAAAAATGCTTCCAGGACATACCTTGGTTTCTAATCATAGGGTTCAGTAATAGAGAAACATTAGCCCACAACGAGCTCCAACCACCATGGTCAACCTCAGCTCCATGAGCCACCCTAATCATAGCAACAGCGCCACCACATCATCGACTCTGTGATTCTTCTTTTGATGGTTTCAAATTTGCAACACGTTCTCGTAAACTGTTAAAAAGCATTATCTAGAAATCATATTAAAAAACAAAATTGGATTTAATAAACATACATCAAATATAAAAATGAGAATTCCATAAATAAAAAATAATCAATGATTAAAAAATCAGATTACGTACCGTGTATCAGCGTTTTCAATTTTCGGTTTAGGGTTTGGTTACAGCCATCGGTGAATTAGCGTGTCAATAAGGATTTTCAAGTGTTACCGATAGTAATACAAATCATTTGTTGTAAATTGAAACTTGATTTGAAATCATAGGTATTAGTTGTTGTCGGCGAAGTGTTGATAGTTGTAATCGGCATCCAAGGGAGATAATGGTGGTTGTGGTCTTGGCCGGTGGTAAAGTCAAGAATGCAAATCGTTTAGTTGCCTAAATATAGGCTTTTAATTTGTACATACCAAATTTAAAAGATTTTATTTAGATATGCATTAATTACTTATTATGCTAATTACATATTTACCCTTATAATAATTATAAATAATTTAAATTTTTCTAAATTGTCATTGGTTTCTACATCCACACAATAGATGTCAATCCACATATGAACCTAATTCTATATATATATATATATATATATATATATATATATATATATATATATATATATATATATATATATATATATATATATATATATATATATATATATATATAAAAGTAGGTTCAAATAAAAATATTAAATAAAATAAGAACATGAGAACATTTCTCAACCAATCGTTTTATTTAATTAATTTTTAATATTTATAGGTTTTTAGGTATTTGCTACAGCCATTAATAACCAATTTAAATTCAAACCCTAAAGTCTATCATCCATTTGATGTACTTGTTTCCCTCAAGATAAAATAAATCTACATATAATTTTAGCCAAAATTTAAGAATTGATATCATGCCTTTTGAAGTATGCCTTCCTTATTTCCATCAAAATAAAATAAATGATAATACATCCATTTTACATTTATGTTTGGCATGTATTATCACTAAAATATTGTGTTTGAATCTTCAATATTGATTTTAAAAGTGTTAACCATGCAATATGAGTTTCGTCTAATGGGTTATAAAATCACTTTAGTTATAAATTCGTTTCATTAAAAAGTTAATAATTTTTTTTACTAAACAATCATGTTAGACAGTAGACACATATGTGAATCTACATACCTTTCTTTCTAATTCTTTCGTGAATATTAGTTTTATTAGTAGCCATATATTAAAAATTATATATAATTTTTATATGGATCGTAGTTTGATTATGTTTCTTGTAATTTATGCATAAGAAAATATATTCTTAAAAGGATATTAATTTGTTTATGTTTATGAAAATGATAATATTCCATCATGAATATTGTTTGCGCCATTTTCTAGATATTTTTAATGGAAGATAATATCATTCATATTGACATATGCTTATAATCATATATGAATAACTTTTATATCGAATATTCTATGAAGAATAATTGTATTTGAATAACTCTTATATCGAATATTCTATGAGGAATAATTGTATCATTATTATTGTCATAATACAATTTATAATTATTGAATATGTTACTATTTATATAAATGGTCAAAATTATTTGGTATTTTATTTGTATGTTCATAGTTAAAGTTTGATGTCAACTTTTTGTAAAGAAAGTGATATTCTAATATGAATTATGTCAAATTTTCAAACTTGATTCAAGAAAACATTGAATTTTTATTGTATTTGTTAGTTCAAACTGTATTTGATAAAGTGGTATTGTTAAGGGTAATTTTATTGAAATTTGTTTGTTTCTTTATTCATATTGGATTTGTATAATAATATTGCAAATAATATGAAATTTTTCATATTCTAATATGAATATGTAGCATACGTTTTTTTAGTACATATTTTTTTTGAGAATAATAAGCAAAACATCAGTTAATTGGATTTGTATAATAATATTGCAAATAATATGATATTTTTGATATTCTAATATGAATATGTAGCATACGTTTTTTTAGTACATATTTTTTTTTTTAGAATAATAAGCAAAACATCAGTTAAGAATCTCAATCAAGCATATCAATATGTAGTGTTAATAAATTTTGAATTCTCAATACATTTTTACTTTTAAAAATAAAACAATTAAATATCCCTTAAAATGGGAAACAAATACGAAATTAATTATATATTTAACTATTATCCCAAAAATTCCTGCATAAACCACCACTTTCCATGTTTTATTTATTACATTTTCACAATGAGAAATTAAATATCTTCTTACCTTTTGTTCATATTTTTCTTCCTACCTATTTAAAATAATGACACATGTAAAAAATTAACATCCCAATCAAATTTAAATTAAATTAAATGACACTTGTCACCATCTAAAATAAGCAGGAAGATAATAGGCACAAAAAATAAGAGGATATTTAATTTCTCTTTCATAATTTTTTCCATACACATGTAATCTATCTACCTTTCTAATAAATGAAACTTAAAATGATATGTGTCAGGTTTTTAAAATGTCTCTTTGACACATGACATTTTTCTATGATTTTTATTATTATTTTTTTTGTAATAAAACAAATTCAATTCAAAATTTGAAAATACAAAATCATATCCTAATAACATTATTATGTTTATTTTGCTTGACAAATTAATTCATAATTACTTACACAATATCTTGGTTTTTTTACATGTATTTATCTATATAAAAATTTTAAAAATATTGATCGTGGTTTCCACGGGTTATAGCCTAGTTATAGATATTCTAATAATATTTAAAATGTTACTTAACAAATGAAAAGATTGGTTAAGAATCGTTCTCACATTATTTAGTGTTCTCATTTGAACTATCTTCTCTCTCTCTCTCTCTCTCTCTCTATATATATATATATATATATATATATATATATATATATATATATATGTGTGTGTGTGTGTGTGTGTGTATATATATGTGTGTATGTGTGTGTATATATATATATATATATATATATATATATATATATATATGTTCAAATGTTCCTGACAACTATTGTGTGCATGTATTCACCAATGAGAATTGAAGAAAGAATAAAATAATTAAATAAATAAATAAATAAGGGTATAATGGCAATTTTAGTATATTTAATTTTGGTAAATGAATAATTCAATTAATATATCCTAAAATAAGGGAATAAACGCTACAAAACCTGCATCCCTTTATCAATTGTGGACTAACATATAATCACGTATCCCTTCTCAAAACCTTATTCCCCTCCATTGAAGGTCTGAAATTACAGAGATTCGTGGTCGAAGTTTGGCATTTTTGAAACCCAAAATACCCCATATAATGTTCATGTCTCTGATTCGGATGATTTGCTTCAACCTGAAATCAACATGAGAAGTTTTTCTGCATCCCTCCTTCATTCTCGTTCCTGTTATGGTACAACTGCAAAGAAGAATTTGTTTATCCAATGACATGCCCAAATCGATCCTTTGGCCGCCATTTCAAAATTTGTGGATGTAGTATCGGGATTTATGGAAAAGGTGAGCCTTGTTCTCTCATTATTATAATTTCTAGTTTTTTTTTTCTGTAAATATGATTGTTTTTTACATGTGTTTTAACCAGTGGCGGACGCAGACTGTTTTAGTAGGGGTGTCCCTCGTACTTCAAGCGGGTGCACGTAATAGAAAAAACCAAAAAAAAAAATTACACTGTGTGCCGGAAATTGAGCAGTGGCCCGGGACCCCAAATGTCCTACATAGGTCCGCCACTGGTTTTAACCGAGGTTTTGAATCAGTTCTTACACTTGTTTTTTTACAAGAATTTTGGCTCGTTTGATGAAAATGTCTAACATGTGTTTGTTGAAATGCTTGAAAGAGAATACAAAGAATATAACCATGTGGTATAGATTCTGTCAGAATTACTAGCAATGAGTATTTTATTTCTAGTTTTCTTTATATAAATCTAATTGTTTTTTACATGTGTTTCGACTAAGGTTTTCAATCAATTTTTACACTTGTTTTTTACATGAATTTTGGCTTGTTTAATGATAATGCCTAACAAGTGTTTGTTGAAATGCCTAAAAGAAAATCTAAATAATCTAACCATGTGGTATGAATAGAATGAATAGGTTTTTGCATTTTAATATGGAAAAGAAAGAAAACATGGTAAATGATAGTATAAGAATTGATTGAAAACCTTTCAGCAAAGCATTATGGGGATTATTTCTAACCCTAAACATGACTTTGAGGATGAAGGAAAAAAGAAACCAGATTATGAGGTTAATTGCTAACCCTATAGTTTGGTTGGAACTTTCTTTTTTGTTTATGTTTTTAGTTTTCTCTCTAAAAAGAAATTTGAAGGCTTTTGCTCCAACAAGAAATTCAAAAAATTAAAAGTATAATTTTTATGTACAAAGCAGTGGTCTTGATTGGATAATTACCACAAATTTTTGATTATGGGTGTATTTGACAGCAATTCTACCGGAATGGAAAATCAAGTTCTAATTTTCTGTCAAAATGAAAGCTCGATTTTATGGCATGAAATCTCAAATTAATCGTTAGTATTTGAAGGTATACACTCTTTTATTGTAAATTTAGTCACATTCATGTCTTTATTAATTACATATGTTGTATGTTTCATCAAATAGAGTATAAAGATCTGAGCATCCGATTTTGCCCGCCAATTGTTTACTAAAATGCTTGAATCAAATATTTTAGCCAATTTTTTTGTAATTTTTGAACTATCATATTGTTGGATAAGGTGTCTAAGTCCATAACTTATTTGGTACATACTTGACCCGACCCGACATGGTCTATTTGGGTTGCACTTCACCCAAACGATTTATGGATAATTTTATGAGAATTGTATACTTACGATTTATTAATTATAAGTTATAATATATTAATATGAAGTCATGTTATTTAATTAGTTTTAGTCTTAAATTAATTATGAATTAATTTAGAGATTAAAAAGAAGACTGATTAAATTATGGGCTATTATATTTTATATAGTGTGGGCTAATACTCATTTGTTAATGGGCTAAGCTAATATGGAAGTCCATGGATGATCCATGGAGCTTTTAATCCATGGATCCTTGGAAAGGAAAAGACATGGGTTATTAGGGTTTCACCCTAACCATGCACACTATATAAAGAAGCATATGATGCAACAAATGACACTTTAGTTGTGTGAGACTTAGTGGTGGCCGATTCCACAAGAAAGTATACTACTCTCTCAAAGTTTTCCAAGTGTTTGTGGTGATTTGTGATTCCATTTGAGGCATTCACACTATTGGTGCTTGGCTCTCAAACTCCAAACAATCAACCATCATCAAAAGGTATGTATTTCTACTAGTAGTTTTATGATTCATAATCCTTATGCTATGCTAGTTAGGAAGAAACCTTGGAAGTTATTATTTGCATGTATTTTAGAAGAGAACATAGATCCAAGGTTTATTAGGGTTGCATGCACACTTAGGAAGTGTTAGATTGCTCAAAACCCAACAGTGGTATCAGAGCCTAGGCTTGTTTTCTTGAATACTTGATGCAAATTGCTGAAATCGAAGTTTATGTGCTGTCTGCACAGCAGACTCGCCGAGTCCATGAAGGGACTCGACGAGTCCAAGACAAAATTCATCCAACTCGGCGAGTTGGTTCATGCACTCGACGAGTTGGACCCCCAAACAGCATATCTTCGAGTTTTGGTGTTGGAATTGGTCTAGAATCATTACCTTAAACTGTTTTGGACTCATAAAACCTGTTTTTGATGTGGTAATGATGATGGTGGACCAATTTCAAAGTTATAATCAAAATTTCAAGTTTATATGAGTTCATATGATTCTTGAAATTGTTGATGTGGATGTTCATGTTCATATGAGTTTTGTTAGATCATAGGAATTATTTGCAAATTGTTTGTTAGTTAATTCTTGATCTTAATGTGTTTTAATGGAATTCATAATTTGTCCTCAAGTTATGGAATTCCAAAAGTTTTTTCTTTTAAATGTTTTTTTTAAGAAGTCATAAGTTACACTTTAGAAGAGTTTTTCTAATAAATGCTTTTATGGACTTCATAACTTGTCCTCAAGTTATGGATTTCCAAGAGACTCTTCATTAAAAGTATTAAACACTTAATTAAAACTCATAAGTTATGAATATCCAAAAGTTTATGAATTGTTCAAAACTTTCCCTCAAGTTTTGGAATTTGTAAAGTCTCACACAAACTTTAATTCCACATCCTAGAGTTTTAAAAGTTAAAATTCAACACTTATACTATTTATAACATTAATGGTTAATTATTATATATATGTATAAGAACAAGTCGTTTTACCGTTAGTAGGCCTCATTCACGAAGCCAGTCTATAAGGTGGGTATAAGGTTGTTGCCTATAAAATGGCAACTTAATGGGTGTCCACTCTCACCAACCGTTTGCTTGACTGGTGGAGGGTCGTTAGCCGAACGGGTAGGACAATGACTTTAAATTCTCATTAAAAGTATAATGGTTGTTATAAAGTAACTAAATGTTTTATTTAATTCCCAATCTTAGTTACTTTAGGAAAAATGTGAATTTGGTGCTAGCCCATGGAATTCACACTTTGTACCTTACCAAGTCGTTGGTGGAGCGTGTGTGGTTAACCGGCACATTAACTTGGACTAGTAAGGATCACGAAGGGTGACTTAATGTTTGTCATAGATCAATGGAGCGTGTGTGGTTAACCGGCACATTGATTGGGTGATAATATTAAGGTTACCAAGTGAATTGGTATGGTTATTCACACCTTGTTTTGTGATCCTCGGCATCCCAGTCACAAAATTTGAGAGGGCACACTCGAGATTGAAACATGTCATTGAAAAGTTCAATGAATTTCAAAAGATCTAGGAATTTCAAATCCAATTAAAACCTAATAAATTATTTCGTTTTTCATGGTGGAAATTGGTGAATCGTCATTCGCCTACCTTCAAATATTTTATAGCTTGGATTACGGCATCCCTCTTCCAAATTATAAAATATTGTGTTGGGTCCTAGCCTTAATATTTCATATTGGGTGTTATATTAATGACTTTGAATCAACTAACTTGATTTTCTCCCATTATAGATGTCTGGTTCAGACAACTATGATCTTTCCAAATCTCTTGAAGATGGTGTCCCTCAACATCATGCTTCACTTCCTCCACCTCCTCCAATTATTCTCCCTCACCCACAAGTTCTTGAAAAGTTTAAAGTCACTCAATCCCTATTGGCAAGCATAGTCTATATGTGCTCACATCTTGGAGATAAAGTCACATATTGACAAGCCAGGAGAGTTGGGTGTCAAAGTCTTGTGAAAGTTGGATGTTAAATCACTTTCTTGGTAACATAGTGAGTCCCTTTGGGACTATTATGAGATAGAATATGACATGACCCTTAATGATCTTATCTATTTGCTTGGTGCTGCGGAATCAGCAATGATTTGGAACACCAGTAAAGCAAATTTGATTAAAAGAACAACTTCCCAAGTCTTAAATGGACATTGACAATGGTAGCATTGGATATCTAGAAAAGCATTTCTCTTCCCAATGGAAAGGGATCGGCCATAGTCAACTCGGTTGACTAAATGGTAAAGAGAAAGGCTAAGTCTGAGATAGTCTCATGTGCCATTACCAAAGGGTCTATATGTTTTATTGCCAAAGGGAGGGACACTGATTGCGAAGCTGCCATATTTACCTGAAAGATCATAAGATTGATCAAGTCAAAAAGTTTGACTCTACTTCAGTTAAAGTCCACTGACTAACTCTATTAAGTTTCTATTTGGAGATTCTTATTACATAATGTGAATGGGTCACATGTTGATGTTTTTAAGAATCAAAGAAAAGATAGGAAGCTTAAAGTAAGTATATGTTGATTCTGATTGCGAAGGTGGGTTTCGATCGCATGGTTCGGTAATCAGAATTTTGAGTTGTTGCTTAAGAGTTATAATACATTGCTTATGAATAGATAACAACAAGGTTTTCATGTGGATTGTAAGGATAAGTTTTTCCGCAAAGTTTTAAAATAAAAGAAAAAAAGGGTTTTAATTTTATTTATTTTAAAAATATCCTTACAATGGCATCTGTGGAAAATTGTTGCTTATATGTTTCCAGTAATAGCAATATTGGAAAGTATATTTGATTCCTTCATTTGTGGTAGTGTCTGAATTTACCAAATGAAGAAAGTTTTTCATCACCCAAGTTTCAATTGGACAGAAACTTGGAATCATACAAGTTGTATTGTATGATGAATGAGAATTTTCATCTTTGAAAATTAAGACTAATTCTTTGGTCACATGTATATGTGAGTCAATTGAAGGACTAAGGAATTAGGTACACTGGGTGTGCGCTGGTCAAGGTCCACCACAAAGATTGATTTGTCATGATTTACTAAAGATTAGTAAATATGATTATACTTATGAGGTTAAGTTTAATTCTGTAACATTGGAAAGGTTACAATGTATGACAAAACAAATGAGAAGAATCAAATTAGGCAGAAAGATAAAAGTTTCTCAAATTCGAAAGGATGGGAGAGTACTTTAGTATCGTATTTCATGATCATCTTAATGATTATGAAACCATAACACAAATTCATACTCTAAGGACGTCTTGGTGCATTGTTATGGCTAAGAAGAGAGGTCATGAATTGTTGGATTGGTTAAAATCAAGAAGATGAGTCATACTTCGTTCCAAAACAATTCTTAGAGTCATACTCCAAGATTGTAACTTTGAGTGACATAAAGGAAGATTTATTAACACTAGTCAAATGTAAGAGTAAAATGTTTTCTACTCTTGTACATTTGAGATTGGTAAGTTGTGATGTCTTGGATGAGACAAAGACCAACTAAGACCAATTGTGTGAAGTGTTAGTCTTGATAAGAATCCGCACTGTCCCTTGAATATAATGGTTCTTGACTGGGGAAACTTATATGTCAAGGGGACAGTGGGAGCCTTAAAGATCCTGAAAGAGTTTCAAGATTTAATCAAGAGTAAAACCTGTAATTTATCACTAGCACACGACTTAAGGTTTGCAACCTATCGTGTTGACATAATTCTTAGTTCTGTACCTACTTCAAATAAGTTGAATTTGCATGTGAGTTATCAGAGTTCAACTTGGAAGCATTGGTGGGCCTTGTGCTACCAAGGTGACAAGAAACTAAGACTGAACAAGTTTAATCCATGTAAGGCTGAATTTGTCACTAACCTTATCTTGTGATTATGGTTTTGACAAATTCACATGGATAGGAACTCATACACTATAAAATCTAAGTGTCATAAGGTTTCTCTCCGATTCATGAAAATGATGGTGAGGAAACGCTTTCACTAAGTAGATTTTACGTAGATATCAATTGTGTTATTTGCATTTTCAAAAGTCGTTAGTGGAGCGCGTGTGGTTCACCGGCACACTAACATGGACTTGTGATAAATGGCAACCGTCTAAACAATTAAGACTATGATTACGGTATCCCTTTTCATAGTTCGGAAAATTGTTTAAACACACATGTGAGCTATCTAAGAAAGGGTGTATGAATCTAAATTTCAGAAGTCCAGCAGATTTCTGGAAATATGTCAGAGCTAGTGGGAGCATAAGTGTTATGCTGATAATCATCATCTTAGTGGGAGCATGATTATTACGTTTAGTGTTGCAAGTTAGCAATGTTAATTATAGAAAAAAAAGTTTCAATTCGTGAAGTTGTAGGGGTTGAAAAGTTGTTTTGCTATAATTAAGGGAGAGGAAATTATACTTCGTTTCAATTCTAAAGCATAGATTGAGATTTTAATCATCTTTAGTCAAGAATATATATATATATATATATATATATATATATATATATATATATATATATATATATGAATTTTATGTTGGAATGGTTCAACTTGAAGAAATTCTATATATATTGTGTTTTCAAAATTCGATTATGATTACGGCATCCCTCTTCATAGTTAAATTTTGAAAACATGGCAAATAAAAAATATTGTAGCAAAAGACTGGTCTAGTATCATGTCTTTATGTCAAACATCATGAATCGTGTCCTATATGCTTCGGATATAGGATCGATTGCATGTGCTATAATATTCATCTTTTCTAAATTTTCCAAATGCTTAAGGCATTGAGAAGGGAAAAGTCTAGAACTGGATATGACTAAAGTGATTAAGCAATTGTCGAGGACAATCTGAGGTTCACCAAAGATTGGTTGCTCAGGGAAAGTTGGAAGTATGATGTAAGTTGTCGGAAAGGACCATATTGACATATTCCGAAAAGAAGTAACTCTTGTTCGGAAGTGATAGTCAAAATGGGACTATGGAAATGTCTCCATAGGTGGAAGTTATTCAATCTATGTAAGATTAGAAAACCTTAATGCAAGAAGGATGTTCAAAGCAATGTACTTTGAATATGAGACTTCCGTTCCATAGAAGTTGACCTTCTTTGGAATACTCTGTAATGACTGGTGACAAGGTTTTGGTGACTTTGTGCATAATCATTACAAGAGGAACATTGCATAAAAGTTTAAAATCTAACAGATTTTTTGGTAAATGATAGGAATCGGGGATTCTCACATTTACAATAAGGATTTGGGATTGTGAAATGAGTATCATTGGAATCATGTTCAATTGATCTACATCAAAATGTAAGGATCATAGACAAACATAGTGTGCATACTTGGAGTATGGCATAACTATTGTTTAGAAAAACAAAGTGTACATGCTAGGAGCATGGGACGACTGTTGTTTTTATTCAAGTCTTAAGTTGATTGTTTGAAACATTATACAATGAATAATGTGTAATCAATATGGTGATAAATAAAAGGTGGTTCTATTTATATTCAAAAGGGTTCTGAGACCATATTGGATTCGATTATTATTATGTTTCACTTTTCATGTTTTGACTTCCAAAATAGCTAGGTTATTCTTTCCGAATGACTAAGTTATTTAAACACTCCACAGTCGTTCATATGTTGGAAGTAGGTATGAATCAAGAATGTCATGAATTGAGTTTGTAGATGGCTAAATGGGTTTAGTCATAGCAATGGTTGCTACAACATTCATGAGTGCTCATAAGTTATGAGTATTGGAATAAACCCACGCTCACTTGTATCACTTCATGGAATTTATCTCGAGTGATCGTGAGATGGTAATATTATATAAATCTTCAAACCTAGAGATATGAGTTGTTACCTATGAGTTGGTTGTGCATTGATTGCACGTAAACACATCTGTAACTTGATGTTATGAAACGTGCCTTTGTGTACAATTCAACAAGTAGTAGAACAAGCATATGAGTCGAAGTTTATCTGTTCCTTCTAGAAATAGAAGCGATATTTGGGCCCCTCGATGATTTTGTTGTGACCTATGTACCGGCCGGTCAGAACTAAATTGATGTGTTCGATTAAGTTCTTTGTCAAACAAATCGAAAATCGGGAAACAAACTGCTAGACAATAAGTACGACGTTGTTCCATGTATTTGTCCGGCTGATATCATGAGAACAGAGGATTATATGATCACTTATCTAAAATGGCGCTTCATAGTTCAACAGAGTTTTCGAGAGCTATGATTGCTGGTTGGTTCCTGAAGTAACATACGCAAATATAGTTATTAGACTTATCCAAGTGGGAATCTGTTGGATAAGGTGTCTAAGTCCATAACTTATTTGGTACATACTTGACCCGACCCGGCATGGTCCATTTGGGTTGCACTTCACCCAAACGATTTATGGATAATTTTATGAGAATTGTATACTTACGATTTATTAATTATAAGTTATAATATATTAATATGAAGTCATGTTATTTAATTAGTTTTAGTCTTAAATTAATTATGAATTAATTTAGAGATTAAAAAGAAGACTGATTAAATTATGGGCTATTATATTTTATATAGTGTGGGCTAATACTCATTTGTTAATGGGCTAAGCTAATATGGAAGTCCATGGATGATCCATGGAGCTTTTAATCCATGGATCCTTGGAAAGGAAAAGACATGGGTTATTAGGGTTTCACCCTAACCATGCACACTATATAAAGAAGCATATGATGCAAGAAATGACACTCTAGTTGTGTGAGACTTAGTGGTGGCCGATTCCACAAGAAAGTATACTACTCTCTCAAAGTTTTCCAAGTGTTTGTGGTGATTTGTGATTCCATTTGAGGCATTCACACTATTGGTGCTTGGCTCTCAAACTCCAAACAATCAACCATCATCAAAAGGTATGTATTTCTACTAGTACTTTTATGATTCATAATCCTTATGCTATGCTAGTTAGGAAGAAACCTTGGAAGTTATTATTTGCATGTATTTTAGAAGAAAACATAGATCCAAGGTTTATTAGGGTTGCATGCACACTTAGGAAGTGTTAGATTGCTCAAAACCCAACACATATCTCTCTCATACTAACTTGAAATTATTTGAATTTTTTTCTGCATGTTCTCCTTTGTGTTAGCTACAAGTTAGGTTCTGAAGTCATTTTAATTAGATTAATATTGGCAGAGGGGCTGTTTGTTATTATCTTACTGGGACCGAGTCATCGATTTGAGCTGACTCGGTCAGACGAAATCCGTTTGGTGAAATACCTTTCTCAATCCAACACATCTGGATCATAAGGTTCTCGGTCAGACCATAAGACATCGTTGACTCAAAAAATTACCTCCATGCCCTCTAGTTTCTTTCTCCTATCATGACCTAATAGAGAGAATTGGCCGTCATCGAGTCTCTCCATCGTCGTTGTCCCTCCCCCAGTCCCACTACCGGCCGGCCAGAGACCTTCCTTCCTTCGAGCTCTGACGGGAAACACGTCAAAACAGGTTTGATCCTATGTGTTTTCCTGTGAAAATTGTTTTTCCTTCTCCTTTGCATATGATTTGTGAAATCATAAATCAGAAATTGGTTTTGAAATCAAAATTTATTCTTGTTCTAATGTTATGAAATTAGAAATTCATCTTGCAATGTTATGAAATCTGAAATTATGTGTTTAAATGAAATTAGAATCATTCTTTGCTCTAATTTGTGAAATCTGAAAATTGGTGATGTAAGCTATGAAATCATGCGTGTATTGGTGATGTTGTGATTTTTTTTTGTTATTAGGATGTGAAATCTTAAAGTTATGATGACAATGTTGGTTTGGAACAAAATCTGAAATCTTTTCTTGTGTATAGGCTGTGAAATCATGAGTGTATTGGCAATGCTATGATTTTGTTTTTTGTTAATTTATAAGCTGTGAATCTTATAAACATGCTGTGATTTTTTTATATTGTGTATAGGCTGTGAAATCTTATAAACATCCTGTGTATAGGTTGTGAAATCATGTGTGTATTGGCAATGCTGTGATTTTTTTTGTTTATAAGCTGTGAAATATTTTCTTGTGTATAGGATGTGAAATCATGTGTGTATTGGCAATGCAGTGATTTTTTTTTTGTTTATAAGTTGTGAAATCATGCTGTGAAATCTTTTTTTTGTTTATAAGCTGTGATTTTTTTTTTGTTTATGATGGCAATGTTGGTTTGGAACAAAATCTGAAATCTTTTTTGTGTATAAGCTGTGAAATTATGCGTATAATGGCAATGCTGTGATTTTTTTTATAAGCTATAAAATCTGGCATCTTTTTTGTGTATAGTCTTTGTTGACAATGTTGTGATTTTTTTTTGTTTATAAGTTATGATGTTGATTCATTGGTAGAAAATTATTTTAATGTTTTAGGATGTTGGTTTGGAACGAAAGTGAGGACAAAACTTTTCTTGATGCATGTATCCATGAAATAAACATTAATGGTCGTGAGGGTTCTGGGCTTAAGGCTAGTTCATGGAAGACAGTACGCGAAAAATTGATAAACGAACATGGTAAAGAGGATGATCAGAAGCAAATGAGAAACCACTTTGACTACTACAAATCAAAGTATGTTGCTTCGGTGAAACTGAAAAACAAAACCGGCGGTATATATGATCCTATAAAAAATAAATTTAATCTGATCGATAAACAATGGACGGAAGAGGGGAAGGTAATATTTTTATAACAAATACTATTATGATTATTTTGATAAAAAAAACTAATAATTATAAAAATTGTAAACAGTTGAACAAGTACGTGTTGTCATTGAAAAGTAGACCCCTGCTGTTTCCAGATCTTTGCACCTAACTATTTGAAGGGTCGACCTCAACTGGCTTTCAAAGTTGGGGGCCATCTTCTACACTCCCTTGTCATGTAGAAGAGTTTAGTGACCATGATTTTGATGATGATGTTCCAATGGAAACCTCAACACAACACATAGGTGCAAGTGAAGAGTCTTCAGGGCGTTCAAAACATACGGAAGTTGGTGGAAACAAAAGAGTTAGTGGGAAAAAAAAGAGATGCAAGGGCATTAGAAATTGAAGAGGATATTGTCAAGCTTGCAAGGTCGTTAGTGGAAAAAAAAATGAAAGAATTGAAAATAGTGAAATAGATAAGGATGTTGATGCGTGTATGGAGAAATTGAACAAAATGGAATTGGGAGAAGAAGATGAAAGACACAAGACCGCTCTTTTGCTATTTGGTGAAAGTGCTGAGGTTCGAAAAGTTTGGTTACGACATTCGCATACTAGTTATGATTCGCGGGTGATGGGTGCGGGTAGGAAGTATGGTTACATTTGATGGGTGCGGGTAGAAAAGTATGGTTACCTTTGGATGATGTTTTCTAGTTTTTTTGGTTACTTTGGATCCTATGTTTGATGACCTTTTTGGATGACGTTTTCTAGTTTTTTTGGTTACTTTGGATCCTATGTTTGATGACTTTGTTATATGACTTTTGTTATTTACTAGTTTCTTGTTATGTGATGTTTGTTATATGACTTTTGTTATTTACTGGTTTTTTGTTATATGATGTTTGTTATATGACTTTGGTGCATGATTTTTTTTTTACTTTAACATGTTACCTAATTGTTTGTAACAGGTCAAGTATGGTTTCTGATGGTGAAGTTGTAGCTTTTCTTTTACTTGTGTTTTATTAGTTGAGGTCAAACCGGCACAGACTAATCATAATTCATAGAATTAGAGATAATGATTCAAGCGGGTATGCGTATACGCAAGATTTGATGTACGGAGACCCTACTCAATGTTTCGATATAACATGTCTTACACAAGAGGCATTTGCATTATTATGCAACCATTTTACCCAAAAAAAAATTGGTTGCAAGCTAGTAGAACAATAAGCATTGAAGAGAAGATGGCTATGTTCTTAAATATTATAGGACATAACGAACGTTTTCGCACGGTTAAGGGAAGATTTCATCACTCCACACAAACGATTCATCAATGTTTTCACGAGGTCCTAACTGCAATGATGTGTTTTGCAAAAGAAATTATAGTACCAACAACTCCTAATCCAACAAGAATAACTCGGAACAACATAGACGGTTAAAAAATATTTTTTCCGGAGCAATAGGTGCATTAGATAGAACTCTTGTAGATGTGGTTGTACCCGTTGATCAACAAACTCGTTATAGGGAAAGATGAAAAGGAGAATGTTTTCAAAATGTAATAGGAATTTGTGATTTTGATATGATATTTACCTTTGTTTGGGCTGGATGGCAGAGTATATCACATGATTCAAGAGTTTTGAAAGAAGTTGCATTCAATTCGACTTCTGGATTTCCATTTCCTCCACCAGGTTTGTAATCTTTATATAAGTTTTATTATCTATATAATATGTTTCATTATATAATATGTGTCACATTCATTTGCAGATAAATATTACCTTTGTGATGCCGCACATACAAACACTCGTGGGTTTATGGCTCCATACCGCAATACTAGGTATTGTTTAGCCGATTTTCGAAGAGGCAGACCTTTAACTAGAGAAGAAAGGTTCAATTATGCTCATGCACAACTTAGAAATTTTATTGAGCGTGCTTATGGTGTTTTGAAGGCAAGATTCCCAATCTTAAAACAAATTGCTCCTTATCCTTTTATAGTTCAAAGAGACATAGTCATTGCTTGTGTCGCGGTCCATAATTTTATAAGGAAATACAATATAGAAGATGACTTGTTTAGAAATTTTGAGGATGACGCTATAGTTACTCCTGACGTCCAAGATGGGGGAATTGATAGAGAAAACATACAAGGCATAGAATGGGGTCCATAAGCCATTGAATATATGTGTGTTTTGCGTGATCAGATTGCAAATCAACTACTTTCACCTACTTTACGTTAAATTATTATGTTATTTTAAATTTCATTATATTTTTATTCGGATATTAAATGATTTATGTTTAATTTACATTTTGTATGACAATTTTTATTTGTGTGTAATTTATATTTTGTATGACAATATGTATATTTTTATAATTATTCAGAAACTTAATCCATCACTATATATAACAAAAGCGTAAAATGGTCATTTTTCATCACTCAGCACATTCAGCCAGATGTACAATCAAACAACAGGATTTCTTACTCAGTCAGAATTTCTTACCCAGACAGACCTTTCCCAGTCAGCACTTTCTCAGTCAGCAACTATCAAACGGGGTCTGAGTTACATTCCTTCGAACATTGGATGTTACAACTATATTTTTAGCACTTTTACTTTGTTCAGAAATTTTTTGTGATCTTTGAACTGTCATATTTCCCACATTCTTGCTTGTAATAATATGACATTTTTCCAACGTATTGTCCTCTGTGTTAGCTACAATGTAGGCTTTAGAATCATTGTAATTAGATTAAGTCGATTATTTGGATCAAATGACTCGGGGAATACTTGATAAAGTGACTCGAGTATTACATTTTGTTAGATTAAATTAAAAGTCTTTAATGTCTAACACATTCTATTAGAATTTATAGTTTTATTCTTTTAGAATATACTAAAAGTTTTAATATTTTAAAGTTGATTATGTTTTCTTTGTGGATATAGATTTTGAAGAGGCTGTCATTGATGTGGAAAAAGAAAAAAAACATGGAGAACGAGATTATTCTAGCAGAATGTATTCTGCTAAAATATATAAAGTGTTTTTGTTAGATTTTGATATTTTTATTTTTTTTAACCATTCTTAGTTTCAATCTTTAAGAATAAATGTAATTCTTAAACCATTAGTAATCATTTTCTTTTCAGAACGAATGTAATAATTTTTTAGTCTTATTCTTTATGAATTAATGTAATTAGTGATTCCCAAAAAATAAAATCTGTATACTTTAGAAAATGTTATTCTTAATAATATGTTGTATAATTCTTTAAGTATGTTAATTATAAAACATATATTGAATGAACCATATTCTACAAAAATAAAATCGAAAATATGTTTACTAGTTTATGTTTGACTCTCTGTCATTCTTACTTAATAAAATCGGTTAGTATTAGAAATTATAATAGAATTAAATTTGAATTAATTTAAAAAATTCATATTTAAAAAAAGGAAATAAATTATCCCTTAAAATCCGAAAATTTCCTTTTTTAATATAGGCCAACTGACCAAAACACCTTTCTGTTGAAATTTGTATGATTATATGATACATGTTACCCTATTGTAATATCGTAGACCCTCAGATCATGTCCATTGATTTTATTCATCTATTGGTCCATAATTGTGCTTACCGGCACATAATAGATGTAAGAAACAAAATAACCTAGACATATATATATATATATATATATATATATATATATATATATATATATATATATATATATATATATATATATATATATATATATATATATATATATATATATATATATATATATATATATATATATTTATGGTTAGCTTCATGAAAGACCAAGATATTTTGTGAGACATATGGACGCAATTCTTGTAATTCATTTTCGACATGAAAAAAAATACTTTTAAACTGCAAAATAAATAAAAAAATTTTGAATTTTTTTAATATTATTTTTGCAATTTATTTTATACAAAAAAAATTTTAAAAATAAAAAAGATTAAAAAATTACTGTGTTTTTCAAAATATACGTGAAATATTCTAATAGAATATTATACTGAAAAAATTCAAATCGACTTATAATGTTAGAATATTAAACTATAAATATTAAAAAAAAATTCTAACAGACTATTTGAATATTCTAACAAATCTAACAATTCAAGTAAAATATTATAATATTTTAGCATAGCTACCAATCTTAGTAAAATATTAGAATATTCTAACATTTTAAAAATTCGATTTGATTATTTACAATATAATATTCTATTATAACATTTCACTTATAATTCGGCGAGAACTTATGATGACACCTTAAAAAATTGGAAAAAAAATCTAAAAAAAATAATAAAATCGAGCATAATACTATATCCGGGAGAAAAAAAATTGAATTTTTTTTGCTTCATTAAAATTGAATCATAGATCATAAAAATTGAATCATTACTCATAAAAATGATTAATGCTTCAATGATTTTATGACTTGTTTTTAGTTTTAGATTTTTTTCAATTTTTTTAAGATGTAATCACGAGTCCTCACTTAAAAAAAGTAATCATCCTATCTTCTCTCTCTCTCTCTCTCTATATATATATATATATATATATATATATATATATATATATATATATATATATATATATATATATATGTATATATACATATATACACATATATACATATATATATATATATATATACATATATACATATATATATATATATATATATATAGAGAGAGAGAGAGAGAGAGAGAGAGCTAGATTCAAATGTTTCTGGTAAATATTGTGTGCATGTATGCACCAATGAGAATTCTGGAAATAATTAAATATTAAATAAATTAAAAAATGGTATAATGGTAACCTTAATATATAGCTAATTATGGTAAAAAAATAATTCAATTAATCTCTCCTTAATTAGTTAAACCCCACAAAACCATATCCCTGGTTGATCACAAAATCATCTCGTATCAAAACACTAAGCCCCTCCATCGAATGTCTGAAATTATAGAGGTAGCAGCAGTCGAAGTTTGGCGATTTTTACTAATCTTGGTCGAAATGGGTAAGCATTGTTGATCATCTTTTCCATCTCCTCGAGTATCGTTGGTCGCCGATTTGTTCTGTTGGTGGTGAAGCATGGCGGCATGTGGGCATCCGACGGGAGCAGTGGTGCTCCGATTCCATCAAATTGGATTGCCCCAATTCATGTTTTTGGTGCTCCGATTCTTGTATACCAGGTACGATTCTTGTAGTAAACAATTTTCCAATTTCTACCTATTTCCATCAACTTACACTTAAAGTAAACAATTTCGAATTTTTACTTCTGCTTCTCTTCTACTCTTCTAGTTCTATTATGTTAGTTATTTAGAATGGTTTTTAGCACTAGTATTCATCTATCTTGATGCGGCTACTGCTTCCTGATATGCCTACTTCTTCCTGATACACCTATTGGAATACACCTATTGGAATGAGTTTGTAGACATACTATTGTTGGAATTCTGCTTCTAAATCAAATATGTTGCTAGAAATTATGTTTATAGGTAAACTATTGCAAGTAAATACAATACTTTTGAACCTTGTGGTATGCATTCTAAATCAAATATGTTGTTGGAAATTATGTTTGTAGGTAAACTATTGCAAGTAAATCAAATATGGTTTTTGGCTTGTTTGATGATAATGCCTAACAAGTGTTTATTGAAATCTCTGAAAGAGAATCTAAAGAATTTAACCTTGTGGTATGCATTCTGTTAGGATTACTAGCAACACATGTTTTATGTAATTGTTTAAAAAGGTAATTAATTTGTATGTGTATTAATTTGGTTTAGTTTGTGATTTTGAATTCCAATTTCTATTGTCCTTCATTATTGTATATTTGGAATCTAAAATTATATTAGCAGTAAATACAATACTTTTTAATGTATTCTATGCATTCCGTCAGAATGTATTATGATTGAATAAAATCTATGTATTCTGCCAGAATGTATTCTATGTATTCTATCATATTCTATGTATTCTATCAGAATATATTAAGTGATAGTTAATTGCAAGTAACATGTTTTTAACCATTATTAGTTTTTGTTGTATTTGTGATAGGAATGGCTGGAAGAATGCGCTGAAGAGCTAATAGGAATAACTTAAAGAATGAATAAAGTTTGATCATATTCACAATTTTAGAATGTTGTTATTTTTTAAGAATTTTATTCATTTGTGTTGATATTCTTTTAGAATATGTATAATTATATTAAAATGTATAAGGCTTTTAATCTGTAAAAATATGTA
Source organism: Lactuca sativa (assembly GCF_002870075.4). Classification (NCBI taxonomy): domain Eukaryota; kingdom Viridiplantae; phylum Streptophyta; class Magnoliopsida; order Asterales; family Asteraceae; genus Lactuca; species Lactuca sativa. The sequence continues at coordinate 155,173,130 of NC_056626.2, forward strand.
TGAATTTGTATTTAATTTCGGATGTATAAGAATATATTAGAATAGTGTTATTTTTCAACCTCGGATTAAAGAATGTTGTTATTCTTAAAAAATATTCTAATAGAATAAAATTTTAAAAGAACATCATTCTAACAAAAAAATATTCTGATAGAATAAAATCCTTTATGTATACAAATTACATTAGAATTAAGATTGAATTAATTAAAAAATTCTGATTTTTAAAATTAGGAGAATTAATCATTCCTAAAAATCCAAAAATTTCCTTTTATAAACGTAATTAATTATCAAAAATACCATTTTGCTAAAATTTGTATTAATATATAGTACATGTTATCCTATGTAATAACATACACCCTCAAATCATGTCTATTAATTAACTTAATCTGTTGGTCCAAATCTATGCATTTTGTCACACAATAATTAATAAAACAAATATATATATATATATATATATATATATATATATATATATATATATATATATATATATATATATATATATATATATATATATATATATATATATATATATATATATATATATATATATATATATATATATATATATATATATATATATATATATATATATATATATATAGGGAAGAGTTATATGGAAAATGAATGATTAGGACAACACATATTTGAACCAATGAAAACATGACAACACATCACTTTCACAATAACTTCCACAATACATTACTTGTGAATAAAGAAATGGACACGTGTCATTTGATTATTGGTTTCGGTAGATGTTGCCCTAGTTATTTGTTTTCTATAGAACTCATTCCTATATATATATATATATATATATATATATATATATATATATATATATATATATATATATATATATATATATATATATATATATAATCTTCTTTACCTTTTTGTTATTTATTTATATATACAAACTAAAAACAGATATATTTTATAGAATTTTATATTAATGAATAGTATTTATAAAACTTTAAAAACAACACAAATATGATTTGTTAAAAAAGTATATACCAATAAATAGGAACAATCTTTTCAATGTTCATCATTGAAGTTGTCTAATTATCAATTATTTCTTCAGGTAATAATCAAACAAACAGTTTATTTTTTTCATTAAGGTGGAACGAAAATCGCATTCCTTTCATCTACTTTTCTTCATTATACGAAAACGAACATTTGGAAGAGTAAATTAGGGTTTCTACTTTCTTCGTATGTTCCACAGCCAACCTAAAGCCGAACCTATCACCAACCCGATTGCCAAAAACAAACTCATTACGATTCCAGCAATGTTCGATTCCTCAACCGCAACAAATTTAGGAGCAACGATCATAAGCACACTAGTCAGGTACCCATTGCTAACTCCCAACAACAACGTCAAAAGAACCACCGGAACCTCTTTTCGCAACCAGTTGGGTCCGAAAATGCAACCCATAAAGAGCGGAAAGAACACCACCCTCCCTATACAGCCCCATATCACCCATCTACTTCTCTTTAGCACATAAAGCGCCGTTAAACACTTGCCCAAAAAGTCACCAATGTTGAAAGCAGTTATCAACAACACAGGATACCAATCACCAAAAAAAGTTGAATTCACGTTCTCGCTCAAGTACCCTGGGAAAATCGACAAGGTCACAACGTAGATTGTTACCATGGACACTGCTAGCAATCGGAGTTTCTTCAAGACCAGGAATGTTTCCGGTCGTCGGAGCTCCGTTTTGGGTGGGTGATCATCGACGTGGCTTGTCTGGGTAGTTTTGGTCATGTAATGTTGAATCGTTGGTATTCGGTGGAGTAGGTTGAAGCAGATAAAGCACAGGAGTTCGATGAGTGTGCTGGTGAAGAAGTAGATATGTGTGCTTGTTCGAAGGCCCTTTCTCGATCGAGGAAGTGAAGCCTTAGTTATGATCCTTAACATGCATACCAAAACCCCCTGCATTTTGAATTATTAGGCTTAATATATTCACTAAATAATGCGTGTATTTGTTATCCGGTTAAATAATAAGACGTACCGCTGAAGCGTTGCCAGCTACGACCGCCTGCATGTACCTTCCGGGCAGTTTTCCGGTGGCGCCGACCAAGCTTCCACCGGTTAACCCTTCAGCAAAACCAGTTACTGCCACCATCGAAACAAGAACCACAAAAGCGAAATTTGAACCTCTTCCGAACTCATCCCGATGATCGACCCAGTCAGTGATCGGCGCCACCACTAAAACCAAAACAAACAAAGCATAACCCAAATTCATTCTCGTTTTTAACGCCGGCAGCTTCATCTTGAAGAAGCTAGACCAGCATGTCAGAATAAAAAGGACAGTCATGGCCGCCACCATATACGCAACAGAGAACACCTTGCTGATGTGCTTCGCCGGATAAAGATACTGAAAGTAGTCGACGGCAGTGATGAAAGAATTCCATGGAACCAGATACCCTGCGCCGAGGAGAAAGTGGATTATGTATGCAATGTAGTAAGGGTCTTTCGGTTCAGTTTGATCGTCTCCGGCCGACGGCTCCCAGTGTTGGTTTACCATTACGTCGCCGTGGATGGATGCTAAGGAAGTAAGGAGAAGAAATTTGTTTGAAGAGGTTGTAGTTAATTCTTTTAGTATTTAAGAGAGTTTGTTGGATCGATGTAAAGATTTATTGATTTAGTTTACTAAAAGCTGCCACGTTGATGTGACAACGCAGAAAGACGAATTGAGACGGTGCATTTCAGAATGGTATGGGAAACTCGGCCACAAACACGTTCAAATTGGGGAACTTTTTGATCAAATTAACCCTGCACCTTCGTAGTTTAACCTATATAATGCTCGTTAAATATCTTTGACGCATCATAGTTAATCACGAAAAGCAAGTCATCTCCCTACCCATGGATCAAATTAACATCGGTAAAAATTAAAAAAATAAAGTTATTGTAATTGTTTTTGATTTGTTTGTAAATTTCACCTATCATATATAATTAAAGTTATTTCATAATTCAATAATGTTATATCATTTATTTTCGAACGATAAATAAAAAAAACTATTAGTAAGATTCGTAAGATTTATGAAAAAACTTTCTTATGAAAAAGGTATGTTAAGGCTTTTTGGTTAACGAGCTTTGAAAAAATTCTTATGAAAAAAGTATGTTAAGGCTTTTGATTTGTTTATAGAAACATAAAACATGCGGGAAAACTCTTCTACTAAGGATCAATTCTTTTCTTTTAGAAACATAAAACGTGGTTCACTGTAGAGAGCTCTCTGGTTTTAAGTACATACATGATGTGGTTCGGGATGTTTTCTTTGATGCTTGTCGGCGTGCTGGTATTTCTGTGAAGATAGAAGCGCCGATGAACTTTTTGACGGACCCACATGATGGAAGGTCCACATTTAGACCGACTGACATTTTGGTCTTTGGATGGATAGAAGGGAAGCATGCGTGCGTGGATCTTACTGGGGTCTCTCCTCTCGTTGGTTTGGGGAGCGGGGGTTTCACAGCTAGACATGCCGCTTTGAAAGCCGCTTCGTGCAAAGTTGTAAAGCACGAGAATGCATGTATAGAAAATCAACATGTGTTTGTACCTTTTGCATTCGATACATTTGGTTTTCTCGCACCAGAGGCGGTGGAGCTCTTCAATAGAGTCCAAAAGGTCATGCATTCTAATGTCATATCTCTTAGATCCACAAATATTGTTTCAAAAGAATTTGTTTTGCCATCCAGAAAGGGCTAGCGGCACAGCTTGTTGGTGGTTTGCCTTCAATCGATATGTATTGAACCTTTATGTTATCGGTAATTAAATATCTAACAATATATTCTCTCTTATATTTCATATTTGACATGGGTCTCTCATATGTGGCATGTTTGACATGGATGTGGCTTATGAATGCAATCACATATAGACATCTATGTGAATTATTTACATAGTGTGAATGGTGAATCGTGAATTGTGAATTGTGAATTGTGAATTGTGAATTGTGAATTGTGAATTGTGAATTGTGAATTTTGACACTTATTTTGGCATGACATGCATTTCTTATTGCAATTTATCGTCCAATCGTTTGTTAATTGTCTTTATGGTATTGGTTGTCTATTAAAGAGTCAAATATGTGAATGAAGCACACATAACTAGCTTATGTTATTGGTACATACATAGAGGAAGCCTAAAAGGCTGCTCCACAATACCTAGATAAGGGTGATGTCATAATTCTACACTAATGGTCCTTACCCTTCATATCGTTCATGTTTATGGGTATTAGGTTAATGGTTGTGTACGAATTGCTTGCCCGATACCCTGGATCATGAACTATGCTAGGTGAATACCTTATCTATTAGTTAATATGATTCAAAGTATAATGGATATTTGGAAGAAGCCTACATAAAGAAATACGATGACAAGCATGGCCGAAAGAGGTCTAACATTAAATGGACCTGACTTTCCCCACTCATCTTCGAGAAATCATCCGATTAGGCCCTCAATTTAGAATTTTCCTAAAAATTGGCTCATTTTCCTATTTGACTCAATTTTGTTTTAATGGGAGAAGATATGTTTATCTTATTTTCCTTTTTTCCATTTATTTATAAAGTTAATTACAAGAGTTTCTTGTCAATTTTAGTTTTTCAAAATTTGGCGCGCTTGCCAAGTTTAGCTACCTATATATAAAGAGATCTTTTAAGCCTTTTACTAACACTTTTAAATTAATAACAGTTATGTAACACCCAAGATTTTGAAAGCCAAGAAAGTAAAGGAAACCCTAAATTTAGGAGGGACTCGGCGAGTCCAAGGAAGGACTCGGCGAGTCGGAGTGGGATCCGGGTCGAGGAGTAAGTGACCAACTCGGGAGTCGGCCAAGTGGACTCGGCGAGTCTGGTCTGTGCGAGGAAAACCCTAAATCCGAGGCTTGGAGCCTATTTAAACGTCTCAATCTTTTTCCTAGGGCTCCTTTACAACCTCTCACACCCAGAACGCCGCACCTTAAGCCCCCATTGTGTTCATTCAAGCTTTTAGCCATTTTTGAGTGGTTTTAAGGAAGAAGAAGGAGTGGGAATCTTTGAAGCATCAAGGAGTGGTCTTGGATCCGAAGGTTGGGGAGCATTTCAGAGCATTTGAAGGTATTAAGTCGTTTCTCTCCTCCATAATTTCCTTGGTTATGAGTTTTGGGGCTTTTAAGCCATGTTTAAGATCAATCTTGAGCTTGAGGTCCAGATCTGAGGTTGCTACCTCGGATCCATGCTTGTTTGGTTTAGAATCCCGTAAAGTATCAGCCATTGGGTGGAATTTGGAGCCTTTTGGTCTTAAACCCTAGCTATTAGTGCATTTTACCTAGATCTCCCTCTCTACACGTAAAGTTTGCAACTTTACGTGGGGAATAGGCTTGGGAAGGGTAGATCTTCAGTTTGGAGTTCATGCATGACTCGGAAGTCCTCTGCATGTAAGTGGATCTTAATGAACTCGGCGAGTCCTTCGAGTGGACTCGGCGAGTAGCTTGAAGATGAGGAGGAACTCGACGAGTGGGATGAACAGCTCGTCGAGTCGGATGAAGATAGGCATGAACTCGGCGAGTTGGATGAACAACTCGGCAAGTTGGATGAAGATTGTCGTGTGCTCGGCGAGTCTGTTCTTAGACTCGGCGAGTTAGGTCGTGTGGTCCCAAACCCTTCGAGTTAAGTCTCGAGTCAGCGAGTCGAGCCAGGACTCAGTGAGTTGGACAGGACAGGAATTGGGAATCTGTAGACTCGGCGAGTCAGGGGCTTACTCGACGAGTAGAGTCGCGAGTGGAAGGACTCTGGAATTATGAACTCGACGAGTCAGTAGGGTGACTCGACGAGTAGGGTTGACCTGGAAGGTTGACTTTGACCAGGACGTTGACTTTGACCAGAGTTGACTTGGTTGACCTTTGAAGGTCAGTTAGACTAAGTGTTATGTTGATATTGGTAGCTCGGGGAGCTAGCGGAGCAACAGTTCAGAGTCAGTGGTCAGGTAGCGGTCAAAGGGGTTAGCAGCAGTAGTTCAGCAGTATCAGGTGAGTTTCCCTTTGTATGAATGGGTCTACGGCCACAATGCCGGCCCATGTAGTTATGAGTAGAAGACCCGGGGGTTAGCCGTAGGCACAGTATGCTAGTATGATATTCGGACGAGGTCCAATGATAGAGGGCGGGTGCCCAATGAGCGGTTTATGTGATAGTTTATACTTGTTGTCTGTGTGATACTTGTATGTGCCTGGTAGGGAGGTGAGTGTGGGCGAGGACCCGTATCTCACCAATAGCAGAGTGTGGATGGTGTTTCACATCTCAGTAGCAGCAGAGCAGGGGCGAGGCCCAAGTCAGGAAAGGAGTGAGGGTGGTTGGGCCCGTATCTCACTATCAGTAGGAGTATGGACGAGGTTCCATGACTCATCAGTAGCAGGACACGGGCGGGGCCCAGAGATAGGCGAAGCCTTAGAGCAAGAGTTGTTAGTATATGTTTAGTTTATGTAATGTTATGTGATATGTTTGTGTGCTATTATATGTTAGTAGGCGAGGCCCTATGACAGGCGAGGCCTAAGTGAAACAGATTTGTATCCGAGCGAGGCTCGAAGCCAGGCGGGGCCTGGAGCGGCGGGGCCGTCGTATCGGGCGAGGCCCGGGATAGGGGCGAGGCCCAGGATAGCGGGCGTGGCCCAGTATGTGCAGTATGTGGTTTTGCATGGTATGTGGTAAGGTGGGGAACTCATTAAGCTTCGTGCTTACGGTTTTCAGTTTTGTTTTCAGGTACTTCCGGTAGCGGAGGGAGGAGCTCGGGGTGATCGCATGGCACACACCATAGATTAGTCAGCCTGGGAATGTTTACTCTGATAATAAACATGTGTTTTGACAACTTATACTCGAATTATGTTTTGGAATGATGTCTTTGGTTAAAGTAATGTTTTATTAAAAAGAAATTTTTGGTCTTGAATTTTGGGATGTTTCAAGTTGGTATCAGAGCCTTGGTTTGAGAGATTCGGGCATACTCTCGGGTGTGCCTGAACTCAAACTGAGGGGTCGGATAAAAGTTTTCAAAAGTGAAAAGACAGTTTTGTAAAAAGAATTTTGAGAACGAAAAACAGTTTTAGAAAAGCAAAAAGAATCCATAAAGAGAAGAATTTTGAAAAGAGAAAAAGGGGTGTGGTGCATGCAATCAGCCGAGCTTAAGTAAGTACCCCAAAATACCCATACAAGTTTATGTTATGATTATCAGTTGATAGAACAACATGCTAGAATAGGACTAAGGATCTAGGGATGATGCCTTATGTGCCTATTATTTGTGCTTTTGAGCTGCATAAAAGTGTTGATTAGACAGTAGTAGGATAGCCTGTTTAGGTTATGCCTGAGTTATGAGTTTGTGTTGCATGCTAGTTCAGATTCTTGTTATTTGGATATGATTGTTTGAGTATGTGGTGGTTATATTTTCCCTTGTTCGAATGCTGCTTGCTTTGTGCATTGTGGGATTTTGAGTGATGGGAGTTAGCCATTAGGTGGATATGTTACGTCACATGTGATCAGGGTTGAATAATCTCAGAGTACTAGAATTGGTCCTATTGCGCAGCTCTTGTCTGAGTCCAACCGTTGTAGGAACGAGTCTTTTACTTGAAGGATTATCTGAGCCTCGTCGCATGTGATGGTATCCAGGTGATGGCTAATTGGCATCACAAGGAGGCCTTCAGCAGCTGAGGACCGCTTGAGATGAGTCAGAGGTTTCCCTAGGGTAAGCCTAGGATGAGATAGTGCTAGGATCAGTAGTAGTGGATAAGGGACCTGGTGGAGTCGAAGCAATTCCTGAGGAAAGTACAGATAGATGTGGAAGGTAGTATGGGCCCGTACTACTGAAAGCAGAGGATCCGTACTCGATTCGGGAAGGGCAGAGACAAGACCGGGAACCTGGTAGGGCATGTTTGGTCTCGTATCAGTGATGAGTATTCTGATAGTGGTTGTGGTATATTTTCAGCATGGTGACATTGCGAGAGAGACCAGCGGGCGGATCAGGCGCCGGAGAGGGATCAGGCTCGGGCTCAGGGACCGAGCAGCTCGAGGAGCGGATGAGAGAGTTGATATCAGCTGAGGTTACGCGCAGTATTCTAGCTCAGACTCCTGTGATCTTTGGCACGGTCAAGGAGGGGATACTGGAGATCTTGGAGGAGAGGCTGGGAGCCTTCCGTACTAAGATGATGGCATTGATGGGAGCGCGTACCTTGACGTTTCGAGAGTTCAGAGCCTGCGGGACACCAGATTATCATGGGGCTAGGGACCCCATTGCTAGCAGCAGATGGTTGGCTGATGTTGCCAACGCTTTTCGTATTAGCAAGTGTCCTGAGGGGGACAAGGTTAGACTCGCCTCCTGTCTTCTGAAGGACAGAGCGAGGGATTGGTGGGAGGAGATTGGTCATACTTTGGGGGATGATGCCGCGTTGGACGCGATGACTTGGAGCGATTTATCGGCCAGGTTCAGGGCAGAGTTTTCGCCGATTATTGAGGTGCAGCAGCTGGCACGAGAGTTTCAGGATTTGACGTAGATTACTGAGACTGTGGCGGAGATCACCGCCAAGTTCAGGGAGAGGGCTCTTCTTGTACCGCAATATGTCGCGGATGAGGAGATGAAGAAGGCTCGGTACCATGAGATGTTGAGGGATGACATCAGGGAGTTCGTGAGCAAATCCAGCTGTAAGACGCTGGAAGATATGATTTCTCGGGCTAGAGAGAGGGAAATTGATTTGGAGTAGATCCGGAAGAGGAAGCCGGATGAGGTTCAGGTAGCTACGGGTTCGGGTAAAAGGCCCAAGGGATCGGATTCAAGATCGAGGGATCATCAGGACCGCAGCCGGTGCGGAAAGTGTGGCAGGGCGCACGAGGGTGCGTGCAGGAGTGGTAGCGGTGGTGAGTCTGGCTGCTTCAAGTGCGGTCGGACTGGTCATTTCAGCTGGGATTGTATTGTTACCGCCGCGCAGGGATCAGACATGATATGTTTTCATTGCAATCAGCGGGGCCACAAGGAGGCCCAGTGCCCCAGTTGTCTTCGGCAGGACGGGTGATGGCACCTGCCCCTGCAACTTTGAGGATCACAGATGGGCGTCAGGGCTGGGTAGAGGCACCTGCGGCAGGGAGCAGGGCTTTTCAGATGACGACCTTGGAGGCGCGAGCAACGCCAGACGTTGCAGGTATGCAATTTCCCATTTTCAGTCCTTTTATTTGTGCATGATTTCATTGTTATGGTTCTGCATCATTAGCGGTAAAGTATTTTATTTTGATTGGTTGATTGTGATCGAGTTATATGCCATCTGCATACCTTGGATATTTGTATGGTAGTTAGGGGATGTGCCCTAATGAAGAAGGTTTCGAAGGATGCAGTAACTGTAGCATGCTTGGGAGGGATTTGGTACGTTTCGCCAGTTCGGAGTGGTGCAGTGATTGTGATGGATTGGCTAAATCCCTAGCTATGGCGGGCTTGGGTTCCTCAATAGATGGGTTATGGAATGGTAGCAAAGATCGGATCTCTTTGAGTATTGAGCAGCAAGGGGCAAGCAGGATCGAAGTGGGGGAGAATCCTCCGGGTGTGCCAGAGGGGAGCATGCAGACCCATAATGAGTATGTGACCTCCGAGAGGGAAGAGAAGTAGTTCAGCGTTTGTTGGAGTGAGGATTTCAGGGTTGGGAGTTTGAGAAACTCCACGTCAGCTAGTGTGTGATGGTAATGGTTAGTTATGGTTGAGAATTCAGGTTGTGGATCGCCCGAAGGACTCGCGGGAGTCAGAATAAGGATCTTGAGATGCTGATGGCACGTGGGTGCCTTCGTATTAGCAGTCAGTAGTGGAAGTGTTGTAAGACTACAGGGCAGCTGTAGCATTCACTAGCAGTCGGCAATGGTTGGTGATGTAAAACTACGGGTGAGCCATAGCATTCCTTAGTAGTTTCGTTAGCGGAGTCAGAGCGAGGCCCTTATCTCCTAGTGATCAGGTAGGGATCAAGATTGAGTAGTGGATGAGAATGATAGGAAGTTGTCTGTATAGCTCTAGAGATGTGAGACCTTGGGAGAGGCCGCTCCAGGATATATTTGGGTGAGACCCGTGGGCGAGGCCCGTATGAGATTAGCAGTGCAGGTGAGACCTGGGAGCAGGGTTGCTCAGTAGTATGGTTGGGTGAGACCCGTGGGCGAGGCCCGAGCGTGAGTGACTAGACTAGTGAGACTAGAAGGATAGAGGCGGGTGGGACGCATGGGCGAGGCTCGTGAGTTTTAGCAGCGCAGGTGGGACCTGGTAGGGACATTAGTGTCAAGTTAGGGGATCGGGGATCCCAAGTTTGTAGTGCCTGGATGGCAGGATGGATTGAGCAGTTATAGGTGGTCGAGGTTTCTTTGGAAGTCACTGAGAGCGACCAGTGATGGTGTTGGGACTAGCTACCGGTGGGAGCCGGTAATCCAGTCATTGATAGGTTGGTAGGGACCAGGGTGGTCACAGTTCATCAGAGAGTCAGACGAGGAATAGCAGGATTGCCAGACGGTGGCAGTGCGAGTATGCAGCGTATGGTGGAATTCAGTTAGTTGAGTCGAGGGGTGCTCGACACCCAGTGTTGGCAGGAAGGAGTGTCAGTGAGTACCGACGGTGATGACCCGTTCTGGGATTAGTGGGGAGGTGATGGAGTTAGTGAAGGATAGGACCTTCACAGTGTCAGAGGAAAAGTCGGTTATGAGGCTTTGCTTTGGAAAGGCAAGGAAATTGCGCAAGGAACGAAGTGGAGAACTTCTGCGGGTTCAGTGCAGTACTCGGTGAGTACCAGAAGGATTATCGGTTGAGTAAGTTCTGTTTCTAAGTTGTTCAGGGTCAGGTTTGACCCGAGGTTTACCCGCGAAGTTGATGTTAGTCAGAATTACCAGGTGGAAGACCAGCGCAGGTGGGCGGCTGGTGTTGGGTATTGGAGGCAGATCGTAGGCGGTGGGCCATGATAAACTTCGAGGACGAAGTTCAGTTTAAATGGGGGAGAGTTGTAACACCCAAGATTTTGAAAGCCAAGAAAGTAAAGGAAACCCTAAATTTAGGAGGGACTCGGCGAGTCCAAGGAAGGACTCGGCGAGTCGGAGCGGGATCCGGGTCGAGGAGTAAGTGACCAACTCGGCGAGTCGGCCAAGTGGACTCGGCGAGTCTGGTCTGTGCGAGGAAAACCCTAAATCCGGGGCTTGGAGCCTATTTAAACGTCTCAATCTTTTTCCTAGGGCTCCTTTACAGCCTCTCACACCCAGAACGCCGCACCTTAAGCCCCCATTGTGTTCATTCAAGCTTTTAGCCATTTTTGAGTGGTTTTAAGGAAGAAGAAGGAGTGGGAATCTTTGAAGCATCAAGGAGTGGTCTTGGATCCAAAGTTTGGAGAGCATTTCAGAGCATTTGAAGGTATTAAGTCGTTTCTCTCCTCCAGAATTTCCTTGGTTATGAGTTTTGGGGCTTTTAAGCCATGTTTAAGATCAATCTTGAGCTTGAGGTCTAGATCTGAGGTTGCTACCTCAGATCCATGCTTGTTTTGGTTTAGAATCCCGTAAATTATCATCCATTGGGTGGAATTTGGAGCCTCTTGGTCTTAAACCCTAGCTATTAGTGCATTTTACCTAGATCTCCCTCTCTACACGTAAAGTTTGCAACTTTACGTGGGGAATAGGCTTGGGAAGGGTAGATCTTCAGTTTGGAGTTCATGCATGACTCGGAAGTCCTCTGCATGTAAGTGGATCTTAATGGACTCGGCGAGTCCTTCGTGTGGACTCGGCGAGTAGCTTGAAGATGAGGAGGAACTCGACGAGTGGGATGAACAGCTCGTCGAGTCGGATGAAGATAGGCATGAACTCGGCGAGTTGGATGAACAACTCGGCGAGTTGGATGAAGATTGTCGTGTGCTCGGCGAGTCTGTTCTTAGACTCGGCGAGTTAGGTCGCGTGGTCCCAAACCCTTCGAGTTAAGTCTCGAGTCAGCGAGTCGAGCCAGGACTCAGTGAGTTGGACAGGACAGGAATCGGGAATCTGTAGACTCAGCGAGTCAGGGGCTGACTCGGCGAGTAGAGTCGCGAGTGGAAGGACTCTGGAATTATGAACTCGACGAGTCAGTAGGGTGACTCGACGAGTAGGGTTGACCTGGAAGGTTGACTTTGACCAGGACGTTGACTTTGACCAGAGTTGACTTGGTTGACCTTTGAAGGTCAATTAGACTAAGTGTTATGTTGATATTGGTAGCTCGGGGAGCTAGCGGAGCAGCAGTTCGGAGTCAGTGGTCAGGTAGCGGTCAAAGGGGTTAGCAGCAGCAGTTCAATAGTATCAGGTGAGTTTCCCTTTGTATGAATGGGTCTACGGCCACAATTCCGGCCCATGTAGTTATGAGTAAAAGACCCTGGGGTTAGCCCTAGGCACAGTATGCTAGTATGATATTCGGACGAGGTCCAATGATAGAGGGCGGGTGCCCAATGAGTGGTTTATGTGATAGTTTATACTTGTTGTCTGTGTGATACTTGTATGTGCCTGGTAGGGAGGTGAGTGTGGGCGAGGACCCGTATCTCACCAATATCAGAGTGTGGATGGTGTTTCACATCTCAGTAGCAGCAGAGCAGGGGCGAGGCCCAAGTCAGGAAAGGATTGAGGGTGGCTGGGCTCGTATCTCACTATCAGTAGGAGTATGGACGAGGTTCCATGACTCATCAGTAGCAGGACACGGGCGGGGCCCAGAGATAGGCGAGGCCTTAGAGCAAGAGTTGTTACTATATGTTTAGTTTATGTAATGTTATGTGATATGTTTATGTGCTATTATATGTTAGTGGGCAAGGCCCTGTGATAGGCGAGGCCTAAGTGAAACAGATCTGTATCCGAGCGAGGCTCGAAGCCAGGCGGGGCCTGGAGCGGCGGGGCCGTCGTATTGGGCGAGGCCCGGGATAGGGGCGAGGCCCAGGATAGCGGGCGTGGCCCAGTATGTGCAGTATGTGGTTTTGCATGGTATGTGGTAAGGTGGGTATCTCACTAAGCTTCGTGCTTACGGTTTTCAGTTTTGTTTTCAGGTACTTCCGGTAGCGGAGGGAGGAGCACGGGGTGATCGCATGGCACACACCATAGATTAGTCAGCCTGGGAATGTTTACTCTGATAATAAACATGTGTTTTGAAAACTTATACTCGAATTATGTTTTGGAATGATGTCTTTGGTTAAAGTAATGTTTTATTAAAAAGAAATTTTTGGTCTTGAATTTTGGGATGTTTCAAGTTATATCATATATGCTTGAACAATTATTTGTTCTTGCTTTTGTTATGTGTCACAATACGACCTTATTAGTTAATAGTCCTTATTTTGTACACTAGACTTATACCAAGATGTTGGTATAACCAATTAGACGATCTACATATGGCATACAAGTTAGATGTAGGATATTTTGACCCAGAAAATACACAAGTAATGTCATAGAAACTACAAAAAAATTTGCTAAGGACTTCAATCCTATCCCACTCGCCATTAGTTGGACAAAATCTATAATTTGAATCACTTGCTTCCAAATGAGTAAATGTCGTATGAAAGTAAAGTGCACTTCAAAGCATGAGATATGTGGAATTCCACCTTGTTGGAACGTCTTGTCTTAACCCCCGTTTTGGATCGAAACTAACTAACTTCACACAATCCATAAATTGTCTTTTGCGAGCTTGAGATGCTTTGACATACTTCACACTTTCTCTTACTTTTGAAACACAACCATCCATCTCTTTCAACCCATCTGGAACTATCAAATTTATAATGTGAGCACAACATCATATATGAAAAAATTTACCATCTTTAATAAGTGCTTTCCTAACATTTAATTGCAACTTCAAACAATCCCCAATAGCATTTGACCTACAACAAGTTTATCTAGCCTATAAAATTTATTTATATGTCGTTCTAAGTTCCTGGTTCCATATCTATTGTCATAGTTCTTCACATCATCACACCATTTGCATTTTTCTTTCCTAATTCCATCTTTTGTGACAACACCTTTTAATAACTCGAATACATCCCATACCGGTGAGGTTTGTTTCTTCTCCCTCATTCATTTTCCTTTGATTTTCTGATTGTCTTCTCCCTCCTTCTTTACCTCCACACAATCATCATTCGAATCATCCCTAGTATCATTGTTGGTATTATCATCCATTTAAAAGAAAAAAAACAAGAATTATATAAAGGTAACAAACAAATGAGCTACATTTGTGAATTAAAACCAAGACACAACAACCAACCATGCCTAAAAAATTGCATATACATACGGATATTCAACTTTAAATCAAACCAAAAACAAGATTTGCATATCCATCCATAGTTAACTTACCGACAAGTATATTTAAGGGAAGTTGTAGCATCCAGCCAAAAAAGTTACAAATAGATTTAGGGGCTTTGTCTTCTAGTTTGAGTCAACTAGAAACAAAAGCCTACAAAACACAACTTGAAATCATGTTTGGCTGCATAATTATTCAAAATCCAACGTAGCTAGCATGTAGGGCATTAGTTAATTTATGAGGGGCATAAAACATAGGCCAGTTGTTAATGGGTATATATTTGGGCTCAAATGTTGATACAGGCTGCTATCTTTCGATGTTGCCTCCTGATTTTTCTCCAATTTGGGATTTGGGATTGGGATATTGAATATGGTTTACCTTTGTTTAATTGAACTTGGTTTAATTTTGACAGCATGGCAGCATGTTATTTTTTTAACATTTTTTGACAGTGGAATTTCCTAGCGTCTTAACGCTACGTGATTAAAGCTTATATATGATTGTCTATTTCATAGCTACTGTGTGCCATGATTAACACTACATTTATACAAGAAAATAACCCAACTCAAAAGTAGAAAAATGAAACAAAAAATCGCAGGAAAGGCCGTGATCAAGGGAAACAAAAAAATAAACAAAAAATCACAAAGGAAAAGAATATATCATGTTTGTGTAAGAAGCCATAAACTCAGAGGAAGCTATGGCTGCGTTGTACTGTTGTGTGACCGAATGAGAGACCGTGATGAATCAGTGAGTATGTGTCACACCCCCAACCCAAGGATGACGGAAACGTCCGGGGGTGGAGGACTTCCTGTATAGTATCATAACAACGAGTATAATAGTGATCAAAGTAAATACAACCATCATAAATATAATCGAAAAAGTTACATGGTTTCATAAGTTACATGTTTCAAAATTGATTACAATATAATCATAAAATGGTTTGTCTAATGCCATAGTGTTCCATCCTTAAAAGCTGGTAGTCATCTATTTTCATTGATTACCTAAGAATACAAGTAATTTTGAAAGAGTTTCAACAATTAAGTTGGTGAGTGCATAAGATTTTGTATTAGAATTGAAAACCTTTCTTTGTAAATGTAGTGTATGTTCAAGAAAAATCCAATATTTTCCTTATAAAATGAGTAGTAGTCTTAAAACCCAAAGACCGAAATGTACAATTATTTTTCCATACTTAAGATAGTGTATGTAGTTTTAAATAAATAAAACCCCTTTGAATGTAAGAATTCCCATAAACTATATGTGTCATTGTTTCCCTATGTGAGTTATTATAACCGTGCAATTGACATAGTAAGCCTGTTACGACGTACTCCGGGCGTCAGAATGTTTTGACATTTGTCACCCCATACCTGCCGGTCTAGCTGTTGCATGCAGCTAAGGTGTGGGATTGTTAGTCCCAATATAGATCTATATACAAGTATCACGCTCTCCCTATAGGAGACTATGATTATAATACATGACTTTAACCAGTATTCTAAAGAATACAATGAAGTAACATCTCACAAATTTGATTCAACGAGTTTACGTGTAGTAATGAAAATCCTTTTTATAGTGTAAGTAGAACTATCCTTAGTATGTTTGTAGTGTTAATGTACCATAAACTATACCTATTATAGTTTATCCTTAAATGTTTGTAAGGAATGCAAACCCCATGTTTGTAGTGTAACGAACCATAAACTATACCTATTATAGTTTATCATATATGTTTGTAATAAATGAAAATCCTTATGATGAATGGCTAATTCTGTTTCATGAAGGTAAACTAACATGAAAGAACATTCAAGATATAACAAAACATTGTTATACACTTTTCTCAACATGTTACAAAGTTTTAATGAATTTATAAACTATATATTTTAATAGTTTAAACTTTTTTGTCACTGTTTTTTAGAAAGTTCATAGAAAAATCAATGTAAGTCGAAAACTGAATTTGTAAACTCTGAGAGTTTAGAAAATGTGTTTAGTTTGTTCACAATTTTTGTTGTGATTTTTAGAGGTCTCTAACCAGTGTGAAAATGTCCATATTCACCGACTGGTCCGAAATCATTTCTAAAATGATAGGCAGTTTTGTAAAAATCGCCTTAAATTGTAGAAAAATCGTATGAATGTGTGCAAGTAGTCATTAGAAAGTTATAAACCTAAACTAAATTCATATTGAACAGTTTTGAAAAATATTAAGTTTAAGATGGCCAAAACAGTTCAATAATAGACCATAACTTTTCTGTTGAAAGTGGTTGGTTGTGTTAGAATATGTTTTTGGTGTTGTAACTTGTATTCTCCCCCTTAAAACTTGAAGAGAACGTGAAAAAATAGGGGTATGAACTCACCTTCTATGATTTTTAAGAATAGAAGGTTGAAGATGAAGAGCTTCAAGTCAAGAACACTTGAAGGATGCTTGGTGATTTGAAGATCCTAAGAAAAAATATGTATATATTTGTGTAAATGATCATGATTTGAGTGAAGGAATGTAGAATATTTAAGAGTAAATTGAAGAACTTACGAAGAGTAGGGGTGGGGGGGAAGAGCTCGAGACTTCCTGGGGAAAGTTTGAGTTCTAGAGAGTGGGGGAGAGAGAGAGAGAGAGAGAGAGAGAGAAAGAGAGAGAGAGAAAGAAAGAAAGAAAGAGAAAGAGAGAAAAGTTTGTTTTTGGAGGTAGTAAATGAGGTTTTATAGTTGAAGATTTAACATCTAGTGATTGGATTTGGTCAAGGGTAAATCAAATGGAGTGTTGAAGAAAGATATTGATTTGACTAGGTAGGATGTAAATAGTGACATAAAGTTGATGTGGGGATAACTTGGTGTCATAACTTTATGGGAAAAGTCAACAACCCTTTGTGTGTGATTTTGAACAAATGATATGATTTATAGACAATAAATCTTCAAGATGGGAATAAAATATGAGTTTGGAGGGTTTAAAATGATGAAAATACGAATTTTGTGAAATTCCCACGTTAAAATCATCAAAAACAGACTTAAAGTGCAAAACTGGTCAAACACCGAGCTTGAGAAGCGAATCTGCGAGGGTGAGAAGGTTGGACGCGAAGGGAAGGTTTGCAGCGAAAGCTGCTGATGCGAGAGTGGGTTCGTGCGAGAGGTTGTCTTCAAGGCAAAGGCGAGGCTCGTTTCCTAAGCAGGGGGTCTGGAGCGAACTTGGGCGGTTAGACTAGGGGGCGAACCTTCCCGGCTAGACACGAACTCCTCACTCAAAAGCGAACCTGACAAGGGAAGGGACGCAAAGGCAAGAGAGGGTTCGCTGGTGAACAGTACCCTGCGAACCTTAAGCTCTCTTTTTGACTTATTTCTTTTGTTTTAAGCTGTTTTCAACCAAAGGAAGGTCCGGGATGGAATGGATGTTCATATAAACGTTGGAAAATGGGATTTTACTACCAACAATTTTGAGAGAGATTAGGAGAGATTTTTTGGGAGAGATTTGGGAGAGATAAAGATAGAGTGGGAGAGATTTAGAGAGATTTGGTCGGTGGCCCTTATTAGTGTTTGGCTTCATAATGCGAGGTTCGTAAACCCCATTATGCCTTGTTATGAGTGTTTTACGCCCCCGAATGGTACATAATAGTGCTTTATGGAGTCGTTACATCACTCTTCCTGGTTAAGGTTTAGAATTTTATGAACATATGAAATTTCCGAATGACACTTTGTATTATGATAGGAAGTTGTACATTACCAAACATAGAGTAAGCACTATCATACAAGCACTAGTTGAGTTTACCGGTTTGACTCGTCGACTTTGTCTGAATTTGACTTGACTAGAAATTGACGGTTGTCACAGTATGACCGTGCTTTGTGCAAGTTCGATTTCACTTCAGAAAGAGAGACGAGGCATGAGAGTGGCGAGCGACGGTGAGAGGCTAAAGGACTGGAGATTGGAGAAACATCGATGATATGGGACGATTCGACCGACGATAGTCGATGAATAGATGTCCGATTGTCCGATGATCGTGATTCGTGACTCGTGAGATGGAGGACTTAGAATAAGTCAACAAACAAAATTGAGAATTTGAGATGTAATATGTCGCCGATTTTGGAAACGATTAAATTTAGGGTTATAAACTAATTATTAACTTTTATGCAATCGGTCCCTAATATTTTATAAATATAAAATTTAACCCTAGAGTATATATGTGTAGATATGTGTTTATACATGTTTATACGTGTCACGTGTCACACGAATTTGTATCGTTTCTTATACGTGTTTGAACAGGTAAAATCGTGTTTGGTATGTGTAAGACATGCAAAACGAATTTAAAATATGTGTCAGACACGAATAAACACGAAACACGAATTTAGAAAACACATACACGGAAAGTTTGTATCGTGTTCGTGTCGTGTTAATCATGTTGTGTATCAAATTGTCAGGTCTACTTTCCAAATGAGGTGTCCGGGTTCGATTTTCCTCCCTATAATTCTCGTTTTTCTCAACAAAATTCAGTTATGCCTCTTCCACGCCTCATGCTTTCATTTTTTTTTCTTTTTTCAATTTTGGACTAAATTTAAAATTCTTTTATAAAGTTGTTACAAAACTTTTTACAATTTATTATTTTTTTTAAATGTAGTTTTTTCTAAAATTATTTACAATTTGTTTCCAAACTTTTTAATAATTTCGTTTATGTTCTTTAAAATTAGTTTTTCTTTGTAAATTGGTCAACTTTTACATTTTTTTAAAGATTTTATATCTTTCTTTTTGCATGATTCTTTTAGCATTTTTGCATTTAACAAACTGACATCACACTTCTTCCAACTACTATATAGTTAATTATTAACGTGGAATGGTATACTAGAGCCACACACAATGGCGGAGCTGAGGTAGATATTTCACCGCACCCGGAACACCATATCGATGGCGCGGTGAACGTGTGGTGCTTCGCAAACATGGAGGAGTCCCTATACTCTTTATCTCCTCTATTTCTCTCCTTCCTTTCTTCTTTTAATGGCCAACAATTTTAATTTTAATTTGTTTTACTATAATGATCAATGTTATATATATATATATATATATATATATATATATATATATATATATATATATATATATATATATATATATTGTATTCTAACTATTTATTGTATGGATGTAAGGTTTATTGTGAACCAATCATTTTAGTTATTTTAAGGAAATGATTAATAAATATTATTGATATAAAGATAACTGAAAAATATCATTTAATTTCGTTATAAAGGTATTTTAGTCGATTAACATAAATTTATAAAAGAAAATTTTACAGATTTTAGGGAATAATTAATTCTCTTAACTTTAAAAATCTGATTTTTGTTTATAATAATTATATTAATTCGGACATTTTAAAGAATGGGTTCATGATTATCTTGAAAAAAAACATTCTATACTGACATAATACTATAAACATATATTATTAAAATTAATATTTTTTGATGAATACATATTTTATATGAAACGAATTTTAATATTTTAGAATCAGTAATTGCATTCACTCTTAAAGAATATAACTATGAACATAAATTACATTCATTTTGAAAGAATATGACTAATAATTGTTAACAATTACATTTATTCTTAAAGGAATAAAATTGAGAATGGTTAAAAATCAAATGAAAACATTGAAAAATAAGTAAAAAAAACTAATACACTCTGAGAGAATATTGTTGTTAATCAATTGTGACAGAATAGCAAATCCATTCTAAAAGAATAACAAAACCATTTTGTAAGAAAAAAAAATTCATTGTCATGCTAGTGGTTTCACATCACTCCCTACAACATACACAGGAAATAACAAGTTAATTAATTATAGTTGCTCCATATATATCTCCACCAATCATCATGCAATCTCTTCACCTACAATTTGTTTACATTACAATTAGAAAAAAGTGTAAAAAAAAAACTAGCTGCTGAAGTGCAATAGTAAATTAAAATTCAGAAGAAGTTACATGGTTACTCCTGAAAATAATATTGGGATTATATCCTAGCAGTATCACCTGATGGATTAACAAAAATAACCATTCGACAAGCTCATGTTACCTTAAGTTCTCGCAAATGTGTATTGGAGAAACGGTGTTTAACCGGTCAGACTTCATCATACCATTTTTACAATGAAGTTTTTCAATCAGATAACCACACATGAGAAGCTGAAAATGAGTTATATTAGACCACCAATTCATTTAGTGAAAGAGATCAAGATAGGTTTCATGGTCAAACAACCATCTCCATAAATTCATAGCAGATGATAAAATTCATGTACGAAAATTAGATTTACTTATTTATAAAAGAAATTATGGAAAACATACATGGTTTTACTTTTATGAGTATTAAGTTAATTATAGGGTTATGGGCAACGATTACAAGTGTTAGCGTTCCTAATATAATAAGAAGTCATGTGCAAATATAACAAAATTGAAGTAATAAATTGAGTGCAGAAAATATTTAATCTTCCATAAAACTTAACTAGGTATCTTCGATGGGAAGGGGGTCTGCAACTGTTAATGGAGATTGAGCCTGCATCAGTCAGATGAATTTCATCGGAGATTGAGCCACCGTCATTGTCGTGCATATGCCACCTGGAAAAATAGTAGGAGAGGTATAATGATTTTCATCGGAGACTGTAAACGATTTTTGGTGGTCAAAAGGGTGTAAAAATCTTTCATTTGAATCCACGATCGATCTAGCTTGAACTTTGGTGCCGCTCGAGTAACCTATACCTGGTGTTAGGTGGAGGTGGGTGTCACTAGTATTAGGCAGAGGAAATTAATGGTGGGAGGAGGATGAATTGGTGAGGAGACAATAAGGAAAGCGACCAACAACGTAAAGGGATTAGAAATAAGAGGTTGTATGTGTGAGGAAGAAAGAGGTTGATTTAGTTCATCGGAGTTGGTCTTGTTATGGTGGATGTGCATTTTAATAGGGTTAATAAGAAATTGGTCCATGCAAGAAAGGGACATCACATGTTAATTTGGGATATTAGTTAATATATTTGTAGTATTACTAATCTACCCTTATTTATTTATTTATTTATTATTGCAATTTTGATTTGTCCATAACCAATTCTATATTCATACAATAGATAGTTAGAATACATGAACCCCTTTTTCTCTCTGTCTCTCTCTCTCTCTCTCTCTCTCTCTTTATATATATATATATATATATATATATATATATGTGTGTGTGTGTGTGTGTGTATGTGTGTGTGTGTATATATTCAAACAATTTACAACTCTATAAATATTCTATTGTTTTAACCATCAAACTTTGACCAATTTTTTTCTCTCAATTTCATTAATTTTTACTATAAAAGTAGATCACAACAACCTCATCTCAATATCAGACGACGTGTTTCTAGTTCAACCATGCACACTAGAAACATTTTTTCTTTTGATTTGTAAATTTCGATTTATCGTCCATAACTTGATGTATGTATTTAATATTCTCTACAATTTCAACATCAAATTGTTCAAATTCCTTTCATTCAGAAAAGAACAGTGCGTTGAAAATAATTTGAAATGAATATTAACACAAACTTGTTCATCACCTAGCTTATGTGACAATCGTCAATTTTGGCCAAACAAAGTTAACAAAAGTTAACCAGGTCAACTCAACTCGTATTAAAATTTTAGTAGAAATGTGATATTCCCTAATGTTTCTAACGTACTATTGGTAAGTAATCTTCATAACTCAATGCAGTTAAGTTTATAAAATTTACACTACATTGCAAATTCCTAACAACGGTTACAAATTCAGATTTTTTTGTGAAGTCGTCACAAAATGCGACAAATTCTATACCCCACTTAAACACCCAATTTTAAACGAAAAGAATTTAAGAATCAACCTAACCTTTCGTGTAACGTATTATTATTTTTGATGATAATAATTTTTATAATAATTTGAATTTTTATAATTAAAATTAAAATATTTATACATAATTTATACCATATTTTTTATAAAAAAATGTCAAGCTTTTATAAAAGAGCTGACTTTTTTTATAAAATTCATAAGAAACAAAAGTGTCTCCTCTTTTTCCCACCATGTCCTAACATCCAACATACATATGCACAAACCATAAGGTATTATTCAAATAGTCTCATCCATGTCCCCCTGTACCGACCCCACCCCCACCCCCACCCCTCCCCTTCACTCCTTTACTTGCGGCCGAGGACACCCCGCCCCCCCCCCCCCCCCTATTAACTTCATCTTCTTCATTCTTCTCTTCCTCTGAAGAACAAGGTTCTCTTCTGAAGATTCATCTCCATAAGTTGGTTCTTGATCATTTGGTAAGTTTTTCCTCACTAATCTAGTCATTCTATACACATATATACTAGCTTTGTTACAATTACACACATTAATATGTGTTAATATCGATATGATAATTCCATCTTCAAGTGTTCTTCAAGTGTCTTCAAGTGTGCTACACTTGATAACCTTCAACTTCACCTCTTTATCCACCAAGAAACATACTCAAAGTGATTTCATACCCCTCATTTTCATTTTTTATCCAAGTTTTAGGGGGGGCGGAATACAAGTAAACTTGTATAATAACACTAGTTGTTATAATTGCTTTGTCTTCAAGTTGTGTAAAAGTATTATCCACATGAAATAATGTTATTACCTAGTGTTATGAACATTTATATGTGGTATGTTGTTTGAAATGCAAATCTATGAAAAATGAGTATAAAATGCTATATGTTCTTGAGAAAAAGTCACAAAAACAAAACTATAAAAACTATGGTTTTTATGAATATAATATGACTTTTCTAGTAAAAATCGTTTTAACGAAGTTATTACATCATTTTTGTGGGATATAAATCAAAATATGTTATTTTGGACATGAGTTATGAAACTAGTTAAAAATACCAATGATTTTGTATTACAAAAAGAAAACCTAAAAACCCAACCATTTTTTATGTAAAAGAAGAGTTTTTCTAGCAAAAATGGTCATGACTAGGTTATGGTATCATTTTTGTGAGATATGACCTAAAATATGTTATTTTAAACATATAAGGTTAGTTTGGCTTGATACCCACAAAAAGGTAAAAATAAAATTTACCAAGTTTATAACTCAATTTTGACCGTTTGGTGACGTAAAAAGAGCCAAAACTAGCAAATTCACTTCACCATACTAAATTTCATATACATGTGTTAGTTGTAAATTATATGTTATTTAGGGAAATCTAAACATGTTGACTTATATATATATATATATATATATATATATATATATATATATATATATATGTGTGTGTGTGTGTGTGTGTGTGTGTGAGTACATATGTGCACTACAAGACGTTTATAATAAACTATAATAGGTATAGTTTATGGGTCATTGACACTATTTTACCGTTTTGATACAATACGAATAATTATATAAAAGTATAATTATTTTTACACTATGTAATTACTATGGAAAGGTGATATTTACACTTACAATGGTTTTCATTACACTATACGTAAGCTTGTTGAAACAATTATGTGAGACACAATCTTCACCGTACCTACCAAAGTACACACTATAGTCCTGAATTATAATATGAATCTCTGTAAGAGAGCGTGGCACTTGTATATAGATCTATACGGACTGACAAATCCGCACCTAAGTTGCTAGCTACAGCTAGATTGACAGGTCTAGGGTGATAAATGTCTAACATTCCGATGCTTGAAGAACATCGTAGTAGACCAACTTCGGTTTTAGCATGGTTGTAATAACTCACATGGGGAATCAACAATATATTTAGTTTACGGGGTAACATGAGTTCAAATGGTTTTATATAAGAATAAAACTATATAATACTATTTTATGTATAGAAATACTTATACATTTTTGGTATTAGGGTTTTTAAGACTGCAACTCATTTTTAAGAAATATATTGGATTTTATGGGAATGTACACTATCATTTTTGCAAGTAAAAAGCTACAGGTTTTTCACATACAAAACTCTTACGAACCCACCAGAATAATTGTTTATACTTTTCAAAACTATTTGTATTCTCAGGAAATCATTAAACAGGTAACCACAAGGCTTTTGAGGATGGGACGTTACAACGTCATATTATTCATTTTTGTCATCATAATGTAATTGTTTTGAAACATACAATACATGGTAACAATGTAACCTTTTCAATTATAATTTTGATGGTTTTGTTTGCTTTGATTCACTATTGTACATTATGTTGTGATACTATTAATGAAAGTCATCCACCCCAGACGTTTCCCCCATCCTGGTTTGGGGGTGTGACAGATTGGTATTAGAACATTGTTTATAGTGTATTAAGTATATCAAACCATGATAGATATACAACTATAAATACAATGGGACTAAAAATCTCTGACTTAAACATTTCTTACAAGTATACTTTTAAAATATTATACTTAATTTATTAGATTTAATATGTTGTTGTATGTAAACCATTATCAGTTTAAAGCTACAAATTTTGAACAGTTTGGACAAATTACTTAAATTGTTAATTTAAATATAACATTATAGTGTCAACTTAAATATAAATTTCAATTCCACTGGAAAAACCCAAAGAATATTTTGGGAATAGTTAAAAGTGATAGATTATAGTGTTAAATGCAAAAACTAAATTGTAATCTGAATTTAACTAAAATATTTCCTAAAGATATTTTTATAATCGTTAAAAGTTTTCAAATAAGTAGCTTAAAATAACTTACAATAAAAATCGTTAAAAATAACTCTATATAAATGATTATATTGTTAACTCTAAAATCAAAAAAAAAATGTTTGATATTTTAAGTAATTATAATGATAGAAATTAAAGCGTTAAGCAAACAAATTTTAAAAAATTAATTAACAATAACAACAACTATAAATAACATTAAACCATATATTATATCTAATTTTATTCATGAGTAACAGATGGGTAGAGATCATTCAAAAGATTGAGATTATACAGTTTTAATAGATATATATATTATCATATAATTCAAAATAATCAATATATTATATCAACTTAGTATACAAATTAATATATCAAAATTAACAACAACATTATTGTTATATTTAAAAAAACATATATTTGTAAAGATTTTAGCTATATAGATGTTTCTACGCAACGCGCGGGCTTTCGCCTAGTTTTTATATAAAGTACATAAGTACATACATATATACTAGAACGGTGTCATAACAAGAACAATACAAAAGTAAAAAAGATAAGTTAAACGCTACGATTAGGCCTAGGTAGTTATGTACTCATATATGGGATAAATATAGACTGATCAAATATATTTGTGTGAGATTTGACTAACATGTGTTTGGGAATAGTCGTGGTGAACAACAAGTCTAAAACTTACCAACGCCCCATACAAAGAAATGCTTGAACCAAACGTAAAGTTTGAAATATTATTGAAGCACTTTATGATACAATAAAACCATACATCTAAGTTCCTTATGTGCCTTTTATACCTCTATTCTTGCATAGTCGACATGGTCGGATTTTACTTACCCGAAGACCCTTACTTTCCCAACAATGGGAATGGCGGATGGATCGAGGAGGATCCTGAGGAGCAAATTAAGGTCGACGCACCAGCCGTAAAAGAGGACCCGAAGGAGGGTCATGATGACGAAGAGAACAGTGATGAGGACCAAAGGGAGGAAGACTCCGATGCAGAATCTGAGGTCAGCAACCCACCTTTTGTCGTCTGTGATCTACCCGATCTTGCTCCCGAGCCGAGTTTCCAGGTATACCGCCATCCAGGTGGAACATTATGGATGCGAACTCTTCGTAAGAGGATGCTTCCTTTTCATAGACCCGAGATTTTGTTGATAGAGGTACCATTTTAAGGTCCGATACCTCACTGGGCAGAGGACTTGCGTAGATGGAGTCGTGAGCAGGGCCAGCGTTCTCCATATGGTATAGCTTATAAGCCGTGAGTTCTACAACCTCTGTAACGGAGGTTTAGCCGACAGGGCTCTCCCTATCATGATTCGCCGCATCTCGCACCTTGGCAAAAATGCGAGGGCGTATTCCAGCCAGATCTTAGATGTTGGTGCCACTATTGAGGTCACTGCCGCTCGGTTTCGTCGTCTAGAAGAAGATCACGATCAAACATGTAGGATCATCCACTGTCTTCAGGAGGAGGTCACGACTCCCCGATCCGAGGTTAGGGAGTTCAGGGACCGACACGCCGTCATTTAGCTGAGGATGATCGAGGCAGAGCGTCAAGCCGAGGATGCCAGAGAGGAAGCAAGGGAGATGCGAGCATCCATAGCCACACTTCGAGGGCTGTAGGATGCCACTCGCCATGAGTAGTGCTTATACTACTCGACTTTTGTTATAGACCAGTTTTTATGAGTAAGCGTTGGTGCTACTCCCCCATGTATGTAGGTCGACCCTACGAATAAGTGATTACATTATTCTAAGGGCCGTTATGCTGCCGATTTTATTTTAGGTTTCAGGTGTATTGTAGACCTCCATGAAGGTCATTTATCCAAAACTATGTACTACTATGAAACACTATCAATGAAATAGTTTTCATTTTATTTCATTGGGTATTACTATTAAGTTCAAATTGTTATGCAATTGTTTATTTATTCTAGCAACAATATTTTTATGAAATGTTTACAAGTTACAATAAAGACAATTCATAACAAACATATAGTTGAGATGTACTATTTCGAAAAATACCCAATTTATAACTATTATCAAGGACTTACCATCATTCCATCCTATGGCAGAAGAATGCCACCACAAAGAAGTAACCGACGCGCCGACGAACCACCAATAGCTCCACCAGCACCAACTCCATAGGTGGACCCCCCCTATGTTCCAAGCCGCTTTGGCAGCTGCGGTGCCCACCGCTATGGCACAAATTAGCACCAACGGCACAAATGGAAACAAAAACAGAAATGGAAACAGAATCGGGAACAGTTCTAATAGTTCCAATCATGGTGAAAGTCAAGGACACCAACGAGTATGCTCCTACAAGGATCTTATGAACTAGAAGCCCATGACTTTTCATGGCGACGGTAGTGTCATCACCTTAAGAAGATGGTTTGAGAAGACTGAATATGTGTTTAAAGTCCGTTCATGCCCATATAAATGTAAAGTCAAGTACGCAACTTGTACTTTCGCTGACTCGGCCTTATCCTAGTGGAATGGGCATGTTCAAACCCTGAATCTCGCCGTGGCCAGATCTATGAGTTGGGAAGACCTGAAGGTCATGATGCTGGAGGAATACTGAGTAAGAAGCGGAATTCAGAAATTGGAGCAAGAGCATTGGAACCATACCATGACGGGATCGGATGTGACCGCATATACTACCAGGTTTAACAACTTGGCGGTTTTGTTCCCCGGGATGGTCACCCCGGAAGCCAAGAAGTTGGAGCGCTATATCTGGGGACTATCCCCCCAGATTCAAGGAATGATTATATCTACTAACCCAACCACCTACGACAGTGCCGAACGTTTGGCACAAATTCTTGTCGACCATGGAGTCCGCCAGGGCATTATGGCACCCACACTTTAGCAACCAAAAAGAGGAGATTACAAGCGAAAGTTCTAGAACAAGAAGAAGGGCCAACCAGCTCAAGAGCCTGTCAAAAGACAACAAACCATGGTAGTCCATGCCGCCACCACCCCTACTGCCCCAACACCGGCTAAACAATATGCTAGGAGTATACCTAAATGCAACAAGTGAAACTTCCATCACAATGGAACTTGTCGGTAGATGCACTACAACAACTGCAACAGGAAGGGGCATACTGCTTGTTCCTGTAAGGCGGCAGCTCAACAGACCACCCAATCCACCAATGCTAGGGTGAATAAGGAGTGTTACGGATGTGGGGAGACGGAGCATTTCAAAATGGAGTGCCCAAAGGCAAAGAACAAGAATTTTGGAGGCATGTGAAGGGTCTTGACAATGGGGAACGAGGAAGCAATGAAGGACCCCGCTGTGGTTACCGGTACATTTCTCCTTAATAACTCATATGTATGCATACTTTTCGATAGCGGTGCAGAAAGGAGTTTTGTGATCCATAAATTTAAACACATACTCAAACAAAAACCTCAATCACTTAATGAAATATTCACAGTAGAAATGGTAAATGGAAAAACTGAAAGCACCAAAGACATATACATAGGATGCACCCTAACCCTAAACAATCACTCCTTCCAAATCGACCTAATGCTTGTTACAATAGGAAGCTTTG
The DNA here is from genome assembly GCF_002870075.4 of Lactuca sativa. Taxonomy (NCBI): domain Eukaryota; kingdom Viridiplantae; phylum Streptophyta; class Magnoliopsida; order Asterales; family Asteraceae; genus Lactuca; species Lactuca sativa. The sequence continues at coordinate 155,201,524 of NC_056626.2, forward strand.
ATGTGATCATTCGCATGGACTGGTTATGCCCTCACCATTCCGATATCATGTGTTACGAAAGGGTCGTCTGACTTAACATACCAAATAATGAAGCCCTCGTCATCTATGGTGACAAACCCAGTACAAACCTCTGAATCGTCTCCTGCATCAAGGCTCAAAAGTACCTGCGCAAGAAGTACCACATATTCCTAGCCCACATTGTTGACGAGAAGAGAGAAGTGAAAGACATCAAGTATATTCCAGAAGTCTGCAACTTTCTTGACGTATTTCCAGAGCACCTCCAGGGAATATCACATGTGCGACAAGTCGAGTTCAGAATCGACTTGATTTCTAGAAATGTAGGAATTATCCAATCAGCTGAACGGATTACTAAGTAAAGGATTCATCATACCAAGGTTCTCACCATGGGGAGCGCCAGTCTTCTTTGTAAAGAAGAAAGATGGATCATTCTGTATGTGCATCGACTATCGAGAGTTGAACAAACTCACCATCAAGAACCGATATCCCCTACCCCGAATTGATGATTTGTTCGACAAACTCTAGGGATCAAGCTACTTTTTGAAAATCGATCTAAGGTCGGGATACCATTAGCTTAGAATCCAGGAGGAAGATATTCCAACGACGGCATTTAGGACTCGATACGACCATTACAAGTTCATTATGATGCCCTTCGGATTGAATAATGTACCCGCGGTGTTCATGGATCTAATAAATCGCGTATTTTGACCTTACCTAGATAAATTCGTGATAGTGTTTAACGATGACAAACTAATCTATTGGCAAAGTAAGGAAGAGCATAGTCAACATTTGCGACAAGTCTTGGAGACACTAATGGCGACGAAGTTGTATGCAAAGTTTTCAAAATGTGAATTTTGGATTCGAAAGGTGGACTTTTTGGGGCACGTGGTCATCGAAGAGGGGATACATGTGGATCCCTCCAAAAGCGAAGCAACTGAAAACTAGGAAGCACCAAGTACAAAAACAAAAATCCGCTAGTTTTTGGGCCTTCCTGGCTACTACCAAAGGTTCATAAATAACTTTTCTAACATCACAAAGGCACTTACTGCCCTGACCCAGAAAGGAGTGACCTTTAACTGGGGAGATAAACAAGAAACTGCCTTCCAGACGCTAAAGCAAGCTTTATGCAATGCTCCAATCTTGTCTCTTCCAGAAGGAATGGAAGACTTTGTGGTCTACTGCGATGCATCCAAGTAGGGTCTAGGTTGCGTACTTATGCAATGGGGAAAGGTTATTGCCTATGCCTCAAGACAACTTAAGACTCACGAGGTCAACTACACCATGCACGACCTTGAATTAGGGGCAGTAGTGTTTGCTTTAAAGATCTAGAGACACTATCTTTATGGTAAAAAGTGTACGATCTTCACTAACCATAAGATCTCCAACACATCCTCAACCAAAAATAACTCAATATGAGGCAACGACAATGGGTATAGTTGCTAAATGATTATGAATGCAAAATTCGTTATCACCCGGGCAAGGCCAACATGGTAGCAGATGACCTAAGTCAAAAGGAGTACCCGGGGCGCCGAGTAAAATCATTGACAATGACTATCAATTCACATTTGTTCACTCAAATCAAGGAGGCGCAACTTGAAGCTTTGAAACCTGAGAATGTCGCAAGTGAAGCCTTGCGAGGGATGAATAAAAACCTTGAGGTCAAGGATGATGGAGCTCGTTACCTCGTGAATCGAATCTGGACACCGAGATTTGGCGGGTACAAAGACATTATCATGAACGAAGCTCACAAGACCAAGTACTCCATTCATCCTGGGTTGGATAAGATGTATCTTGACCTAAATAAACTATATTGGTCGCCAAATATGAAGGCAGAAATTGCTACTTATGTTGGCAAGTGTTTGACTTACTCGGTAGTCAAAGTGGAATACCAAAAGCCCTTGGGTTTACTGAAACAACCGCATATACCCGAGTGGAAGTGGGAGCGGATAACCATGGACTTCATAACTAAATTGCCCAACACAACTGGTGGTCATGACACCATATGGGTAGTTGTCTATAGATTAACCAAATTCACGCACTTCATACCAATAAAATAGACAAAAAAAATGGAGAAACTTACAAGGACGTACATCAAAGAGATTGTACGGTTACATGGTGTGCAAATATTAATTATCTTTGACAGAGATAGTAGGTTTACGTCACGGTTTTGGCAATCACTACAAAACTCCTTGGGGACCAGGCCCGACATGAGTACAGCCTATCACCCACAAATTGACTGGCAAAGTGAGAGAACGATTCAAATGTTGGAAAATATGTTGAGAGCTTATGTGGTAGACTTCGGTAAAGTTTAGGATACCCATTTACCACTCATCGAGTTCTCATACAACAATAATTATCACTCTAGCATTAAACTTGCTCCATTTGAAGCCCTTTATAGGCATAAGTGCAGATCACCTTTGTGCTAGGCTGAGGTGGGTGACATCTAGCTAGCAAGAGGACAAGTGCCTAATAGTACTCTTACCGACCCTAAGATCATACAGTAAATAACAAAGAAGAACTTTTAGATCCGTGAATGATTGAAGGCTTCACGGGACCGACAAAAGGGTTACAATGATAAATGGCGCAAACTTTTGGAATTCCGAGTTGGTGACCGCGTACTGTTGAAGGTCTCACCCTGGAAGGGAATGACACATTTTAGAAAATGTGGGAAACTAAATCCAAGATACATCGGCCCGGTAGCATACAGACTTCGATTACCGCAAGAACTTGGCAACCTGCACCCCACTTTCCATGTGTCCAACTTGAAGAAGTGTTTGTCCAATGAGACTCACTTCATTCCACTTGACGAAATCAAATTAAACGAGAGTCTCCACTTCGTCGAGGAACCTGTGGAAATCATGAACATGGAAGTCGAGAGAACAAAGCAAAGCTGCATACCAATAGTAAATGTCCGTTGGAACGCCAAACAATGACCTGAACTTACCTAGGAACATGATGATCAAATGAAACATAAATACCCACATATTTTCCCTAGCTCTTAAGAACCTACTCATAATGTTAATTTCGGGATGAAATTCCTTCTAACAAGGGGATCCTGTGACAATCGTCAATTTTGGTCAAACAAAGTCAACAAAAGTCAACTAGGTCAACTCAACTCGTATGAGAATTTTAGGAGAAATGTGACATTCCCTAATTTTTCTAACGTGCTATTGGCAAGTTACAATAAAAAAGACCCTCTTTTGTCAGTTATTGAATATAAACACTAGTTAGGGTTAGTAACGTAAAAATTTGATAATTCAATTTTATATTATTTAGGTATAAATAATATTCATAACTCAATACAGTTGACTTCATAAACTTTACACTACATGGCAAATTTCTAACAACAGTTACATATTCAGATTTTTGGTGAAGTCATCACCAACTGCGACGAATTCTATACCCGACTTAAACACCTAATTTTAACGGAAAGAATTTAGGAATCAACCTAACTTTCCTATAGCGTATTATTACTTTTTATGATAATGATATTTAAATAATTTGAAATTTTATAATTCAAATTAAATATTTATACATCATTTATAACATATTTTTATAAAAAAAAATGCCAAGCTTTTATACAAGAGTTGACTTTTTTTTATAAAATTCATAAGAAACAAAAGTGTCTCCTGTTTTCCCCATCATGTCCTAACACCCAACATAAATATGCACAAACCATAAGGTATTATTCAAATAGTCTCATCCATGCCCCCCCCCCATACCCACCCCCTACCCACTCCACCCCTACCCCTCCCCCACCCTCATTTATTTGCGGCTGAGGACCCCCCCCCCCCTTTTTCACTTCATCTTGTTCATCTTCTCCATTCTTCATTTCCTCTCAAGAACAAACTTCTCTTCTCAAGACTCATCTCCATAAGTTGGTTCTTGATCATTTGGTAAGATTTTCCTCACTAATCTAGTCATTCTATACTTATATATACTAGTTATGTTACAATTACACACATTAACATATGTTAATATCCGTAGGATAATTCCATCTTCAAGTGTTCTTCAAGTGTCTTCAAGTGGTCTAATCTTGAAAACCTTCATCTTCACCTCTTTATCCACCAAGAAACACACTCAATGTGAGTTCATACCCCTCATTTTTGTTTTTATCCAAGTTTTAGGAGGAATACAAGTAAACTTGTATAATAACACTAGTTGTTATACATGCTTTGTCTTCAAGTTGTGTAAAGCTATTACTAACATGAAATAATGTTATTACCTAGTATTATGAACATTCATGTGTGGTATGTTGTTTGAAATGAAAATCTATTAAAAATGAGTATAAACATGCTATATGTTCTTGAGAAAAAGTCACAAAAAGAAAACTATAAAAACTATGGTTTTTATGAACATAATATGACTTTTCTAGCAAAACTGGTTTTAACCAAGTTATTACATCATATTTGTGGGATACAAATTAAAATATGTTATTTTGGACATGAATTATGAAACTAGTTAAAAACACCAAGGATTTGGTTTTACAAAAAAAAAAAATAAAAACCTAAAAACCCACAATTTTTATGTAAAATAAGAGTTTTTCTAGCAAAAATGGTCATGACTAGGTTATGGTACCATTTTTGTGAAATTTGACCTAAAATATGTTATTTTAAACAAATAAGGTTAGTTTGGCTTGATAACCACAAAAAGGTAAAAATAAAATTTACCAAGTTTATAACTCAATTTTGACCGTTTGGTGACGTAAAAAGGGCCAAAACTAGCAAATTAGCTTCACCATACTAAATGTTCATATACATATGTTAGTTGTAAATTATATGTTATTTAGGGACATCTAAACATGTTAGCTTATATATATATATATATATATATATATATATATATATATATATATATATATATATATATATATATATATATGCGTGTGTGTGTGTGTGCACAACAAAACATTTATAATAAACTATAATAGGTATAGTTTATGGGTCATTGACACTATTTTACCGTTTTGATACATTACTTTTACACTATGTAATTACTATGGAAAGGTGATATTTACACTTACAAGGGTTTTCATTACACTATACGTAAACTTGTTGAAACAATTATGTGAGACACAGTCTTCACCATACCTACCAGAGTACGTACTATAGTCCTAAATTATAATCTGAATCTCGGTAAGAGAGCGTGGCACTTGTGTACAGATCTATACGGGACTGACAATTCCGCACCTAAGCTGCTAGCTACAGCTAGATCGACAGGTCTGGGGTGACAAATATGTAACATTCCAACGCCTGAAGAACATCGTAGCAGGCCAACTTCGGTTTTAGCACGGTTGTAATAACTCACATGGGGAATCAATGTCGCTGAACTTAAGTATCTTTTGAATTCCTGAAAAGCTTCTTCGTGTTCTGCGGTCCATTCAAACTTCTTGTTCTTCTTCAAGATATGATAAAAGGGCTTACACCTTTCTGAGGATCTTGAAATGAACCTGTTCAGTGGTACTACTCTTCCGGTTAGCCTTTAGATGTATGTTGAAGATGGAGATTTCAGCTCGATGATTGCTTTGATCTACTCCGGGCTTGTTTCTATTCTTATTTTGGTTACCATTTACCCAGGGAACTTGCCCGACTTCATCCCAAAGTAGCATTTAGACGGATTCAACTTCATGTTGTATTCTTCTAGTTATCCTTGTTAAGATCCGTGTAGTCTACACGTACTCGCCACTTGCCGTTCTTCTTTTGTAAGACAACTACATTAGCTAGATATCTCGGGAACTTCACTTCCTTGATCATCCCTGTCTTGAGGAGCTTTTCCACTTCTTCTTGGATGACCTGATTTCTTTCTGGTGTAAACTTCCTTTTTTTTGATGTATCGGTCTGAAAGAAGGATCAACATTAAGCTTGTGAGTGATAATACTCTTTTCTATACTTGTCATATCTTCGTGTTTCCATGTGAACATCTTGCTTTTATTTTGAAGGGAGATTAACAAGTCTTGCTCAATTAACTCGGGTATTGAGGATCCTATGAGGACTTTGGCTTCAGGATCCTCGCTGCTCAAGGGAACTTCCTTCACGTTTTGCTACTTCATTTATACAACATGTCGTGCCCCCTACCTTAATTGCTATGCTTGTTGGGGTTTCGTCGTAGGCTTCATAGAGGTTTTATAACATTCCTTTGACTCTTGTTGATCTCCCATGATCTTCAATGTTCCCCACGGAGTAGGCATCTTTACATACTGATGATATGTTGATGGAACCGCTTTCGTCTCGTGGATCCATAGTCTACCTAATATCACATTATAAGAAGATAAGGTGTCAATAACACATAAATTTTGTATAGATTTTACCCCCTCTATGTATACTGGTAGCTTTATCTCCCCGATGGTGTGTTTCGTTTCTTCGCTAAATCCTATGAGGACCGAGGATCTTTTGATTATTTCCAATTCCGGGATGTTCAACCTTTTTAGTGCGTCCAAGAGTATGATGTTAATCGAGGATCCTCCATCAACAAGGATCCTTCTGACGAAGTGGTTGGCAATGTACAGTGTTATCATGTGTCCGTCATGGTGAGGATCTTGGATCTATTCCCTATCCGTCTCATCAAACGTGATCTCCTTTTCATTGCTAACAGAGGTATTCTTCAGTGGTCTATTCTCATTTTCTGTTTTAGAGACCTTGGCATGTCTTGTAGCCTGAGAATAAGAAGTACCACAAATGTTAGATCCGCCTGAGATAACATTAATTATCTTGGTGTTTGGGAGTGAAGATCCTAGTTTCTCCGGGATCTTGTGACCATCCTAGTTACTCTCCTTGGACTTTTCTTTCTTTCTTTCAAGGATCTCTTTAAGATGCCCTTTGCTAAGGAGGTAGTTGATCTCCTTTCTTAGGGCTATGCAATCCTCCGTCATGTGACCGAAATCTTTGTAGTAAGCACACCATTTGGACTTGTCTTTCCAACTAGTGGGCTTGTTATCCTTCTTTAGCCATCTTTCTTTGTCTCCGAGATCCTGCATAACATGGATTAAACCTGAAATATCCACAGAAAAACAATAGCAGTGATCTTAGGAGGTTCATCTTCCTCTCCTTTATCTTCGAGGACATTAACCCCGTGATGATCTAGTTTGGAATAGGGCTTCGATTTTTAGGATCTTGGAGCCGAGGACTTAGCTTTCCTATTGGGATTCTCGTATTGACTTTAAGGGTTGTTCTTCTTCTAGACTTCTTTATCCTCTTCAAGCCTTATGAACCTCAATTCTCGGCACCTAACTTCGTCTAATCTCTTGCATGGAGTCATCACGAGATCTTCATAGAAGGCTGAATCCTTCCTTAGACCCATCTTGAAGGCCTCCACAACAGTTTCCATGTCAATGTTGGGGATGCTTAGAGCTTCCGTGCCAAACCTGGTAACAAAATCCCTAAGCCGTTCCTTAGGATTGTGAACCACCCGATAGAGATCACTAGTGATCTTCTCGAAGGTTCTGCTACAAGAAAACTGGTTATTGAAAATATTGATTAAATGTGAAAATGAAGTAATAGAATAGGGATGAATGTTTAGCCGCCATTTAAGAGCTAATCCCATGGGGGTTGAACCAAAGCCTTTGCATAGGCAAGCTTCCTTCGAGTGCACTGGGATGGGAATGATCTCCATCCTTTTTCGGTATTGTGCTACGTGCTTTTCAGGATCCGTAGTTCCATTGTAAGGCTTAATACTAGGAGTCTGGAAGCGCTTAGGAAATTCAGTATCGGCTATCACAGAAGCAAATCTTGAGATCCTATGACCTGTTGGAGATGCTTCTGGTATGGGTTGAACTACCCCGGGTATGCTTAAGATCATCTGTCTCAACTGCTGAAGTTCCTTAGCCACGTGTGGACTTATTCCTGCATTAACATTCATAGAGTTAGTATTTATAGTATTGTTGTTTAAGAATTTATAAGAATCAAGGTTTGTAAGAGTATTGAAAGTCTCATCGAGATCATTGATCATAGATGCTCGATTGTTCATAGTCGTCCCCCAGGGTGATGCAGCAATAGCAGGAGCTGCATTCCACTGTTGATTTCCTGAGGATCCTGGATTATCGAAGTTCAGGATCCTTGGTTGTACAACTGTGGGCATTGTTTCCTGGGATCTCTGAAATTCCACCTTCATCCTCTCCACTTCTCTAAGTAGTGTTCTATTGTCATCTTGTTTCTGAGTCATCTGTTGCGTCATTTTCTTTATCATAGCGAAGAGTTCAACAGTAGTGACTAGAGCAGTCGGATCCTGGAGTCCTGAAGATCCCAAACTTCCTTGGTTAACGACCGGAGGGTGTTTCTCTTGGAAGTATGAGGCACTTTCTTCTGACCAGGGGGTCCACTCAGAGGAGGTCGTAGGTTTTTGGTTGGAATGAAAGGAGCGGAGGATGAAGAAAGGATCGGTTATTTAGACATGATCTTTCGAGGATTTTGAGCACCACGGCCCCATGGTGGGCGCCAAATTATTTTGGTCAAAAATTACACAAGTATAAATCAACCAAATTGAATGAGAGGTTGTGACGTTCGAATTGTGAAATCGAAAAAGGTAAAGATGATGACACAATTGTTTACAAGGAAAGCCCTTGATCCTTGCTAGGATCTCCGACACAAAACCTTGGGAGGTGATAATGATCACTTGCCTTGATTATTTTATTAATAAAAAATGATTATTACAGAGAGTATTTTAGTAAGAACAAGTGAAAAGGTTCATAGAGCTAGCTAAGAATAGGTAGAATGTGTCATGTACGAGATACATGTGTCAATTGATAGTCTAAATTGGCTAACAAGATGTGTGATACTCTCGAGATCCTCTATGACCAGATTTGTGAACGTTATTTGATTTGGTATTTTGAGTCTTTAGCATATTTGAGACGAATCTCTGTTGAGAATAAGTCTTCTATTGACTATTTATACACATGTGTTAATTAAGAACAAAATATAATCATTATAAATGTTAGTAAATAATAATAACGACAATAGTCGGGATCCTGAGATAGTTGACGATCTTGAATATGTGGTAAGGTTTGAGGATCCTGAATGCTTTGAGGATCATGGCCCTAACACAGGGTAAAATGCGTTCAAATGTTTTATATAAGAATAAAACTACATAATACTATTTTAAGTATAGAAATATTTGTACATTTTTGGTCTTAGGTTTTCAAGACTGCAGCTCATTTTAAAAAAAAATATTGGATTTTCTAGGAACGTACACTATCATTTTTATAAGTAAACATCTACATATTTTTCACATACAAAACTCTTATGAACTCGCCAACTTAATTGTTTACACTTTTCAAAACTACTTGTATTCTTAGGAAATCATTAAACAAGTAACCACAAGGCTTTTGAGGATGGGATGTTACAATGCCATATTATTCATTTTTGTCATCATAATGTAATTTGTTTGAAACATCAATACATGGTAACAATGTAACCTTTTCAATTATAATTATGATGGTCGTATTTGCTATGATTGACTATTGTACATTATGTTGTGATAATGTTCATGAAAGTCATCGACCCCTAGATGTTTCCGCCATCTTGGTTTCGGGGCGTGACAGCTTAATGGCACCACTCTCCATCATTTCCCTGTATAAATCATTAGCATCACATGGACTGTTACCAACACTAGAAAATACAGAGAAACCACCTAGAAAATGAAAATTTTGAGGAATTGAATCTACTAAAACTAGAAGAAAATGAATAGTACATTGGTCAGGTACTGTTCCTAACTTGTTCCATTTTTAATATATATATATATATATATATATATATCCATTTTTAATATATATATATATATATATATATATATATATATATATATATATATATATATATATATATATATATATATATATATATATATTAATGAAGATGGCAATTGGTGAAATATTGAAATGTAGGATATGTGATTATGTACTAAGCATGAGCTTTGGCTACATTGTTGATAAGTTCGTTGATGAGTAGAGATTTTCCTACACCAACAATATTTCCTCCTCTTTATATGTTGTAAGGAGATCAACTACCTTGATTCTAGTTACAAGGATTTGTTGCTTAGCTGCTACTTTAACAAAAGTTGGGGTTCTCTGTGGATTGGAAAATAATGCTCCATTTCTGTTACAGAGTATTAAGAAGAGATCTAAGATTATGCTTTACTTGATGGATTACAGTTCACAAAACACTTACCAATATCACCACTCTCATCAATTGGTTCTCCGATGACATTGATGATGCGGCCAAGGGTGGATCTACCCACAGGTACCTAGCAATAGCATCGTCAGAATGCAACCACAAATTAGGGCTACATGTGTGTCAATAATGTTGATAATCGGTGTCGGTTACTGAAGAGAAAAGCTTACAGTGATGGGAGAACTACACCTTTAGGAAATGGTGCAAATGACTTGGCATAACCTGCTTATATGATCTCTAAGACTACCAACCATTATACATCTTAAATAACTACCAATCCTTATACATCTACTCCCCATTACAATTGTAGTCCTACATTAAGGAGTTGGAAGAAGAACGTAAGTTTTCCACTTACCTGAAAGGAATCATATACAAACAAAATACATTTAAAATTCCTATGATTTCTTAAAATAGAAGAAACCTGATGTCTAGAATTCATATGCTAAAATTACATTTCAAAATTGATGAAAGTAACCATCACCATATTTTGTCTTTACCCTTCTACTTCCTGCACACAAACACAAATTAATATGTAGGTATCCTAAAAAGGCTTTTCCAAATCAAGTAGTTATCCACATGCATTCAACACCATTCTTCCACTTCCTGTACATAAATAAATTTAGGGGGTTCCTAATTTTATTGAAAATTATATAAATAAAACATGTAAAAGCAACATAGATTTGTAGAATCTCCATATTCAGAGTAGGGAAATGTGATTGCAACCTTGTTGTTATAACAGACTAATCAATTTTAAAATCAAAATACGTGTGGGGAAGAAAGTCAAAATCGTATACTAAAACAACTAAAAATATAAAACACCAAGTGGATTGTACCTAAATGAATCGTTTGCCTCCTTGTATGGACTACACCTCATGATGGGTCGACATCTCCGAAATACCCCTAAATCTAAAACAATAGATGCTCTAGACTCCTTCACCCGACCTACCTTGTAGCACCTCACCATCAGCAACCCACCGGGCAATTACGATGTCGTTTTTAGGAGAGAGAGAGAGAGAGAGAGAGAGAGAGAGAGCGCAGCGGTGTCGGTGAGCAATTAGAGTGAAGCGGTGGTTGAGAGAAACGATAACAGTAATATAACACTCCGTGAAGGAGGTGGTGTGTCTGGTGTGAGGGGGCATTTGATACGTCATGGGAGGTGGAAAGGATTTTGCTAAGGCTATCTTTTTATGGAAAGAGATGTTCACTTTGGAAGATCAACAGAAAAGAAAGAGAGGAGGCAACGTCGACTCCAAAGCGGTGGAAGATACATTGATTTGAGAGATGAAACTGAAAGAAAATTTGAGGTGGTGGAAGTGAGTGATAAAAAAGAATCAAGAAGTAAGAGAAGTGGTAGATGTAATCTGATAAGAGACGATGGCTGTGAAACGATACATCCAGAAAGGTTGAAACGGTAAAGACGAATGACACTGATCCTAATTTAATTAGCTTACAAATGTGGTGAAGTGCTTATACAAACACGTGTGTAACTCCAATTTCAAAACTAGCCTAAAAAGACTCCTTGAAAAAAAATATCTCATTTATCAAAATAAAAGAAATAATGGGCCAATTATACCAAAATCCAATAAGTTTACTGTTCATAAAATAAAATCTAAGATAAGAAAAGAACGAGGTGCTGTTTGGTTACGAAGGAATCTGAATTGGAATTGGAAAAGGAATCTGTCGAGAATTTGAATCCAATTCCATATGCTGTTTGGTTGGCGGGAAATGGAATTGAAAATAATTCCATAATCTGTTTGGTTCGGCAAAAATGGAATTGGAATTCGTGTAAAATGACATAATTACCCTTTTTCCTGTTTTGCTTAATTTTACCTTGTTTTCTAACTTATATGTAAAAATACATTTTGAAAATTATAAAAACAGTAAAATTTCGGCGGTGGTGGTGGCGACAATGGTGGCTGTGATGGTAGTGGTGACATTGATTGTGGTGGCGGAAGTGGTGATGATGGTGGCAGTGTCAGTTGGTGGTGACAGCGATGGCGGTGATGGCACTGACATATGGTAGCGGTGGTGGTGGTGGTAGCGGCAATAGTGGCAGCGTTGGTAGTGGTGGTGGCGGTAGTGTTATTAGTGGTGGTGGGGGCGGTGATGGTGGTGGGTGATGGAATTGGTAGTGGTGGTGGGTGGGTGGTGGTGGTGGTGGTCGGAGGCGGCGGCGAGAGTGGTAACGGCGATGATGGTAATGGTGGTGGCATCGCACGCAGTGGCTGTGGGTGGCGGCGATGGTGATGGTGGGTGGTGATGGTGAGTGGTGGTCATGGCGATGGTAGTGGTGGTTGATGGCAGTGGCGGCGGTGGTGGTAACGATGGATGTGGTAGTGGTTGTGGCGGCAACGGTGGTGGTGGTGGTGGTTGGTGGGCGGCAACGGTGGTCGTGGTGGTGGTAGTAGCGGTGGTGGTGGTGGTCAATGATAGTGGTGGGGGTTTTCTGATAAGTCAAGGGATATTTTTGTAATCTTTGACTTTCCTTGATGAGAATGAATGTTTTCCATCCAACTTTGGAAGGAATCCACTTTCCTCTATATGGTGGAAAGTTTATTTCATTTAGGAATCTTTTTCCCTCTTGTAAGTCCAACCAAACGCATGAATTCGAGGGAATTGGAATCCTTTTCCCTCGAATTTCATTCCTTTCCTGCCAACCAAACGCACCCTGAAATGAAAAAAAGGATAATAGTAGGAAGACAAAATTGCAAAAATGGTCCATGTGGTATGCATTTTTTTGGGGTTTTAGTCCAAACCATGACTTTTTTGGATTCACGGTCCTTTTGGACTAGTTTGTATGCGAAAATAGTCCCTCCGAAAATTGAAATGACTATAATACCCTTGGGGTATTTATTTTTCATTTTTTTTTTAAATTTATTATTTATTTATTTATTTTAACAATTAAAAAATAATCTCTCTCTCTCTCTCTCTTTCTCTCTCTCTCTCTCCCCCCCCCCCCTCTTGGAAACATCAACACCATGGTTTTTTCTTCATCTTTTCCTCTCTTCAACTTCTTTTTCCCCTTTAAATTCAACATGATAATCAGGAAAAGGAGAAAGGGAAAACTTGAAAGGGATTTTTTTTCAATCACAAAATTGATATTGATTTAAAGTTGTTTGAGAACCAAGATCTGCCCTTTTCCCCCTTCACACGCGTCCTATAACAAAGATGATTTTACAAGAAAAGTGAAGAACCGATGAACTAGGTCTTCTCCACCTCTACCGGAAACCATTGGACCTCAACCCACCATAGTCGGACCTATAATTTATGTTCATGGTGAATATGTGTGAAGATCTGTAATATTTGTCAGAAGCCACCTTGCATAATCACTAGCAGATTAATCAATAGAAATGGAACGAGCAGTCGAAGTCGCTAGGGAACTCCGACAGCGACTGGCTATCGCGAGAAGTGGTGGTCGATTTCCGGCAGCCTTCAACTTTGATTTAGCCAATATCAGGGTCGATCCAGCGTCCGAGGGTAAAAGAAACTCACACAGGGGTGTTTGGATTGTTATTTTAATCGCCAAAAATAATGGAGGAAGGAGGGAGGCTGCCATCGATTGCTTCATCAACGAGGGCGCCTCCGATAGCTCTCAGTTGTCACTCTACCATCTGTTGGTAAACACGAAGAAGGAGAAAGTGAAGGCAATGGCGGTGAGGGGTTGTTTCCAGCAACCTTTGATCTGGGAGTAAAAATACACAGGAGAGGGGAAGGGCTGTCGATCTCCGACGAGCCTTTCTTTGTTCTTTTTGCCTCGTCGCCAACAGCAATCCATAGAAGAAAAGCAGTAGCAACAATTTGGTGTAGAGTGGTGTTCGGTAATTGCTTGATTTCACAAGGGGAGGGGGTTGTTCTTAGTGGTCACCGAAAATGCACCCACCTCCAATGGTGTTTCAACCATAAAAATGAGAGAGAGAGAGAGAGAGAGAGAGAGAGAGAGAGAGAGAGAGAGAGAGAGAGAGAGAGAGAGAGGTGGTGGGACCAAATTAATTAATTATTTTTTTTTCATTTAAATTAAATAGAAAAAAACATAAAAAATAAATCAAAAGGGCATTACAGTCATTTCAGTTTACCGAGGGGCCAAATCCGCAACGAAACTAGCTTAAAAGGACCGCGAATCTAAAAAAATCGTGGTTTTGATTAAAAACCCAAAAAAAATACATACCAAAGGGACAATTTTTGCAGTTTTGTCTAATAGAAAAAATAAAAAATAAAATATGACCGCAACCTTCGGCCTAAAGCCTAAACTTTAAAAGATATATATTTCATCTCATTTTACCAAAACTGATTTTCAGTCTTTATCAAAATACTTAATTCCATTTCACTTTACTTCTTTGCAAACACTGCCATCCATTAGACACGTGTATCAACACAACGTGTTCATCATGCATCAATGTAGTGCTGGACTTTAAACCGCCAAACCGAGCAACCGCCGACGATTATATTATTTTCTACACCTTGAATTTAAAAAGCGATTAACACAACATTCATCGATTATTCTATGTTTAAGGCACTCTAAGTTTCTTTGCTCAGCATAATCGCATTTGGTATTTTTGTGAGCTGCTGAAAAGCATGGCGAGTCCTGATCTTCCGCCTCCTCCGGCAAACAATAAAGATGATGATAAAGTTCCGGTAGGCTTACCTCCCCCCAACGCCTCGATATCCTCTGTCCCTCATAACTTTATCAGCTAAATGCTTTTGGTTTGGTACCTGCATTTCTTCTTTTTGCCATTTAATTTTTCTCTTTGATATTTAAGGCCAAATCTACTTCTGGGATTTCAGTTTTGGAAAATGAATCCAATTGCCGACTCTTTAGGTTCCCTTTTCAGCTAGAAATCTGAAAAACATATTGAATCGAGCTATTAACTATTAGTAGTATATTTGCTAGGACTCTCGATCCGGAGTTCTCTTGTTGTGTTGATAGAGATTTTGTAATCAAGTTTATGATCATAACAGGGAAGAGGATCAAAACCGGGGAACTTTCCGGTTACCGGTTCTAAATGTGAGACGGGAAATGGTGAAACTGCCCGATCAGCGCCTCCAGCTTCCGGGAACAACCCTGAGGCAACTAACAAGCGTAAGCGTGACACATCAGATGGTATTCACGATAATAAAGAAAAGATATCTACCGAGGTTACACGGGTCGTTGACACAACGGATACTGTAGAAACTGCCGGAGTTAAAGAGGTTGAAATGAAAGATGCGGAAGCCATAGATGAGCCATCTGATCAAGGTATTAAAGAAGTCGAGATGCAAGACGCTGAGGTCATGTATAATACAACAACACATGTCGAGGAAAATGGTAAAGCAGAAGGTGTCGCCGATGTTCATGAAGAGAGCAAATTGAATCCAGACGTCAATGATTTCAGTGGTAAACAAGATCAAGGTACCAAAGAGACTGAGCAGCCTGCAAATGAATCCAAAAGCAATGAGAAAGAGAGTCCTCATACAGATATGAGCAATGGATCAGGGCAACAAGTGTTGGGTGAGGTAGCAACTCTATTGAAACAAGTGCAGGAGAGTGACTCGAAAGCAAAGCTGGAGGTTGAGGTGAAAGTGAAGAAGATGGATCATGGGGTTACGAAGGAAAATGGTGAAACTGAAAAGGCGAATAGTGCAGCTCAGGTGAGCCGCCCATGATCATATATACTTTGGTTTTGGGTGTGTGTTGTAGTTATATTATGTATCAGAGATTCCAGATGATTGTAACTTTGTGTGTAAAGTAAGGCATACGTAAAGGCTTTGTTCAAGGCACAACGGTTCACATGTGGCACCCCAGTGAACAAAAAGCCAAGTTTTGTCTTAATATATGAGTATGCCATGGGTATCTATTAGAACTTTTTCTCCTTTCTTAACTCACCAGGTTTTACACGTTAATTGTAACTAAAAAAACTAGCGACAACAATCGCCAAAGTCTCAATCCTGTCTTTTTTATTTTGTCCACATTGGATTCGGAACAAATTTTTTTGTCCTCAATTAGTCTTTTTTACTAGGTAGTGTCCTTTAGAAATTGTTTATTTTTTACCAGCTACTATCCTTTGCGAACCCCGTGACAATTTTTGCTCAACATGGCGTGACATTTGAATACTGACTTAACAAGTTTCGCAAGATGTCTTTCTGCCCATCTCCACTCTTGTGTTTCCCTATCTTCTTTTTGCCTATTCTGTTTCTTCCCTATGGTCTATACCGTCATGGATTTTTCAAAGCACAAGATTCTATCATCAAAATTAGATATTTTTTACCACGCCCAACAATTAATGTGCAATATACTTTCATTATTTACTAATAATGTCGCTGTACTTGCTCTAGTTAGCAAATATAGCACTAACATACATACAATAGCAATGTACTTGATTTTTTTTAGTACAATAGCGAAAATTTGAAGTATGTTGTTATTATTAGTAAATAATTGACAGTATGTTGTTGTCACGTTTAAAGAAAATGTAAGTGCGTTGCTATTATGGGAAAACAAATTTAGGCATATTTTTATTACATAATTCAAATAAATCATTGGAAAAGTATAGAAGCATTACACTAAATCAGGAAAACTGCATTAATTCAAATACTACAATGAATTATGTAAAAAAAATTGTTATCCATTTATGATATTAACCCTAAGAAAACCTTTTAACTATCGATAACATACCAACAAATTATGTCCAAGACATCCAACCAAGGCCAACATGTGAGTTGTTTTTCAGCTTGAATGACAAAGAAGAAGAGTCATTCTACATACATAAAATCATCTATATTATCTGTGTGATGTTTTTCTAGTAATCATCTATATTATCTGTGTGATGTTTTTCTAGTGGAAAAACATTCGTTTTGTTGATATTGCGCCTCAAATGTATAATTAAATAGCTTGTATCATCCAAAAGTATAAGTTTTCTTTTATTCTCCTTGTATATCTTCAATTTCCTTAAGAAAATATCTTTAAGAATTAGAGAAGGGTAACCAATAAGCATGGCAAGTATTTTTTTTTTTTTTGTTCCTTAAGAAAACATCTTTAAGAATTAGAGAAGGGTAACCAATAAGCATGGCAAGTATTTTTTATTTTATGGAAAATGGTTTCTCAGTGTAAACTATAAGTTGTGACATCCCTTAATTTTCAGAACAAAAAAAACTTTTCTTCATGCTTTTAATACCATGTTGACTTTGTTGCGGAAAATCACAGTTTAATAAAACAGTTTAAATAACAAACAATGTTTCAAAATAAGAAAAACACTACAAGTGTCATCATTAATACATAACATATGTTACAACATAAAGATATATTGGTCTTGAATACTATTACATGTCTCTTTATTCACTCAATATTCCTATTTAAGTTCTAACAACTTTAGCACCGCTAGCTGTGATGCATATAATTTGAGTGGGTCAGGTTTGGGAACCTGGTGTGACACATAGGGTTTTCAATCTTATAATATTATAATGATAATAAACCATATTTAATAATCTCGCAAAACAAACATTACCAAACAATATAGACATATAATACAACATAGATATCTATTAGACAATATACTCATAGTTACCCAGCCCAATCAATTCTCACAAACCTAATCCACGATAATCATGAAGAATCACCTTACCCCATGAATCATTGTAAGCAACGGTGTGACTATATGGGTAGGGGATTCCTTGGCCGGTGTTAAGTCATAAGGCAACTAAGATTTGTTTTGAGTATTTGATTAATATGGTATCACATGATTCTTCTATGTCTGTAGGTTATAAATCCACATAATCAATATAATTCGCAAGACCATCTAGAATAGTCTAAGTTTTGTCATCTTACTCTGATAGATGACTCATACATACCCATTTGTTGTCTGAAGGAGGTAGAATACTACATTTTCTTTCTTATCTCACACATTACACGAGAATGAGCCTACTCGCTATTCAACTTAATTTGAACTCATATAGATAAATTACTCTTAATTTAGATCCAGAAAAAAAATACAATGCATGTAATTAACTTTAAATACAAATTTTATGTTCATGCAATACTATCACAATACATGGTATACATTTAGCATAAAATACATATAGTAAGCATTCAGTATACATTTAATCTTTGAAGTAACAAATACTTTTATTAAGAGTGTGTCAAGAATGTAACTACACACTCACCTTATTAAAGGTGGAAGATTTGCAGGTAAGTTAGCTCTTCGTCTAACATTTTTACATACTTTCCCTTTTAAATGACCTAAATACAAACATTACTAAGTTTTAGTTTTAGTTTATATTTATATTATTCAAGATTATATTAACTATGTAAGAACCTAAAATTTAGAGAAAGTTGAATTTCAGACAAATATAACCAAAAGGTAAATTTGGACAATAATGAGAATAAGACGAGATTATGAAGTTGTGACTTCATGAAAATGGAGAAGATAAGTTCAAGTCTCTTAGAAAATGCTATATGAACAAGTTAAAGAGAAAGAATGCATGAGAAATACATTTTGGCCAAAAAGGGGAAAATGGGAAATTTTATGTTTTTGGGCCAACTTTGTGACTTAATAGATTAAGACCTATACTAAATCATTTAAATATAACTTAACATATGTGTATAGTATATTATCACCTTTTCATGGATATAAAGAACATCAAAAATAGGTTAGTAACAAAGAAGTTATGAAGGATTGAAGAGTGAAGGAAAATGTACCAAGACTGGAATGGAATCAGCCCAAGGGGCTATTGTCAAGCCAGAACCATGGTGCGGTAAATAGATGGCAATGGTGCGACGAGCGATGAAAAGGGTTCAAACATAGTCTTCTTTGTAAGAAATAAAGAGAAATATACACTTGCCCCGCAACGCGGTATATGGGAACCATGACGTGGTGCCCAAAGCAGGATGCTAATGGAGGAAGAGCACCACGACGTGGAAAGAAGATAGCTACGGTGTGGAAAGCATATGCGCATCCATTGACTGAGGTCATGGTCACCATGATGCAATGAATAAACAACAACAACACGGTTACGCACTCAGAACATAGGTTTTAAACTTGTTAGAGCTCATTCTTGACCCATTACTCTTCCAACTCGATGGAGAGCTTACGAGGGGACATTTTGCAACTAAGGGGCTAACAAGGAGAGCTAGTTATAGTGGATGGTTGTGATTTCGATCCTCTCCACAATAAGGTGACATTTCACCACTTTTGGTGAGATTGTTAGATTTGTAAAATTGTTTGAGCTATTAGGATTATAACTCAATTAGTATGTTATCGAGAGTGTTTAGAAGCTTTGAACAAGCTTTATGTGTGATTTCAATGGTGAAGTCACTATGTGTGAATTTAACATATGAAACCCTAGCTAGCAATTATGTCAATTGATGCATTAAATGTTAGATTATGATGAATTAAGTATTATAGGATACTTAATTCATTGTTTGGATTGATTTAGAAGTAAAGAGCTAAATTTTAGAATTATGATCAATTAAGTAATTATTTTGACATTATGAAGTAGATAAGCTCTTAATAGGATAAGAAAAGTTGTAAGGAACTTGAATTGGTATATGAATAGGCCTTGAGCAAGATGATAAGCTAAGATGCATCAGTTGAAGAAATGAGTCAAGAATAGTAGTTAGTCCTCATTAACTAATAATGTAAGTTATTACTCTTATTCTCTCTCTCTTTAAGTTATTGTATACATTTTTATGTATATATGTATGTATGTTAGATTCATATACCTAATCATGACAAAAGGAAGAGAAAAAAGGAGTAAATAGAATATAATCCTATGTAAGAATATGTAAATGTAGTTATACATGTAAGACAAGTATCTAAGCATGCATGTATAACCAAAACATGTATATAGATGTATAAGAAAAAGCTATGGGTATTATGAGTAATACACATAAGAGTAGATAAAGAAAGAATAGGATTGTAAGTAATACAATACCATGTATTGTTACAAATAACATAGGTATTGATTAAAATACCTAAGAGAAAGTAGATAGAAATAAAAGATGAATATATGTAGTATAATCATAAAAATAAGAATGTATATATAGACATTATTGGTATTTCGTAGAATACAAATATGTTATTAGACATATATAGAAATTAAGTACATAATAAGTTAAGTAATATAAGAGAAATATAATAAGGTCTCTTGATGAGACAAAGAGATAGATTGCCCATGGGACTAGCTTTATGTGATGAGTCACATAACACAGATAGAGATGTAGAGTTAGAGATTCCTTCAGCGAAAAGATTATGATTCCTTCGGAAATGAGATAGAGGTTCCTTTGGGGACAAGATTTTGATTCCTTCGGGAATGATATAGAGGTTCCTTTGAGGACAAGATTATGATTCCTTCAGGAATGGGATAGAGGTTGCTTCGGGGACAATATTATGACACCTTCAGGAATGAGATGATGGTTCCTTAAGGAACATAGATAGATGATCCCTTTTGGGATGTAGATAGATGATTCATGTGAGAATTAAAGATTGTATATGGTTAGAAAAAGACAGATAAAATGTTCCATGAGCGGAAGAAGGTAATGAAGTTCTTCCAGGAACTTAGAAATAATTTGTAAGGAATTAAGAGTAAGGAATTCGTAAGGGATTCCAGAGAAGAAAAAAAAGTGTCAAGGGATCTGTAAGGGATCAAGATGAGAATTATGAGATGAAGAAAGAAAAGAAAGAGAAGAGTACACATAGAGTAGAGTATAAAGAGGAGTAGATGAAAGATAAGATGAGATAGAGTGTGGATGGAGATAGAAAGATTAAAAGAAGAGTAGAGAAGAGCTACAGATAAAGAATGTGGAAAGTATTAGATAATCCTAAGAAGAGGCTAAGAAAGACAAAAGAGATAGATGAATGGTAAAAATAGTAGTATGTGCTATTCGAGAAGAATAATAGATCATAGAGTACAAGTGTGAGAGAATAGAACATTGATGAATGAGGATATATAAAAGAATAATGATAGATGTGATGAGATGAGAAAAGATTGTAGTTTATGCCATGAGAAGGAGAGTCTAAGATGTAGAGCATGAGAAAGAAGAGAAGAAAAGAAAGGTTATAGTATCAAAGATGGAAAGAATAAATGAACATGAAAATAAACAGAACATAACTCACTAGACACATTGTGTCTGATATTGTATGTATGTTTATATTTTGCAGGTTCATGTAGTAGCAGTCATGGTACCTAAAGAGAAGACTGGAGCACAAGGACATAGACTAGGTTGTTATTTTAATTGTATTTCTTTGTTGTTCTTTTATGGTGAGATTTTATTGTAAACCCATGACTATGCCTGGGATATAAATTTTTTTATTTTTATGAGTTAAAAGAATTCCACAAATTTTATAGAAATAACTCTGATAATTCCATTAGATCAGATGTTAGAAAATCTGAGTTGTTACAAACTGTTTCCCAGATTCTTCATTAATCCTAAAGAATAACAAGTGCTATCACATAAAGAATGAACATGTATGATGGTATTAGAGGTAGGATCTGTTTGATATATAAACATATTGTTTGGAAAATCAACTTGAAACACATCACTAAGATCTTGCCTAGAAACCATACCCATAAGTAGATCAATCAGCATGATAACTAGTAACAGTTATTACTGATAAATTTTATTTATACGCTTATAACAACGACAATGAACATAATATAATTTACACTTAATAAGCATAGTAAGTGAAACTCGCCTTACTAGTTTGTCTAGCGAAAATTTGGATTTTCATTAGCATGACTTCAATGCTTAATCCTTCTTTTGTTCGGTCTTTTTCAACGCTTCAGTGCTTTGGGGTTTTGCTAACAATACTAAATAATGATAAATCAAATCACGAGGGGCTGAGAAATCGAGGCTGAGAGAGAAAATTTGAGAGGATTTTGTAAGAAAATGAGATGCTTGGCCTTCTTTTTATAGGATAACTGCTAGCACTATTCACGACACTATTCAAGTCTACGTGTCGTTTCAAGAATGTGCCACATGTCTCTCTAAGAATTTTCCATGTGTCCATTGGTAGTGTTGGGTGGCTCGTATGCTACCACATGGCGGCTAGGTAGCCAAGTGCTGTCAGCTAACTGTTATTTTCCCGTTTTCCTGGGATAATCGTAACTTTTTCATACGAGCTTTGTTTTCAATGTTATTTATATCCACGGTTTAGTAATTACGTTAACTATAACTTTCATTTAGATCACTTTGGCTATAAAGTAATGTATTTTCACTTTGATATTTTTAAAGAATATATACAGTGAAACGATCTTCGAAAATTCATAACTTCTTCATAAGACGTCAAAATTTTGTGGTCTTTATACTTAAAGGTCCGTATTCACGACTTATTCAACTTTCATATATATTATTTATTCTGTTATAAAAGTAACTCAAATATTATTTATATACAAATACAATTTAGTTTACACAAGTGTCTTATTCTTATAACATTTAATTATAAATGTTACTTCACACAATCTGTTAACTTTATTATGAGATTTTATACAAATACTATATAACCATACTATTTGTCCATGTACACTATATATATATAAACCGATATAGTGTATGAGGAATTCTTATTTAAGTATTTATAAAAAACAATTACATTATTAACTAACGTAAATAAGGATTTTCCGATGAAATGTTTAACAAAAAATAGGTCGTTACAATGCTCACCCACTTAGGATAATTCCATCCTGAAATCATCCATCAGCAAACAGTTGTGGATAGTGACTCTTCATGTCACTATATGTTTCTAAAGTAAGGTTTAGCCCCACAATATGTTTCAATCGCACAAGCACCACATCGATCATATTGTGTCACAACGTCTTAGTTTTACGCTCAACAATTTATTTAATCTATATGCCCAATAATCATTATTAATTGATATTGCTAATAATATATGATTCTATAGTGTTACACCTTTATCAAGTTGGCACATGTTGTATATTTATTATTAATATAATTATTAATAAATAATATCAGTTCTTGTATTTAATTAGGGATTAATTGTTGTTTTGTGAAAATAATAATTAAAAGAGAGTATAACTAGTTATTATATCATATAGTATGATTTAATAAGTCATGTACAAAACTTTTGACACTTTGAATAACAATGATCAAGTTAATAAGTTAACATATCATGGTTAATAAACTCGCTAGACAAATTTATTCTTCTTCTTCAGCATGGCCGAAATTATTATATAAGAAGAGAGGTTGTTTGTCAACCTTATTCTTATATCCCCCATGAAAGGCTACCAATACTTTATTTTATTATAATCTAAAGTTATGTCTTGCATGAGAGTATAAAATGAAAGTTTTTGCATGAGTTTTTGGCTAGTTGTTTTCCTAGTTTTTCTATTCTTTCTTTCATATGGCCGAAAGTCTCTTCTACTCTTCACTTGTCTCTCTTTTGAAGCTAGTTTGGTGATTAGAAGCTCCCTTGAGTTTGAGTTAAGTACTTAAAGGCTTAAGACACTCAAGATTACAAGAAGGAACTAGCATTCCAAGTGCCTTAATCTTGGTGGTGGATACTTGTAGAGAAAATCATACTCTTTGATTTCTCTATCATCATCAACACCCAAAACCAAATGAGTTCAAAGGCTCCAAAGATTGTTATTCTAAAATACTCTATGGTTGTTTTAAAAGTAGTTTTAACATCATTGTAACCTCTATAAATGGATCCTAGATGTTTTGGTTTTGTTATAATCTTGAAAATAAACTTGTAAATTTTAAAGCTTTCATTGTGATTTTTATGAAAAACTAACTTATATTTTGTATGAAAACTCATCAGTGGTATCAGATCCATCTTTTATATGTTAGAATGATTTTTTATGTTTGATAATATTTGGTTTTTGAAAAACAAGCATGGATTTCTTTTGATTAAGAAATGTCCATAATTGTCTTCTTTGGCAACTTGTTATTTAAAATTGTTTATTTTTATATATAACCATTTTCATGCATTTTGCTTATATAAAAGTTGTCTTAGAAAAAACAAATAGTTGTTTGTTATTATACTTGATATGTTGTTGTGTATAAACAAACAATTTGCACATTTGTGTTGTGTTAGGTTGATATTTATTTATTCATAAGATGGAATAGATAAATATGTATTTTTTTTATTTGTTTATTTGTTGTAATAAATTAGTTAGATTGGCTGTATTTATTTTTAAATATATAACAAGATGAAGAAATGATCACCTTGAAGATGATTTAACCACTTGAGACCATAATCCCAAACATCAGCTTCTACTCTAGGTTTTGGGCTTAATTATAGTCTCAATGGTTTAAGTGTTATAACCTTTACAACATGGAGACTTGAGGTTCTTTTGCAAGCAAGAGTTGTATTGGCAAGTCAGAGCATGAAGTCCTTTTGAATTGTCCATTAAGTCCTTTAGGAATGACTTAATAATTCTTGTGATGGCTCAAAAATATTATTATTAGACATAACTTGGTTTATACATATTTTAATGCATGCATGTGATGTTTATTTTATGATGTAGGTTGTGTTTAATGTATGAAAATAGTTTTTACATGTCAAATAATATTTTAACATAAAATAAAATCAGTTCGACTTTGAGTAAAAAATATTTAAAAGAGAACATAAGATATTTATAAATGGGTATTTATAAAAACGTTTTTACCGGTTACCGGTTAAAAATCGATTTTGTGTTAAAAGTAGTTTTATTGTAGAACTTATAAATAGTCAACTTTAAAATATTTGAAATGGTTTAAAGGTGTTTAAACAATATATAAACTCTCATGTCTTTATAATAAATAAGGAGTTTTTATTAAAAAGACTAAAATTGGTTTATAGTGTCATAACGACAAATAATAAAACTAGTTATTATTTTTACGTCGAAACTTAATATATGATATTGGTTTTTTAAGCTTAATGCAACATGTTGATATCATGTTTTATGCATGCCAAATGAGATTTAAAACATACGTATCATCACCTAAGTTTTGGTTTATCAAAATATGACTTTTACCATAAGATGCATGAAATTGAGTTTATAAAATAAAATGAGTTTATTCTACAAATTCATAAAGTCATAATATTTTGATTGTTAAAAGGAGATTTAAAATAGTGATTTTAGAACTCATCCAATTTCACACCCCCAAACTAGAACGGCGGAAACGTCTGGAGGCCGATGAATTGACTTCATGTACATTATCACAACAATTGTATAATAGTAATCAAAACAACAACAACCATTGTATTAATAATATAGAGTTTACATTGTATTCGTTTCACATATAATTGACTCCAAAAGTGAATAGAAAAACAAAGACTTGAAGGTACTATGCTCTGTCTTCTCGAAACCTATGCATGTACCTGTCTACTAGTTTCCTGAGAATACAAGTGATTTTGAAAGTGTATCAACATTAAGTTGGTGACTTCATAAGCATATAGTTTTAGAAAATAATTTATTGTTCCTTGAAAATGCTTGTGTGTTTCTTCTGAAAATCCTATATTTTCTTAGTAAATGGAATGTCGTCTTAGGCCTTAAGACCAAAATATATATGTTTCTTATGCTTAAAGAATAAAATATGATGCTTTGAATTTTATAAAAGCAATGTGACCCATATTGGTTCCTACTATGGTTCCTTGGTGTATTCTAGTTATATATAAACAAATATCGAACGGACAGTCGATTGTGTGATTCTGCCCTAAGCCCACAACCAGACAAGGAACAAGAAGTAAGGCGGAAATTACACATTCCACTACCTATCGGATATTATTTATATATAACCCTGATGTATAAACTAATAAATCATAGTAGCACAAATAATGGTCCTAACCGAAGAGTAAGTCATCGTATTTGTTTCTAGAATGTTGAATTGTAAAGTGCTTGCTTGTAAAATAATTGTGTTTATCCTGTAAAATCCTATATTTTCCATAAAACCAAATTGAAATCTTAAACGTTCCAATACCGAAAGGTACAAGTAAAATTGTCATACATAGTTTGTTGATACCTAATTTCGTTTATAAATAAAAGTAGTTTAAGATGTGTTCGCCCTGTAAACTAGATGTGATGTTACTACCATCCTATGATCACTTAGTCTATACGAGTTGGATAAAATCGAGATTGAACAGGCAGTCGAATGGGTGAATCTGCCCTAAGCCCACAACCAAACAAGGAACATGAAATAAGGCGGAAATTACACATTCCACTATCTACCGGACATTAATTTTATATGACCCCGATGTATATGCTAAGTAATCACAGAGTTAATACCCCCTTAGACTGTTTAGAAAGTATATTACTACATAAAAGTGTCTTTGTTTTCTCCATGTGAGTTCTTATAACCATACTAATATGACGGATGGCCTGATACGACGTTCTTCGGGCGTCGGAATCGTTAATGACATTTGTCACCCCAGAACTTCCGTTCCAATTGTAGCTAACAGTCAGGACGCGGGATTGTCAGTCTCGTATATATCTATACACAAACTCACATTCTCCTTCCAAGAGACTCTGGTTATTAAGTCAGGATATGGTTGGTACTTAGGTAAGTACGTGAAGACGTCTCACAAATTGCTTCAACGAGTTTACGAGTAATAAGTGAAAAAGCTTTTAGTAACTAACATGTAACTTTGTAAAATAGTCTGTTTGTTCCATAAACTATACCTATTATAGTTTATAAGTTGGTTTCCGTGTGATAACCTTAGCTTTGTAAAATAGTTCCTTTGTTACATAGACTATACATATTATAGTTTATAAGTTGTAGATTTAACAGTATTCATATTTGGCGTGTTTAATAATTTTCACATTTAAATGCATATTAACAGTAAGAAAACATGATAAGTAAACTATATTTATAAACACAAGATTTCTTGTGTTTTAATTGTATTCTCCCCCTAAAAACATTGAAAAAGCTTGGAAAAATATGGGGGTATGAACTCACCGAGTGATTTTGTGTGGGTTGTTTTAAGTGATGAAGTGAAGATTTCAAGCCTAACTCATGGATGAGATTGTTGAACTTCCTTGGAAAGAGTATTATCCTAAATGTTTAATACATAATAATATGTGTAAATGATATGAAACTAACATAAATATGTATTGGAACACTTGGTGGATCATGAAATGCTTACCATAATCTAGGAAAATGCTTGAAGTATCAAGCCCCTTTAATGCTTGAACTTGAACTCTTAGGAGAAGAGGGGAATTTCACAGTGAGTGGAAGAAGATTTCGTGATATGTGAGGGAGTGTTTTCATTTGAAATAAAATAATGGAGATGATAAAATGTGTTTGGAAATTTGGAGGTTAAAGCATAGGTATCTGGTGGCTAATGCATGGTTTACTAGGAATGCATTGGAAAGGGATGAAACTACCTATCTTAATGTCATCCCTTTTGTCTTATTCCCAACTATGACCGTAAGCATCTTTAAACACCATAGAATGGTGGTGTTTATGGCCTAAATGCCTCCTAGAATGGTGATTACCAACTAGATGCTTCTTAGAATGGAGTTTTCGGCTATAGTGGGGTCCTTAGGGGTGTTTGCGGTTTTGGTGTGGTCCATGGAAGAGTTTACGGTTCATGTAACACTCCTTAAGGTGATTTCGGTCCTAATGGTGGCCCCCATGATTGTGTTTTCGGTTTTGTAGCATTCCCAAGGTGTGATTTCGGCCTTAGGTAACCAAAATCATAAGGTGGTGGGGTCCTAAGCCTAAACTATAAAACAAAGTATCAATATATGATTCATGTTTCAATTATTTGATTTGTCTTGACGTACTATGTGACATCCCCAATTTCACGGCCAGAAAAGACCGATTTGTTTATGCTTTGTTTTTAAAATCAGAGTAATATTTTATAAAAAACAGTTGCGGAATTTGTTCCCAAAACAAAATATGATAAGAATTTATCAAAGCATTTCTTTAAAGAAATGTATTTTCATTATATAACAAAATCCCGGGATGTCATATTCAATATAAACCAAAAGCATAAAAAGAACAAAATAGACCTTACAACAGTTATTCATAACTACTGGCTTATAATCCAAAATCTCTCATCATGTCAGCCAACTTATGCTCTCGTGCAATAACTTGTAATACAAAGAAAACTTAGTGGGTCATGCTTGGGAGCCTGGTGAGCATATAGGGTTTTCATCCCACAATGTTATATCATATATATTAGAACTCACAAACTTATATAATTTCATCATATAAAAGCAACTCTTATCCCACCCCATCGATCCTCACAACGACACGATCTAAACTCTCGTATCTAAAACCTTCCTCTTTACCTGATCCCTACTCACGGATCTAAACCTAATCTCTTCACCTGATCCATACTCCCGGATCTAAAACTAATCTCTTCACCTGATCCATACTCCCGGATCTAAAACTAATCTCTTCACCTGATCCATACTCCTGGATCTAAAACTAATCTCTTCACCTGATCCATACTCTCGGATCTAAAACTAATCTCTTCACCTGATCCATACTCCCCGATCTAAAACTAATCTCCTGATCTGGTCCATACCCTCGGATCAATAATTGTGCCCAATCCATACTCCCGGACTAGGGACAATTAACTTAGTCTTAATCCATACTCTTGGACTAATAACAAGTTTATCTCTTTACCTGATCCATAGTCCCGGATCTAAAACTAACCTCTTGATCTCATTATCCAACTCATCTTTTATCACACACCAACTATCTCATCTACCCATGTTCTACCTAACATATTTTTAGATATAAAATACATATATAGTTTAACTCATTTAAAACTATAAAAAACATCCATTCCACATTCATCTAAAATAAACAACAATATAAAAACACATAGCACGTATTTCATAGCAAACACTTCATATTTATGTGTTAGAAGAGAGTGACTACACGCTCACCCAAAACATATACTTAATACCCTCAAACAATACTTGTATTAAAATCGTGTTTATGAAAGGCACTATACACTCACTTGATAAGACGATGATCTGACAGCACCTTGTCTATTAAAATAATCATTTCCAATAAAACCGGGACATTTTTTCCAAAACCAGGCTTTACGTGGGCAGAGTTTCGGCTCAAAAACTTTACCTCTCGGGATCTTCGGGGCTTCGGGACACGTTTCGGGTCTCGGGATGATATCGGGGATTCGGGGGTATAGTTTGCACGTAGATCGATGAAATAAGGGTGAGAGAGAAGAGATTTGGCAACCACAAATGGTCGCCCTTTGTGTTCTATTTATCAGGTGAAGTCTGCCGCGAACTGTAACGAACCAAAAATCACGACAAAAAATTTCCTTTAAAACATTACTAAAACCATATTTATAAAACCATATCATAAGTCATAACAAAAGTTCAGAGAATCAATTCAAAACATGTTCTTATTATCAGAGTAAAACATCCCAGGCTGACTAACTATGGTGTGTGCCATGCGATTATCCCGAGCTCTTCCCTTCGCTACCGAAAGTACCTGAAACCAAAACTGAAAACTGTAAGCACAAAGCTTAGTGAGTTCCCCAACCTACCACATACCCTGCATAAACACACACTGCAAATACTGGGCCACGCTTGCTACTTCGGGCCTCGCCCACTACCTCGGGCTTCGCCCGCTACAATGGCCCCTCCGCTCAAGGCCCCCTAGCTTCAAGCCCTTGTTTCTCTTAGGCCCCGCCTGTCTATGGGCCCCGCCCGCTAAACATATACAAACATATAACATATCACATAACACATAAACTATAACTACTCTACTCATTCCTGTACTAAGGCCTCGCCTGTCTTGGGCCCCGCCCCTGTCCTATTACTGATGAGTCATGGAACACCATCCACACTCCTGCTGATAGTGAGATACGGGCCCAGCCCACAATCACTCTTTTCCTAACTCGGGCCTCGCCTTTGTTCGGCTACTAATGAGATATGGAACCCCGTCTATACTCTGCTAATGGTGAGATACGGGACCTCACCCACACTCACCTCCCTACCAAACACATACAAGTATCACACAGACAACAAGTATACTCTATCATGCAAAACATTCCTTGGGCACCCGCCCGACATTGGACCATGGTCTTGAATATCATACTAGCAAACCGTGCCTAGGGCTAACCACCGGGTCTTCCTACTCATAACCACATGGGCCGGCATTGTGGCCGTAGACCCATTCACACAAAGGGAAACTCACCTGCACTGCTGAACTCTGTTGATAACCCTATGGCTGCTATCCGACAACTCTCTGAACCGCTGCTCCACTAGCTTCCCGAGCTACCAATACCATTAATGACAATTAGCCTAATTGTCCTCCCAAAGTCAACTAGGTCAACTCTGGTCAAGGTCCTTCTCAAGGTCAAAGTCAACGGTCGGAGTCAACTTCTAGTTGAGTCGACTCACTGAGTTGTTCTACCAACTCGTCGAGTTCATGCTCCTCAAATCTCAAAACAACCTCGACTCTACTCGTCGAGTCTAGCAACAATTCAACGGGTTCTCCTTCAACTAAACATTCGGGACCATCTTCAACCGACTCGCCGAGTTGTTCTACAACTCGTCGAGTCCACCTACAAAAGCTAAGGAGATTGCCTTGGACTCACCAAGTTCCTCCTTGAACTCGTCGAGTACCATGATCTTGATGTCCATTATGGACACAGACTGGCTGAGTCCTTCTCTAACCCCACTCACTGATCTGAATCATAAACAGGAGGGTTTGGGTTTGCGACCCGACTCGCCGAGTCCACTTTGAGACACCTCTATTTTGTGAATCACAGTCTATTCCAACACCTTCAACTCATAGATCTGGACTTCTAATGCTAGCTTTGCACGTAAAGTTGCTAACTTTACGTGCATGCAACGTGTTGTGAGGCTAGAACACTTAATCCAAGCTTCAAAGGAGGCTTAGGTCATGAAATGAAGCCATGGATGGATAAAGTTGCCCCCTTAAAGCTTCTAAAGCTCAGAAATGCATAGATCTTAAGTCCTTTTCGTCCTCAATGGCTCAATACTCAGATTGACCTTGGAAATGGTCCAAATGTGACCAAATTTATGCTAGAAAGGGGATCTAAATGATTAACTGCCAAGGTATAAGCTTTTTACCTCTAAATGGTCTGAAATGTCACCCCAATTCTGGATCTATAACTTCTTCTTGCACCACCAAGGTCCTTCTTCCCTCTCCAAGCTTCAATTCACTCTCAAGGCAAGAACTAGCTCAACAATGGAGTTGGGTGGCTAGGGTTTCGAGTTCTAGACAATAGGAGCCGCAAATGATCCCTACGGAAGAGAATAAGACGCAGGTTTCCTAACCCAGACCAGACTCGCCGAGTCCACTCTCCGAATCGTCGATTCGGTCACTTAACATGCACACGGATCCCGCTCTGACTCGTCGAGTTCTTCCTTGGACTCAACGAGTTGACCCCTTTTGACTTAGGGTTTCCTTTCCTTTCTTGGTCTTTCTGATTCTGGGTGTTACAACTCTCCCCACTTAAACTATACTTCGTCCTTGAAGTCCGCTAAGACCAACTATCCCGCAATCCTCTCGCACCACCTTTTCCTGATGAATCTAACTCCTGCCGACCACTTCCATTGACCTTCCGTCCGGTCATTCAGACTAATACTAGTCCTTGAAAATAACAATCCTCAAGTGCACTCTAATCCCCAACAATCCTGCGAACACAACTCACTCAACTGATAATCCTTCCGGTACTCCCTTAGTACTTATGCTGGACATCCTAGGGGTTCTCCCTCTTTTCCTTGCACGTTTACTGTCCTTCCTAAGGCAACGTTTCACAACTAACCACCTCCCCTACCACTGTGAAGGACATATCCTTCACGATATTCATTACTCCAGCCACTCCCAGTGTTGGCCACTTCTGCCGATACATACCGAATACTTCTTGCTACTATAACTTTGCGTTGAGCATCTGACCCAGCGTATGGATCAGATAATCCTTCGAGTAAAAGATTCATCCCTGTAACGGTTAGACTCCAATGAGAGCTGCGCGATAGGGTCAAACCCTTCCCTCTGAGATTATCCCACCCTGCTATGAGAGGCGTAGCACTCCTCAATTAACTAGTTGTCTCATACCATACTCCTCTATCATCACTTTCGTGCCTTAAAGTTCTGCTGCCCCTAGTCCGCCTTCCGAATTAACCGAGACCACCCTGGCCCCAACTGATTCTGCCGATAATTGGGTTACCGGATACCCACTGATCACTACAACTAGCACAATCTCTTAGTCGCTCCCAGCAACTTCCGAAGAAACCTCGCCTGTTTAAACTTCTCTATCTACCCTGCCACTATGGCGCTACAAGTCTTGGGATCCTTGATCCCCTATCTTGACACTACGGTCCCTACCAGGTCCCACCTGCTCTGCTATAATCTTACGGGCCTCGCCCATGGGTCTCACCCGACTATATCCTAAAGCGGTCCTTTCCTCTAGTCTCACCTGTCTAGCTACTATCGCACGGGCCTCACCCACGGGTCTCACCCAAACCATACTATTGAGCAATCCTGCTCCTAGGTCTCACCTATACTGCTACTAACATACAGGCCTTTGCCCACGGGTCTCACCCAACTGCATCCTAGAGTGGCCTTACCTATTGAGGGCTATGCAGGACAACTTCATACGAAACCTCAACGACTTAACCTTTCTTGATCTCTATTCTGCTGACTAGGAGATACGGGCCCCCGCCCACACTCCGCGAACTAGGAGATACGGGCCTCCGCCCACACTCCGCTAACTACACTGCTAATGAATGCTACGACTTACCCGCAGTCTTACATCACTTCCCTCACTAACTCGCTGTCGGGGAATGTTGCGGCTATCTTGCAGTCCTACTACCCCCTCCATGATGTCTCTACCACTGACTACTATTCTGAGGGCACCCTGACTCACCCGAGTCCTGCTAGCGATCCTCCAACCTGATTTCCAAAACCAGCCCTCAGTCATCACATGCTACAACCACCTTGTAGTCATACATCCTTGCTGCACTGACACTCTGACGAGAAAATCCTCAGCTTGGTTTCTCCAACCAATTGCCGACTAATCCTAAATACAAGAACCCGACGTTGGGAAGTTTCCCAAATTCCCAACTCCTGTACTCCTGAACCCACTCAACTTCTCGGACTGCTTTTGCTTTCTTCTCGGGGGTCACTAATCCTTTTATGTTTAGCATGCTACCAACTCTGAATACTTCAAGGCTTCTCCCCCACTTTAATCATGTTAATACCTTATAGCTCAGTGCTTGAAAAGGATTCCCAATCCTTCCTATCCTCCCTGAACGATCTGATGTACGCCCCAAGCTTACCACAGCTAAGGATCTATCCCCAAATGACACCTGCCCGAAACTAGCGAGACACTACCGAGTCTCACACATACATGCTACAGTTACTGCATCCGAAGTAACCTGCTCTATAGGGACGCCCTCAACTATCACTCTAAAAATCTAAGGTATGAAGATGGCATATAACTCAATCACAAACAGGCTACAAAATTCCGAAATAGCCCTACCAATAGCGATGCAGAACCATAACAATATATTCATGAATAAAAGTTAACAGGGGAACAAAAGATACACACCTGCAACGTCCGGTGTTGCTCGCGCCTCCACGGTAGACAACTGAAAATCCCTGCCTCCAACTGCAGGCGCCTCTGCTCAGCCCTGACGGCCGTCGGTGATCCTCAAAGTTGCAGGGGCGGGTGTTATCACCCGTCCTGCCGAAAGAAAACTCAGGCACTAGGCCTTCTTATGGCCCCGTTGCCTGCAATGAAAACATGTTAGGTCTGACCCCTGAGTGGCAGTAGCAGTATAATATCTGCTAAAATGACCAGTCCGGCCGTACTTGAAGCAGCCAGAATCACCACCACTACCACTCCTACACACACCCTCATGTGTCCTGCCACACTTTCCGCATCGGCTGCGACTCCGAAAATCCATCGATCTCGAATCTGACTACCTGGGCCTTTTGCCCAAACCTGTGGCTACCTGAGTCTCATCCGACTTCCCCTTTTTGATCTGCTCCAGATCAATCTCCCTCTCTCTGGCCTGAGCAATCATGTCTTCTAGTGTCTTGCAGTTGGATCCGCTCACAAACTCCCTAATGTCACTCCTCAGCATCTCATGATATCAGGCCTTCATCATCTCCTCATCCACAACATACTGTAAAACAAGAAGAGCCCTCTCTCTGAACTTAACGGTGATCTCAGCCACAGTCTTAGTCGTCTGCTGAAGGTCCTGAAACTCTCGTGCCAACTGCTGCACCTCAATAATTGGTGCAAACTCAGCCATGAACCTGGCCGAGAAATCACTCCATGTCATCACGTCCAACACGACATCATCACCAATGGCATGTCCAACCTCCTCCTACCAATCCAGCAATCTGTCCTTCAGAAGACAGGAGGCGAGTCTGATCTTGTCCCCCTTAGGACACCGGCTAGTACAAAAAGCATTGGCAACATCGTCCAACCATCTGCTGCTAGCAATAGGGTCCCTAGCCCCATGATAATCTGGAGATCCACAAGCTCTGAACTCTCGGAATGTCAAGGTACGCGCTCCCACCAAAGCCATCATCTCTGTTCGAAAGGCTCCCAGCGTCTTGTCCAAAATCTCTAGTATACCCTCCTTAACCGTGCCAAAGATCACAGGAGTCTGGTCTAAGATACTGTGCGTGATCTCAGCTGATACAAACTCTGTCATTCGCTCCTCGAGCTGCTCGGTCCCTGAACCCGAGCCTGATCCCTCTCTGGCACCTGATCCGCCCACTGGTCTCTCACGCAATGTCATGCTAAAAACATAATACAATAACTATCAAAATACACATCACTGCTGAGGGATCATACTCACACTACAAGTTTCCCGGTCTCATCTCGGCCCTTCTCGAATCGAGTACGGATCCTCTGCTTTCAGTAGTACGGGCCCATACTACCTTCCACATATATCCATACTTTCCTCAAGAACTGCTTCGACTCCACTAGATCCCTTTTCTACTACCACTGCTCCTAACACTAAACTCATCCTAGGCTTGCCATAAGGTAATCCTTTAACCCAAAGCCAGTCCTCAGCTACTGAAGGTATCTTCGTAATGCCAATTAGCGACTACCTAAATACCACCACATGTGACGAGGCTCCGATAATCCTTCGAGTAAAGGACTCATCCCTACAACGGTTAGACTCAAACGAGTGCTGCGCATTAGGTTCAAATCCAGAACTCTGAGATTATTCAACCCTGATCACATGTGACTTAACGTATTCACCTAATGGCTAACTCCCATCACTTAGATACCCACAAAGCACAAATCAAGTAGCATTCAGTAAAAAGGGAAATCTAACCATAACATAATCCAGCAATCATATTTACGTAACAAGAATCCACATTAGCATGCGACATAAGTTCATAAACTCAGGCATAACATAAACAGACTATCCTAGTATTGTCTAACCAATACTATCATGCAACTCAAAAGCACATATAACATGCACATAAGGCATCCTCTGTAGATCGTTAGTCCTAATCTAGCATGTTGTTCTACTAACTGATAGTCATAACATAACTTGTATGGGTATTTTGAGAGAACTTACTTGAGCTCGGCTGATTGCATGCACCACACCCTTTTCTCCTTTCAAAGTTCTTTTCTTTCTAAATTTCCTTTCACTTTTTCTAAAAGCTCTTTTTTTTCTTTTTTCAAAAATTCATCTTTACGAAGATTTATTTTCTTTTGAAAATTTATATACCAATTCCTCAGTTTGAGTTCAGACACACCTGAAAGTATATCCGAATCCCTCAAACCAAGGCTCTGATACCAACTTGTAACGACCCAAAAATCACGACAAAAAATTTCCTTTAAAACATTACTAAAACTATATTTATAAAACCATATCATAAGTTGGAGTATCAATTCAAAACATGTTCTTATTATCAGAGTAAAACATCCCAGGCTGACTAACTATGGTGTGTGCCAGGCGATCATCCCGAGCTCTTCCCTCCGCTACCGGGAGTACCTGAAACCAAAACTGAAAACTGTAAGCACGAAGCTTAGTCAGTTCCCCAACCTACCACATACCCTGCATAAACACATACTGAAAATACTGGACCACTCCCGCTACTTCGGGCCTCGACCACTACCTCTGGCCTCGCCCGCTACAACGGCCCCGCCTGGCTTCGAGCCCCACTCGGTGTAAAGATCTGTTTCTCTTAGGCCCCGCCTTTCTATGGGCCCAGCCCACTAAACATATACAAACATATTAACATATCGCATAGCACATAAACTATAACTACTCTACTACATTCCTATAGTAAGGCCTCACCTGTCTTGGGCCCCATCCCTGTCCTGCTACTGATGAGTCATGGAACCCCGTCCACAATCCTGCTAATAGTGAGATACGGGTCCAACCCACAGTCATTCTTTTCCTAAGTCGGGCCTCGCCCCTGCTTGGCTACTAGTGAGATATGGAACCCCG
Source organism: Lactuca sativa (assembly GCF_002870075.4). Classification (NCBI taxonomy): domain Eukaryota; kingdom Viridiplantae; phylum Streptophyta; class Magnoliopsida; order Asterales; family Asteraceae; genus Lactuca; species Lactuca sativa. The sequence goes on from NC_056626.2 coordinate 155,238,054, forward strand.
TCCATACTCTGCTAATGGTGAGATACGGGACCTCGCCCACACTCACCTCCCTACCAGGCACATACAAGTATCACACAGACAACAAGTATACTCTATCATGAAAAACATTCCTTGGGCACCCGCCCGACATTGGACCTTGGTCCTGAATATCATACTAGTAAACCGTGCCTAGAGCTAACCCCCGGGTCTTCCTACTCATAACTACATGGGACAACATTGTGGTCGTAGACCCATTCACACAAAGGGAAACTCACCTGCACTGCTGAACTCTACTGATAACCCTCTAGCTGCTATCCGACAACTCTCTGAACCGCTGCTCCACTAGCTCCTCGAGCTACCAATACCAATAATAACAATTAGCCTAACTGTCCTCCCGAAGTCAACTAGGTCAACTCTGGTCAAGGCCCTTCTCAAGGTCAAAGTCAACGGTCAGAGTCAACTTCTAGTTGACTCGACTCATCGAGTCCATGCTCCTCAAATCTCAAAACAACCTCGACTCTACTCGTCGATTCTAGCATCAACTCGACAGGTTCTCCTTCAACTAAACATTCGGGACCATCTTCAACCGACTCATCGAGTTGTTCTACAACTCGCCGAGTCCACCTTCATAACCTAAGGAGATTGCCATGGACTCGCCGAGTTCCTCATTGAACTCGTCGAGTACCATGATCTTCATGTCCATTACGGACACAGAATGGTTGAGTCCTTCTTTAACCCCACTCACTGATCCGAATCATAAACAGGAGGGTTTAGGTTTGCGACCCCACTCGCCGAGTCCACCTTGTGACACCCCTATTCTGTCGATCACAGTCCATTGCAACACCTTCAACTCATAGATCTGGACTTCTAATGCTGGTTTGCACGTAAAGTTGCTAACTTTACGTGCATGCAAGGTGTTATGAGGCTAGAACACTTAATCCAAGCTTCAAAGCAGGCCTAGGTCATGAAATGAGACCATGGATGGATAAATTTTCCCCCTCAGAGCTTCTAAAGCTCATAAATGCATAGATCTTAAGTCCTTTTCGTCTTCAATGGCTCAATACTCAGATTGACCTTGGAAGCCGTCCAAATGTGACCAAATCTATGCTAGGTAGGGCATCTAAATGATTAACAGCCAAGGTATAAGATTTTTACCTCTAAATGGTATGAAATGTCACCCCAACTCTAGATCTATAAGTTCTTCTTACACCACCAAGGTCCTTCTTCCCTCTCCAAGCTTCAATTCACTCTCAAGGCAAGAACTAGCTCAACAATGGAGGTGGGTGGCTAGGGTTTCGAAATCTGGACAATAGGGGCCGCAAATGAGCCCTATGGAAGAGAATAAGACGCTTAAATAGGGTACCAAGTCCCGAAATTAGGGTTTCCTAACCCAGACCAAACTCGCCGAGTCCACTCTCCGACTCGTCGAGTCGGTCACTTAACTTCCACACAGATCCCGCTCCGACTTGTCGAGTTCTTCCTTGGACTCGACGAGTTGATCCCTTTTGACTTAGGGTTTCCTTTTCTTTCTTGGTCTTTCTGATTATGGGTATTACACAAACACAGGGCGTTCTCCAAAAGAACATAGGGCGTTCCCCGAACGCAAGGCGTTCCCTTCAAACGTGGTGCGTAGGTGCAGGGTTCCGATCCTATCCCATATCCGTTGAGTCAGCACCGACGTGGCCAATCCGGTGCCAAGCACTGAACGCGGGGAGTTCCCAATTGAACGTGGGGCATTCCCACTTTGGGATGTGTGCCTCGAACTATATAAATTCATACCTTTCGCATGCGATCTCCGTATGCGACGTTCTTCATATCCACGCGTAGATGAGATTATGATCTACAACTTTCGTTTAGACTCCGTTGTCTAATTTTGACTTTATTTTTATTATATTATTTTTAGTAGGCCGGGAAAGGAAGACTCCATTAAAAATTCATAACTTCTCCATCCGACGTCCGTTTTCGTCTATACGAGATCTACGATTCTCGTTAAGATTTTTCGGCTAAAACTCACTCGATCTCAAATCCGAACTTCGGGCTACATACCGCTAAGTCGAAACTTAGAAAAATCATAACTTCCTCATACAAAGTCAGATTTGGACGTGCTTTTTATGCACACTCTCGGTTTAACGAACTCTACATCATTCATTTAGATCGCTAAGGCGAAAAAGCATTTTATCGTAAATTCACTTTTTACGTCACATGGCGTCATGCCGATTTTGTCGCGAAACTTTGACAGGTCATAACTTCTTCGTTATAACTCGGATTTCGACGTTCTTTATATATTTTGAAATCCTTGTCACGACCACTACAACTTAGTTAAGATTATTCATTCTAAATAATCTTCTACCAAAAAGTCATTTTTGACGCTTATCGTCTCTAAATTGACTAGCCTTGATCTACAGGCGTTACAATTATCTCCCCCTTAGGATGATTACGTCCTAGAATCATCAACGAAATAGGTCTTGCATAATGATTCTATAAGTTATCTCTTCATCCTAGTTAATAACCATAACTTCCATGTTTCCTCGAAAGAGTATCTAACTCTAGGGCTTCTTTACTGCAGACGATGCTCAATCTTGCATCTGCCTTTCGTACTATGTTGGAATTTCAATCATAACCTTCAAGTTACAAAATAAGTCCTTATTGTGGAATCCTTCTTCTTCTTAGGATAAATACTTTCCTTTATCTATTGTAACAGACCGATGGGTCGTGCGCAAATGACCTCTCATCGCATGATGCAACGCTTAGACTCATGTCTTTTAGGGTTAAATTCCAAAATGGAATATACCTTCCTTCATATTCTAACATGATGTAATCACATTTATTCATAGCTACAACTTCTTTTAACAGCGAGCGCAATACAATTGATCGCATTGATTTCAAACTTCTAACTTAAGTCAGATGCTACATTGAACTTAGTTCTCTTAACCATGTAACATACCCATCGTAGTCGGACTCCATTTGATATGACCTATAGGGTCGAATAACAACCATCTTACTAGTCATTACCGAAACAAGGGTAATGATACACTTAAACAAAACAGAATCAACTACTAGCTTCTTGGTAACCTTGTGACTTTCCCTGATCCAAGTGCGAGTCATGTGCTTCCGGTAGTATATGCGTCTACTACCTTTCACACCTACTCATACTCGTCCTAAGTATTGTCCCGCAGTCGACCAAGTCAACATACAAGAAAATCATACAATCATTCAACACACTAGATAACAAAACTAGGGTTTATATTATTTTCTTGAAACTATTACACAAAAGTTCAAGTTCACCCTATAATATGCCTCTAATAGGCTACACCATAAGTTACTATTCACAGTGCTGCTTCATAACTTGATATTTGGATATAAAATCCTCATCCTTGATTCCTCGTGTTGTCATCTGCTTCATCAAGGATCATTTGAAATGCTCTTGCCTTTGGCTTTGGCAGCACATTTGGCTTTGTAATCTCTTCCCTTCTTGGGCAGTTTTGCTTGAAGTGTCCTTTTTCACCACACTCAAAGCATGCTTCTCTTTTGTTTGTGCATTCGCTGGCATAATGACAAGTCTTCCCACATTTGAAGCATGTCATTTCTTTAGAGCATTTCCCAATGTGCTTCCTCTTGCACTTATCACACCATTGTGCTTCTTCTTCGATCCAGACTTCGAAAATTTTCTCTTTTCATCGGACCTTGAGGATCCTTCAAACTTTCTTTTCTCGCCAACTTCAACCTTGCTGGCGGTTCTTCCCTTAATCATATCTTCAACATACTTGGCAGCCCAGATAGCTGCCTCCAGAGTAAGTGCCTGACACACTGGCACTACATACTCCCATGGGAGTCCGTTTGCATTCCGGTCAACTTTAGTCAGCTCGTCTGGGACGATGTGCAAGGCAAACTCCATCTTGTCTGTGAAGGCATTAGTGTATTCATCAACTGACATCCTGGCTTTTGTTAATGTCAAAAACTTGTTCTCTAACTCTAGCAGATTTTGGGCCGAGCAGAACTTGCACTTGAATTGCACCAAGAACTCTGCCCAAGTCAGTTGCAGTGGCTCATTAGGGCTTCTGGTGTTCCACAGAGTGTTCCACCAACGAACAACGCCATCTCTGAACTAACGTACAGCAAACTTCGTCTTCAAATTACCTCTGCAACCACACATCATGAAGGCTAGCTCCATTTCTGAGATCCAATCCATCACTCCGCTCGGATCCTCTTTTCCAGTGAAGGTCGATGGTTTGCAAGTCAAAAAGTCTTTGTACTTGCATCCAAGTCCATCAATTCCTCCCTCTTGTTTGTTTTGTCTAATTAACGGTGGGTTGGCTTGACCAACAGTCCCACTGAAGTTACCTCCTTCCGAATGCCCTTCATTCAACTCAAGCTGTTCAATCGACATTGAAAGTTCTTCATGATTCTGCCGAATCAGACGTCTAGTTTCATCCATTTGACGACCCAACATCATCTGAATCATCAATTGTACACCAGTCATTGTTATTGGCTCAGGTGCTGCTGCTACAACTGGTACTCGCTCAACCATAGGTGGTTGATTCCTGTCTTCGTTCACATTTCCAACTCCACTTCTGGTTCTTACCATTTTTGATCTACACACTGAATAAGGTGAATTTAGATCCTTAATCACAAATTAAATCATCCTTATCACTCTGAAACGTTTACATGCTAGTTCCAATACCGTAGTCGTACACTTAGAATCCTAAACACATAAGGTTTCCAGATCCGGTCGGCAACAGACCATAGATCCGAACAAACAATTTAATATATGGAAAACATATAGCATTTAGCACATAAAAGCATTTTAGACATATTTCCTAAAATATAATAGTGCTCGTGTCAAAAATATGGTAGACACTCATCTCATGATCATCACTTAGCATTCTAAGTTTAAGTATAGAAATCCTACAAATTCCTAGTTCGCTTAAACTAATGCTTTGATACCAACTGTGACATCCCCAATTTCATGGCCAGAAAATACCGATTTGTTTATGCTTTGTTTTTAAAATCAGAGTAATCTTTTACAGAAAACAGTTGCGGAAATTGTTCCCAACACAAAATATGATAAGAATTTATCAAAGCATTTCTTTAAAGAAATGTATTTTCATTATATAACAAAATCTCGGGATGTCATGTTCAATACAGACCAAAAGCATAAACAGAACAAAATAGACCTTACAACAGTTATTCATAACTACTGGCCTATAATCCAAAATCTCTTGTCGCGTCAGCCAACTTATGCTCTCATGCCATAACTTGTAATACAAAGAAAACTGAGTGGGTCAGGCTTGGGAGCCTGGTGAGCATATAGGGTTTTCATCCCACAATGTTATATCATATATATATATATATATATATATATATATATATATATATATATATATATATATATATATTTATATATTAGAACTCACAAACTTATATAATTTCACCATATAAAAGCAACTCTTATCCCACCCCATCGATCCTAACAATGACACGATCTAAACTCTTGTATCTTAAACCTTCCTCTTTACCTGATCCCTACTCACAGATCTAAAACTAATCTCTTCACCAGTCACACCCCCAGACCAGAACGGCAGAAACGTCCGGAGGCGGGTGACTTCATTGTGTAGTATCGTAACAATTGCATATAAATGAAACATAGTAAATCCAAACAACATACATAAATATAACAAGCTTACATTGTTTTACATCATGTTTATGTTTTCAAGTGTACACAAAAGAAACATCAGTAAGCAAATTTCCCAAAATACAGCAAAATAAGCATGAGTCCGCAATCCATAACCTGTTTATTGATTTCCTGAGAATACAAGTCGTTTGAAAAGCGTCAACATAAAATATGTTGGTGAGTTCATAAGCATTTGAGTATAAAAACTTTGATGATATATAGTTTAAAAAACCAGAAAATCCAATATTTTCTTATCAAATGGTTGTAATTCTTGTTTCAAATCGAGTATAGTTGCATGTGTGTCTTAATTCATTGTTTTCCAAAATCAGAAGAATCATTTTCTCCAGAAAATCCTATATTTTCTTATGTATAAAATAGTAATTTTAGTAATAACATAACACGGGTGCGAAAAAGTCTCATTGAGGTAGTCAGAATAGTTGATTTTTAACCGAAGATGAAATCTATATAATTACATTTTTGATATATTCTAGTGAGTCGTTATAACCATAATAATATGACGGAGTGCCTGTTATGACGTTCTTCAGGCGTCGGTTTTGTTCAAGACATTTATCACCCTAGACTGGCCGGTCTAGCTGTAGCGAACAACGAAGGTGCAGGGTGTCAACCCCGTATAGATCTATACACAAATTCCCGCTCTCCCTCTAGGAGACTCTAGTTATAACTCTTACAGGGCTTAGGGTGTACAATATTGTATATAATATATGTACTGTGAAGATTTCGTCTGACTAGAATACTAGTAGTTCCACGCAAAGCGTTGAAATTCATTATTTACCAAATAATTAATACTAGTTGTACTTGTTGACTAGATATTCCATTTCGTTTCATTTATTGAAAATGATTCGCTCTAAATATTTATCAAGTCAATTCAATATTAGCGATGTCGGCTAAAATGGCTCTCATCTCTATATGTTACTGAGTGAGACCCCGTTTACCGGGGAAATGTCAAGTTATGATTTGTGTAAAACTTATGACTTCTGTGAAATTATGACAGTAGCTTTATGACATAAAACATTTCATGTCATAAAGGCTCTATTTACATATATTCTAGGTGAAATTACTTATATCCAATTTTTATAAATAACCCCTTAACAGTTTGCAAATAGTTATTTATGGAACACCAAGTTCAAATTTTGAAGTTCTAGACTTAGTGTCAACCTTTTCAAGGTCTATTTCAACAACTTTTATCTCTAAATATGAAGAGCATGGATACAAGGATGCATGTTAAACACCCCCAAAAACTTGGGAGGCTCATTTTGTAAATTGTAATACTCATATTATGATTAAAAGATTATTTATTTTCATGGGTTCTGTGAGACTTCACGTTCACAGAGAGTTATACATACAAAAAAAATGATAATATTTCAACATCTATATTAAACACACGTACACATGCAATCATTCAGGAATTTAGAACAAGAGGTGACTTGTACTCTCCCCCAAAATCAACAAAAACTAAGGAAAAAGGTGGGGTATAAAGCTCACCTTGGTTTAGTTTGCAGGAGAATTGAGGAGATGATGAGGAGCTTCCAAGTTTCCCAACACTTGAAAGGTTCTTGGGACTTGAGAATAATTTATGTGTGAGTATAGTGAAATCTTAGGAATGGTGAGGAAAAATCACTATTCAAGGAGGATGAACACTTACCAAAGATTCTGGAAATTTTCCTTAAAGGAATGAAGCTTAAGTCTTGAAGGAGTTTCAGAGAATTCCTGGGAGTTTTATGATGAGAAAGTAGGAAGTAGGATGGGGGAGGAAAAGAGATTCACGTATCTAAAGGGGAAGGATAAGGAATGACTTGACATTTTCATGTAAATCTGGTGGGTAGGGCTTATTTTCTAAGGGTAATGTGTGTTTAACTGGGATTTGCATGGGAAAATGGAGGATTGAGCATCACATCACAAGGTCAAACCCCTTTATCTTCTTAGGATCCTCTTAAAATCTTGGGTTTTTATTTTATATAAATATATTTAAAATATTTAATTTTGGCATAAAATAGGAGTTTCAGGGTTTAGGACATGAAAAATACGAGTTTGGTGTGATTTCCGGCATCAAAATGCCTTAAAATGGTGACAAAGTCCGAAATTGATGAAAATCCGGAGTGGGAGCTGGTTTCTGCGAGGGTCCGAAGGGTTGAGGGAAGTTCTGGAGGCTCTCTTCAAGGTTCCGGAGTCAGATGCGAGGTTCTGAAGCTGCCTGCTCCCTTCTGGAGCATCTCCCTTGGATGCGAAGTCGCCAGCAGGTTCGGACCGAGGCTTCCGAAGCAGGTGTAGGCGTTTCCGGAGCAACCCTATGCGAGATTTTCCGGAGTCATGCGAAAAGGTCCGAAGCTAGGGGGATTCCGAACAAGCGAGTCCTCTTGGTTCCTTAGAAGGCATACCGGACCAAGAGGGTTCCGGACTAAGAGGTTCAGGACCAAGAGGATTCCGGACCAAGAGGGTCCTTTTGGGTTCTCTCCTCCGGTTTTGGTCTGTTTTCGACTGAGGAAGGTACATACGGAGATTTGGGAGAGATTTCTCGTACTTGGAGAGATTTGAGAGAGATTTCACATACTTAGAGAGATTTGGGAGAAATTTTACATACTTGGAGAGATTTAGGATAGATTTCACATACTTGGAGAGATTTGGGAGAGATTCCATATTCTTGGAGAGATTTGGGAGAGATTTGATATTCTTAGAGAGATTTGATATTCTTGGAGAGATTTGGGAGAGATTTGATATTCTTGGAGAGATTTAAGAAAAGAATTCATTTTCTTGGAGAGATTTGGGAAAAGACTTCATTTTCTTGGAGAGATTTAAGAAAATACTTCATTTTCTTGGAGAGATTTGGGAGAGAGAGAGAGAGACAGTGGGAGAGATTGGGAGAGACTTTGTCGGGAGCCTTTATTAGTGTTTTTCTTCGTAGTGCAAGGTCCTTAGACTTAGATACATTCTATTTTGAGTGTTATACACCCCCGAAGGCACTCAATAGTGCTTTATAGAGCTGTTACTTCCCTAAATCAAATTAGGGTTTTACATTTTGAACTTTTGAGACTTTCAAGTGTTACTTTTCATTAGAGAATTATAGTTGAACATTAGGAAACATAAAGAATCTCCTAACATATAAGCACTAGTTGAGTTGACCAGATGGTCCGTTGACCTTGACTTGACTTTGACTTTGACCAGAAATTTGTCGGTTGTCAAATCACCTGATCCATACTCCCAGATCTAAAACTAATCTCTTCACCTGATCTATACTTTCGGATCTAAAACTAATCTCTTCACCTGATCCATACTCTCGGATCTAAAACTAATCTCTTCACCTGATCCATACTCCCGGATCTAAAACTAATCTCATGATTTGATCCATACTCTCGGATCAATAACTGTGCCCAATCCATACTCCCGGACTAGAGACAATTAACTTAGTCTAAATCCATACTCCCGGACTAATAACAAGTTTATCTCTTTACCTGATCCATACTCCCGGATCTAAAACTAACCTCTTGATCTCATTATCCAACTCATCTTTTATCATACACCAACTATCTCATCTACCCATGTTCTACCCAACATATTTGTAGATATAAAATACATATACAATTTAACTCATTTAAAACTATATAAAACATCCATTCCACAATCATATAAAATAAACAACAGTATATAAACACATAGCACGTATTTCATAATACTTCATATTTATGTGTTAGAAGAGAGTGACTACACGCTCACCCAAAACATATACATAATACCTTCAAACAATACTTGTATTAAAATCGTGTTTATGAAAAGGACTATACACTCACTTGATAACACAGTGATCTGACAGCACCTCGTCTATTAAAATAATATTTTCCAATAAAACCGAGACGTTTTCTTCAAAACCAGGCTTTACGTGGGTAGAGTTTCGGCTCAGAAACTTTACTTCTCGGGATCTTCGGGGCTTCGGGACTCGCTTCGGGTCTCGGGATGATACCGGAGCTTCGGGGGTATAATTTTCTCATAGATCGATGAAATAAGGGTGAGAGAGAAGAGATTTGGCAACCACAAATGGCTGCCCTTTGCGTTCTATTTATAGGGTGAAGTCTGCCGCGAACACAGGGCGTTCTTTTCGAATGCGTTGCATAGGAGCGGGGTTCCGATCCTTTCCCATATGTGTTGAGTCAGCATCGACGTGGCCAATCCGGAGCCAAGCGGGGCGCTCCCACTTTGGGATGCATGCCTCGAACTTCAGAAATACATAATTTTCGCATATAATCTCCGTTTTCGACGTTCTTTATATCCACGTGTAGGTGAGATTATACTCTACAACTTTCGTTTAGACTCTGTCGGCTAATTTTCAATTTATTTTTATTATATTTTTTTAGTAGGCCGTGACAGGAAGACTCCGTTAGAAATTCATAACTTCTTCATCCGACGTCCGTTTTTGTCTGTCTTTTCACTGTTGGACTGCTATCGACAAGATCTTCGATTCTCATTTAGATTGTTTCGACCAAAACTCACTCGATCTCAAATCCAAACTTCGGGCTACATACCGCTAAGTCGAAACTTAAAAAAATCATAACTTCCTCATACGAAGTCAGATTTGGACGTTCTTTTTATGCACGCTCTCAGTTTAAAGAAATCTACAACATTCATTTAGATCACTAAGGCTAAAAATCATTTTATCGTAAATTCACTTTTTACATCACACTGCGTCGTGCCGGTTATGTCGCGAAACATTGACAGGTCATAACTTCTTCGTTATAACTCGGATTTCGGCATTCTTTATATATCCGAAAATCCTTGTCACGACCACTACAACTTAGTTAAGATTATTCATTCTAAATAATCTTCTACCAAAAAGTCATTTTTGACGCTTATCATCTCTAAATTGACTAGCCCTGATCTATGGGCGTTACATGCTATAATTTGTTTACTTCCAAGAGTTTGTATAAACATGGTCTCTTATATATATATATATATATATATATATATATATATATATATATATACACACACATATATGTATACATCCAATGTCATGGGCTACCCCAAATGGTCTTTACCTAGGAATGCCATGGGATAACCCACATGGTCTTACATCCAATGTCATGGGTTACCCCACATGGTCTTTACCTAGGAATACCATGGGCTACCCCACATGGTCTTACATCCAATGTCACGACTCTTCAAACGATTTCAAGTTAATTCAAGCTATTTCAACTGATTCAAACTATTTCAAACTATTTTAATTATTTCAACTTTGATTTTTCACAAAATATATATGAGTATAAAACTTATTTAAATAAAACTTTAACCATTTTGTAACATGTTGAGCAAAAGAGTATATTTCTCAAGTATTTCAATACTATTTATATAAAAGGTTATATTACAAAGATATTAATCACTTACAGAACAAACATAGAAACTATAATAGGTATAGTTTGGGAAACTTACATACTATTTTACTAAGACAGATCACAATACAAGACTAAACATATAAACTATAATAGGTATAGTTTATGAAACACACATACAGTTTATTCAGTACAAAGTTACATTATCATTTACTAAAGGGTATTACATTTCATTTACTAAAAGGGTTTTCAGTTTATTACTCGTAAACTCTTTGATGTAATTTGTGAAATGCGTACATACTTAAGTGCCCACAAAAGACCTGACTTATAACCAGAGTCTCTTGCAGGGAGAGCGAGATATTTGTGTATAGATCTATTCGGGACTGACAATCCCGCACCTTAACTGTTAGCTACAATTAGGCCGGTAGGCCCGAGGTGACAAATGTTGTTAAAATTTTGAGGCCTGAAGAACATCGCAATCAGGACATCTTAGGTTACAGTATGGTTATAAGAACTCACATGGAGAAAACAACGACACATTTATGGAGTAACATATTTTTCAGATAGTTTCATTTAAACATTAACTTTACATTTGGGTTATAGGTCAAACATACTTTCAAATAGTTTTATATAATAGTAAAATTACATTACACGATTTCATTGTACAACAAGGAATACATTTCTAGAAACATACGTTTGAAGGGATATCACACTAGTACAACTACAGTATACTATTTTCCTAGTACAGTGCAACTTACATTTCAGAAAGGACTATTATTGTTTATTCTATGATGACTTAGCGTATACGTTAGGGTTACATAAAATTAAAATCCTATAAGCATTAGAATGCATGTTTCCGCCTTATTTCCTAGTCCTTTTTTGGTTGTGGATTTAGGGCAGAATCACTCATTTGACTGTCCGTTCGATCTTGATTATATATAACTTGTATACTCTAAATGATCATAGGAGGAAACAATATGAGTCACACCATTCACATGAATTAGAACTTCGAATTACAGATTATAAACATAACACTCTTGCATAGTTTGGTCTTAAGGTATTAAGACTACGATACATTTACAATAGAAAATATATGATTTTCTGGATGAACACACTTACGTTTTCAAGGAACAAAAAACATACTTTTATATACCAAATGCTTATGAACTCATGTAACGCCTTGTTCTGAATTGACTCCTAGTTTGAGGCTGTGGCCCGAAGGCCGGTCATCATAAGGATTATGGCTTTTGAAAAGGGTAAGATCTAGGACATTTTGGGTGCGAACGATGCATTAGAAGCGTTCTGGATGTTCGGTTTGTGTTTTGGAGCCTAGGGTACTTCGGTAAAGTGTTATTTTGGGCTTTTGTGGAAAATGGACTTTTGTTCGGAAGGTATTTAGGAAGATATGAGTTGATAGAAGTGTAGATCTTCTCGTTACCTTTTCATGGATATAAGGATCATCGAAAACGGACTTATAACGAAGAAGTTATGGCCTTTGGAAGTTTAGTGGTTTCAGGCTTAGCCGAGTACGTTGGGCATACACAGAGAGTACGACGGGCGTACGAGTAAAGAAGGTAGTAAATTGGGCGTACTTTTGGAGTACGTTGGGCATACTGACCAGGATGGTCGCGAATGTTCTTCGAGGTACTCTGGGCATACTATATATACGTTGGGCGTACGCCAATCAGACCTGAACCCTATTTTAGGGTATTGGACCCTATTTAAGCTCCTTATCTCATATCCTAACCCTAATATCTTCATCCTCCACCCTATAAACCCTAAAAATCGACCCTTAGCCCTCATTTGAGTGATTTTGGAGCTTGAATGGCTATTAGAGGAGTATTTTTGGAGTTTTTGAAGAAGAAGGTGTTTAGAGAAGAAGTAAGAGATTGAAGAGAGCTTGTAGATCCAAAGGTTTTACATCATTTCCAGCCTATTGAAAGTATAAAGTTCTCATCTTGGTGCTTCTACATCATACATATAGGTTCTCATAGATATTGTCCCTTTCTGGTTTCAAAAATGAATTTTTATGGTGCAAATCCATTTTTGGACTTAGGGTTGCCACCCATGAAGTTATTTGAGTCCCTTGAATAGTAAAGTTGCAATCTTTAAGGCACATTTTCATCCATGCAAGAGATCTAGCCATTTCCATGAAGATAGTTGCTATTTTTCCAAGTTAATCTCATTTTGGTGGGGTGCAAGCCACCAAGTGATCAACTTTATGGGTTAAGAAGGATTATTAGACTCAGATCTGAAGTTCGGAAGTTGTGTCCTAAGGGATTAAGTAGTTTTGAAGAATATGACTTATCAGGGGAGTACGCGCAGCGTACAAGCCATGCAAGCTATACGCGCAACGTACAGAAGAGTACGCTCAACGTACACTCAGACTATGGACTTTGCGTTATTAGGCCTCGGTTTGAGGCCAGGCCTTGGGTTAGCAGATGTTGGGCTGTGATGGGCCACCAGGAGACAGTTAAGGGCCCAAGGGTTAGTTTGGGTTTGGGTGGAAAGCCCATTAGAGGAGTTAGGCCCAATTTAGAAAATTTGGCCATTGGAGGACTTTAGTGGGCCTTACTGAGTTTGGAAAGACTAGAAAGGATTGGGCCTTAGTCATGGTCCAATTTAGATCAAAGGGGGTAAAATAGTCATTTTACCCTTAGATGGGTTCTCAGTTTTTGACTAAGTGTTTATTTTTGGTCATAATAGTCGGGGAGTCATTGGAGCAGTTGACAGAGATACCCTCGCCCGAGTTTTCAGCATCCAGATTGAGAGGTAAGTTTTCCTCCAGTAGGAACAGGTCTAAGGCACCAATACCGGCCCGTTTAAGTAGTAGAGTATGCCGGGGTGAACCCGATGTCGGGGTTAGCCCGATGCAGTCTATATGTTTCCGGACTTCGGTCCGATGTCGGGGCGGTCCTGAGAAGTAGTTATGTATGCTTGATGTCTTTGTGATTCATGCATGATTATGTGTTATGTGTTATGTGTTCCGGACTCTTGTCCAATGTCGGGCAAGCCCGATGCAGTATATGTGATTATGTTATATGTTATGTGTTCTGGGGTAATCCCGATGTAACTTAGTCATTATGCCATGTATTATGTATTCTGGGGCAAGCCCGATGTATGCTAGTTTATGTGTTATAAGTTGTTGTTCCGGACTTCAGTCTGATGTCGGGGCAAGCCCGATGCAGATTATGTGATTATGTTATATGTTATATGTTATATGTTCCGGGCTTCGGTCCGATGCCGGGGAAAGCCCGATGCAGGTTATGTGATTATGTTATGTGTTTATGATATATGTTATGTTGTGTATGTGCCGAGGTAAGCCCGATGCAGGTTATGTGATTATAGTTTCATTTTTGATTTCAAGTGCTTCATTTTTCAAAAGAGGAGCTCGAGAAGATAGCAGTGCACACACCATTTGTTCAGCCTGGGATGTTTATACTCTAATATATGTGACAAATGTTATGTTATTCTTGAGATACACAATTTATGATTTTTATATGTTGAAAGATAATTATGGTTTTATTAATGAGTTAAAAATGAAATTTTTGGCTTGTATTCTTGGGATGTTTCAACTCACCAACTTAAATGTTGACACTTTGTCAAACCACTTGTATTCTCAGTAATTTAGTAGACAGGTACCCTCACAGGTTTCGAGAAGACGGAGCATAGTAGCATCACGTCTTAGTTTTTGCTGCATAATTTTGGAGTCAAATTTACTATGATTCGAATACAATGTAAACTCTATATTATCAATACAACGGTTGTGTTTTCTTCGATTACTATTATATAATTTTTGCGATATTGTACATGACGTCATCCGTCCCCGAACGTTTCCGCCGTTCCGGTTTGGGGGTGTGACAATCTCTGACTGAGTTGGCAAGGTTGCTTATCGGTTGGATCTCCCTGACAAGCTCAGTCATATTCATAGCACCTTCCACGTGTCTCAGTTGCGGAAGTGTGTATTTGATGACGCTGCAGTTATCTCATTGTATGACATTCAGGTGGACGAGAGCTTAAACTACATTGAGAAGCCTATTGCAGTTTTGGACAGGAAAACTAAAGCTCTTCATGAAAAAGTGGTGAAGCTAGTGAAGGTGCAATGGAAGCATCGGAGAGGCTCCGAGTGGACCTGGGAGCTGGAGGAAGAAATGAGGAAGCAATATCCAAGATTGTTTGAGGCAACAGACTTCGGGGACGAAGTCTAATTCAAGTGGGGGACATTTTTAACATCTGAATTGCAAGTAATTTCACTTTGACCCTCGAAATAAAGGTATTTAGCATATGAAGTCCCTCCGTACGCTGGGCATACCTATGAGTACGCTTAGCGTACTAGGATGGCATGATCGTGAATTGGCACCACGTACATGGGGCGTACTAGGGCGTACGTGGCAGGATTCAAAACCCTAATTTTTGGACAATTAACCATTATTTAAACACACTTATATCTTTTGGATCAAACCCTAAACAACCTTCATAACATATTTCTTCCTTAAACCCTATATTTGCAAATGTGTGTGAGTTTTGAGCCTAAAGGTTATTTTAGTGGACATTTTAGTCGATTTGCAAGAAGAAAGAGGTGGTGTTCAAGCTTTGAACATGGGAAGAGCTTGAGGATTCATCTTGGTGGGCTTTTGAAGGTATAAAGCTTTCACCTTGCTAATATTTGTTGTTAGTTGAGTTAGTGTTTTGTAAAAGTCCACTTTTGAGTCCATGAATCCTCTCTTGTGTGTTTGAGCAACTCCAAAGGTTAGAAATGTTAGATATGAGGTCGTTTGGCTTGGTTAAAGCATAAAAATGATAACTTGATGATGGATATGGCTCCATGCATGAGTTTAAGACATTTAAGAGAGTCTTAATGGATTAAGTGAGGTGTTGGGTTCACATATGACATGCAATGGCATAAATTTGCCAACTTTATGCCTTAGGACCTTTGAAACGACCAAGATCTGGAATTTGAGGGTAAAGTTTTCATGTATTAAGCACTTAATCGATTTGTGCAAATCAACTTGTATGTTGAGCATACTATCTTGTATGCTCCACGTACAACTCATGAACTTAGTATGCTAAGCGTACTAAAAAGGTACATTGGGCGTACGCTTCCAGTAGGTTTTGGACTTTCGATCTTCTAGTGTTTGGGCCTCCGAACTTGCTATTGGGACATTGATGGCATGATTGGGCCTTTTTGGGCCTTGTGGCCCATCATGGTTTTCAATTTTTATTCTAGGACCATTAGTAAAGGAAAGACTTTTAGGCCATAACTAAAGGATTTTAACTTAGGATTTCGGGCCCTTGACTAGGTCGTGTCATAATACTAATTAGGGTTATTTGTATATTTATATAGTATGATATTGCGGATTGGTATTCGGGCAGCTATTTGATTTCAGTAGACTGAGGTGAGTCTTCCCGTTATACCAATGGGTCGAAGGTACCAATGTCGGCTCATTAATTGATATGTGGATTTAATAGTTGATATGCAATGGTTTTGTTAGTTGGCATGTAATGACTTATGTGAAGACCATGGGAGGAGCCCATGACACCTAATAAAGACCATGGAGGAGCCCATGACCCTTGGATGTTAGACCATAGGGGTAGCCCATGACATTCCAGGTGAAGACCATTGAGGGAGTCCATGGCAACTCTATATGTATACATGTTGCATGGTACTATGAGATTGTATGTTTTGTGTATTTTAGGAACTCACTAAGCAATCGCTTACAGTTTGTTGGGTGTTTCAGGTACTTCTGGTTCTAAGGGGAAAGGCTCGGCTTGATGTCGCAACATTCACTCTGCAGTATTCTCGCAATTATTGTTTTGAATACTCTGATCTTATGGATATGATTAGATGTAATCGAATTTTGGAAGACAAAGTATGATTGTAATTTCTAAATATTAAATGAAAATTTTTATCTGAATTTTTGGGATGTTTCAGTCTAAGTAAACTTTCAAGCTTCTAAAATATTAAAGAGGCGACTGATTTTACAACTGAAGGGAGTGAATTAGAGATTTTGAAATCCAAATGACAGCTAATCAAGGGACCGAGATTTGAGGATGATTGAAGATTTAGAAGATAAATTCTTGATTTTCCGATTAAAATATGAAAATTGATGAGGAAAGTATTTGACTGGTAAATGAACATATAAGGGCTAGAGGGATAATTTCGGAATTTTACTTCGATAAAATGAACGAGAATATAAGCTAGGAGAGGACTTGGAGAATGACTCGTGGCATAAAAAATACTTATTTATTAAGATAGGGGATAAGAAGATGGTAAAAATTGTTGTATAAATTAATAAAAAAGCTTGTATGTTATTAAAATTTATGTTTGATATATTAAATTCAAATTGTTAAATTTAATGTAGCAAAAAAGATAGTTTATCATTAAAAAAAAAAAAAAAAAAAAAAAAAAAAAAAAAAAAAAAAAAAAAAAAAGACTTGTTTGATGGATCTGTGAAATGCTAAAACTATGTTGCGTCTTTATTCATTTCATGTAGGTAGAAACGAGCATATTTTCGACGTAATGTCATGCAGTTCAAATTAAAGGACCATATATTACATTGTTTTATTTTAAAAAAGTGAGATATAAAGATCATTCGAGAAATTTGAATATATAAGAAAAATGAAAAAATATTGAATTATTAAAATTAAAGTTTTTTTTGTTACTTTTAAATTTAAATAAATAATTTAGATAAATAAACAAAGAAAACTAATAGTTTTTAATTAGTAATTTAAAATTAGAAAAAAAAAGTCAATTGGTGAAATTGATATTAATTTATTATTACATTTATTGTAATTATTATATTTAAACACTATATATAGAATTTAATAAAATAGAAAAAAATCATAAAATGACTAAAAAAATTATTTTAAAATAACCATAAAATGCATCTAGAAAAAAAAAATTGATTCAAAATAACCATAAAATGAAATTTGGTAAAAGATAAAAATATTACATTTGCATACAAAAAATCTTTATTTATTAGAATAAGAAGATATATCATGAGCCCGATTGATACAAACATTTCTCGAAAAAAAAATGGTTATATTTATGGACGGGGAAGGATTAAGAAAGGTTGGCATCTTTTATTTGATGATCTTGAATATAAGCTTACTCAAGACTCAAAACCCAAAACCTACGACTTGCCCTTCATTTATCCATCATGAGAATCTTTGAATAGCAAGTTTAATGGCAATCCTGAAGGAGAAGCATACCAAATCACAAGCTACTTCCCTACCTCCATCTCCTATTCCTACATATCTACTCCCTAACTCCTCCTCAAATCTTTCATTCATCGACATGGCATCAACTCGAAAAAGCTTCATCTTTATCTTTACGGCCTTGATTAACCGTACACACGAATCCTTCCTTTTCTCTTATAGTTTTTCGTCCATTAATGCATTAATCCTCCTGTTATATATCTACTATCTGATGACCGGAACATAATTATCAGATGACCGTAGCTTTATGCTCCGGTTATCAGATGACCTGTATGACTGTATTTAACAAGTTTTCGTTTGTTGGCAGTTGTGATATCACAAGCATTCACGGGTACATATGGAGTGAATTATGGGAGGATAGCTGACAACATTCCACAACCGGAAAGCGTGGTGACTCTTATGAAAGCATCCAAGATCATGAACACGCGAATCTTTGATGCTGACCACGAGGTTCTCAAAGCATTTAAGGGGTCCGGCATCGAGATAATGATTGGGCTCGGGAACGAATTCTTAACAGACATAAGCATAAATGAAGATCGA
Source organism: Lactuca sativa (assembly GCF_002870075.4). NCBI lineage: Eukaryota > Viridiplantae > Streptophyta > Magnoliopsida > Asterales > Asteraceae > Lactuca > Lactuca sativa. The sequence continues at coordinate 155,256,798 of NC_056626.2, forward strand.
GCAATGAATTGGGTGAAAGAAAACGTCGAGCCTTTCGTACCCGGGACCCGCATTGTCGGTATCGCAGTCGGAAACGAAATTTTAGGTGGCGGTAATCAAGAGCTTTGGGAGGTGTTACTTCCGGCCGTGAAAAATGTCCATAATGCCCTTGTCCGGCTTAATTTAGCAGACAAAGTGAAGGTCTCGAGCCCACACTCAGCTGCGGTTTTCCAAATCTCATACCCTCCATCGGCCGGCGAGTTTAAGGAGTCCGTACTTCCCTACATGAAACCGCTCCTAGATTTCTTCTCACAAATCAAGTCTCCGTTTTACATAAACACCTACCCTTTTCTTGCATACATTAGTGACCCTGAACATATTGATCTCAATTATGCCCTTTTTAAGAAGAATCCCGGGGTTTACGATCAGAAAACTAAACTGCATTACGATAATATGTTCGAGGCTCAAATTGATGCATCGTATGCTGCATTGGAGAAAGCCGGGTTTGAGAAGATGGAGGTGATAGTATCAGAAACGGGTTGGGCTTCACATGGTGACGCAAATGAAGCAGCGGCTACATTAACAAATGCAAGAACCTACAATATGAACTTGCGCAAAAGGCTGCTTAAAAAGAAGGGTACCCCTTACAGACCAAAAATGGTGGTGAAGGCATATGTTTTCGCCATGTTCAATGAGAACCTAAAGCCTGGGCCAACCTCGGAGAGAAATTTTGGCTTGTTTAAAGCAGATGGGAGTGTTTCTTACAGTATCGGGTTTACAGGACTCGTAGCTTCATCAGCAACATCTGTCTTTTCCTTGAAATTGATGTATGCCATATCTGCTGCTCTGGTGCTGATTGTATCTTTGTGAAGAACTGAAACGTGTTCGGGTGTCTGAAGAGGGGATTAAATTGGACACCGTGATGTGAAGTTTGTAGGACACAGGGAGATATTATTTGGGATTTATAAAATTGTTGTCAATATGCAGTCATCCTTGAATACAAATCTTCTGTTCATTTTTCTTTATTTTGTTGTTATTTAAAATAAATATGCTACAATAGAATGCAATTACGGATCAATATAACCAAGAAAATAAAAGAATGAACAAGGTAAAAAAGATAAGTCGCACCTCCGGACGACGCCTGTAATGTATACATGGGGTGTCGTGGAGTACTAATGATATTTTATTTTAAGCGTGCAAAGTTAATTTGAACTTTGAACACCTTTTATGAAATTTAGCACTTCTGCCTATAGGCTCTCATCATGGAGGCATACATAGAATGAGCAAGGTAGAAGAATTAAATCGAATCCCTACTTCGACGGCTCTGGCTATGAGAAAAGTTAATATCGCGATCTCGTCTTGTCATTCGTGTAACGATGGGATGGATGAATCTAACCACCTACTTGTCAATTGCCCAATCGCAAGAGGTACATTGAGTTGGATCCTGAATTGGTGTCAAATTTCAGGTCATCAATTCAATTCGGTGGCTAAGTTAGTGGGATTTGTTGCACAATGGGGGAGGTGTCCTAAGAAAAGACAGATTTTCATTGCTATCATTTACGGATTTCTATGGTGTGGATGGAAAGCTAGGAATGCAAAAGTTTTCGATAATGCTAGGACTTCTTCTTTAAATTTGGCGGATAGCATAATCATCTTGGTGTTCAGTTGGGTAAAATATAGGGGCAAGTTTGGTGATTGTAATTGTGTGTGTGGAGTTGTAATCCTTTTGACATTTTGTAATTTGTTTTTCTGTCTAGCCTTGTTTTTTTAAAGGCTGGTGATAATATATTTCTGCCGTTTCAAAAAAAAAAAATAATAAATAAAGTAGTTAGATTCCTTTATCATGTTTGGTTTATTTGAAATAATGGAATGGATGAATGGTGAATCGTCATTTAGACATGTTTTTATGTCTATGTGCAATTAAAAGAAAAAAAAAAAGTTAAACAAACGCCACAACCTTGCAAAAATTATAAGAAAAAACCAACGGTTTCGGTATTTGGTAAATGAGAAAGTCTTGGATGGTGTGGTAAGAGTGGTGTAAACATTTTCGGAAGAGCGTGTTAGTTGATATTTTCACCAAGTCTTTAAATAGATTACAACACAATTATGAATTATTTGTGTGGAAAGTTGAAGTTGTTAGATCCATTCCAAAGTTGATATTGATGGAGGACATTGAAATATATATATATATATATATATATATATATATATATATATATATATATATATATATATATATATATATATATATATATTTTCTACCAATCTTAACTTGGAATGTATCAAATAAATAACAAAATATAACTTGAAAATTGAAATGTTGTTGGTGCATAATAACTTCGTGCTGTGACTTGTGTGTGATATTTGAATTTTGGGCTTGCTCTTGGGCTTAAAATGATGTATGCTGGTAATGAAATTGAAAAGGACGTAATCGGAAAGGCTAAGGTGGTGCTATATATTCGTGCATACAATACAATGCCTCCATCATTTTTTACAATCATTTTGCTGTGAGATCATACTTTCAGAGAGAGGATTTTCTAATACATTATGGTTTCGTTTTGGCTTGCAGTTAATCTCAACTTATTCTATGTAGATCTTGATTAGTTCTTTCTTTCTTTGTATTTTTGCGTATCTTTCTCAAATGTTTTCTATAACAACTAATTATAAACTTCATTTAATTTTTGTTGTTTCAATGTTTGAGTGGTTTGTTGTTTAGATATATAAATTTCTAGTACCAGTGTTCAACAAAATCATGGATTTACATTTCATCACACGTTTCCGCCATTGTGAGCCTCAAGGAATAGACCTCATCATTCTCCTTTTAAGATATGGCTTTAGACTCCATATTTATAATTTTTTTTGAAAAGGGTGTGTGTAGTATGCCCAAGCTAAATAATAATTATTTAAAAAAGAAATAAATAAACAAATATTCATTAGAAATTGAGAAGTAAGACCGTAAACGAACCATAAACGAATAGGGCCGGTTCCGAAGATTGAAATACCCAGGACGAGTCGGAAAAAAAAAAGGCCCTTAGGCCCTAACGTGTAACGAATTACATTATATAAACTAAAGTTTTTTTAAAACGATGATAAACTTTATAGCAATTAAATACATAAAATAGTTGACAAAATAGCAATTAAATATATAAAATTCTAAAATTTATAATGACTTCAAATATTTGACAAAATGAAAAAAAAAATTACATTGAGATTTGAGAGTCTATATACACTAATCCCATAAGTAATTAACATACTTAACATACACGACACTAATCCAACAAGTAATTACTAACTAGCTCAAAGTAATGTGGGGTTTCATAACAGTCAATAGAGTTAAAAGCTATTTAATTTTACCATAGGCATATATCAGGTTTAGTTTTATTAATAAGCAGAAATGGAAAATTATATTAGTTTCGACTAATTACTCAAAGTTAAAGCTAAATTTGTGCAACATGACATAACTGTAGCTTTATGATCAAATTCAAGAACTTGGGGGTAATATGTGTTCTTAGTACGAGATATATATTAAATTTAGTTGGTATATATATATGCCTGCTTTACATGCTATTTTTAATATATTTGTACCTTTTAAGGCTGGTTTTAAGTTTAAATAGAACTTCAAAAATTGGTAGGCCTAACTGCAAGTCTACAAACTTCATTCGCATTCTATTTATTGTCGATACATACTATTCATACATCCATTTAAAGAAACTAAATAAATTCACATTATATTTTAGACATATGACGCCTAAAACCTAATTATCATAGAATACGATTAACAAAATTTCTGAAGAAATCAGATAATCTATCAATCTGATATGTTGTGGAAGTGTGGAACAAATAGAAAACTAGAAATCCATTACCTGATTAATATGACTGCAAGAGTATAGGATCGAATAATCGAGTGATTTTCGCAATCGATTAATCTGAGTAATCGACTGTGGCTGAATGATCGTTTTGCTGCCTTCGTGTGTGGACTACGAGTTTACGAACGATCTCGATTTGAGGATTGGCTTGGAAAACCTTTGCATTTGGGCCTAAAACTGAATATAGTATTAAAAAAATGGGTCCCTTAAAAAGGTGGGCCCTATGCATGTGCCCACCTTGCCCTTGGTGATAGCCGGGCCTGTAAACGAACCAAACGTTCAACAAATAATTTGTGAATCGTTCCGCGGGAAATTTGTTTATATTATTTATTTAAAAACAAATTACTGAAATCGTCCCTGTGATTTAGTTAAAATTGCATGTTTGGTCCCTAAGTTTTATTTTGCACTCGGACCATCCTTACTGTTTGATTTTATTGCGTTGTTGGTCCCTTGTAAACATAAAAAGACTATAATACCCTTATCATATTTTATTTATATTTTAAAAAGTATTAAAGATTATTTCATAAAAGTATTTTAGATATTATTAAAAAATTGGGTCCCACACATCCCACCACCGCACCCCAAACCTCCACTCGACCCCTTCCCTTCTACAAACTAGAAGCAGCTGATCATAGTTCAAGTCATACATCTCTTCTCCCTCTGAACTCAACCCTAGAGCATGGATCTTCACCTTAACTCCTCCTTGGAGCTGCCTCCTCAGGAAACCTGCAATTCTAAAGTCGTGGCGACCGCCATCATCTGTGAACACCACCTCATAAGACTGCAACCCTAACGCCTCCGAAAACTGCAACTATAAAATCCGCCGGAAACCTACAACTTTTGTTCTTCTCCACCTATGCACGTTCCCATCTAACCCCATTTCTTCTTGTTCCACCGACATCATCGATTTCATCTTGAAAATCGTCTTCCAATGATTCATCATTTAGAAAAAATGGTCTTTGATTTACGGGATATCAAGTAAGGTGTTGCATTTTGGGATTAATCACATTGTGGTGAATCCAACGACCTCATTGATTTCAAATAGAACAAAATTTAACCCCATTTGTTTTTGTATTTGTTTTTTGGGATTTCATCATCGATTTCAGGTTAGGTTTTACGTTTTAGATTTTGATTTCCATATTTGATTTTGATTTCAATTTAGATTATGGATTTCATCATCGAGATTTTGACTTTGGTTAGGTTTTGATTTCGAGATTTGATCTTGGTTTGATTTTGATTTCTGGGATTTGATCTTGGTTTTGGTCTATGTGGTGATCGATTTTGGTTGCAGAAAGTGAATGATGGTTATTGTTGAAGGTGAACATGGTGGTTGTTGGAGGTAAATGGGGGTGGGTGTCACCTGATGAAATTGATGACATGGGCGGACCGACTACGCAAGTGGAGGTGTTGCGGGAATAAGTGGGTGATGGTGTCGAAATAGGTGGGTGGGGACGGTGGTGATTGGTGGCTTCCTGATTGTAGTGATGGGAGTGGGTTCATATGTCTATAAACACTGTCAAGGAATGGTGGTTACCAGAGGTGTTGAGTGAGGGATGGGTAGGTGGTGGCTGGCGGCCACTGGGGGTGGTTTCCGATGATTGGTGGGTTTCTGATGGTAGTAGGTGATTTTGGCATTGACATGTGGTATTAATGGTGGGACCTATTATATTAATACATCTTTTAATTAATAAATAGTAACAAAAAAAGAAAAAAGAAATATATAAAGGGTATTATAGCCTTTTTATGTTTATGAGGGACCAACAACGCAACAAAATCAAACAGTAAGGATGGTCCGAATGCAAAATAAAAGTTAGTGAGCAAACATGCAATTTTAACTAAACCACATGGATGATTTCAAGAATTTGTTCTTTATTTAATAAATAAACCAATTAAATGAATGAACATGAACACAAAATTTTTGTTGGTTTAGTTAAATAAACGAACACGAACAATGATCTCATTTGTTCATGATGTTCATTTATATTCATTTATTTATGTTAGTTTATTATATTATATTATACAATTAATTGGTGAAAGTGAAGGTTTTCAGTGTGGTTCAAGTTTTGCAACTTAATGATTTGATAAATGTTAGTACGAACAACATATTAAAAGTGTTGGTATCAATTTTTATGATTTTTGATATGAATGTCTATGTTGATTTATATTTTTTTATGACATATTAAAAGTGTTGGTATCAATTTTTATGATTTTTGATATGAATGTCTATGTTGATTTATATTTTTTATGTTTGTTAAATTATGATCGTTATGTTCGTTCATTTATCATGTTAACGAATATAAATGAATGAATATGAACAAGGTAATTTATCGAATGAACTCGAACATGAAATTTCATTCATTTATCATTTTGTGTTCATTCGTTTGTTCAGTTAACTTAAATGAACAAATATGAACAAATTATTGTTCGTGTTCATTTCATGAACAAATCATTGTTCATGTTCGTTTGATTTGTTTACAACCTTTTAAACTAATATTGCAAAAATCTATTTATTTATGGGATCAAAAAACAACTTCATCATATGGAATAACAAACAAATAAATAATATTAATTTGAGAAAAATAAGACAAAGGTAAAAAAATTATTTTAAGCGACAAGTACCAAAACAAACCAAACCACGATATGAGAAAAAAAATTCAAAGACGATAGAAAACACATGGACAATGAGTTAATGAAATTTAGAATTAAAAAGATACTATAAAATCAGAATTATAATAATTCATTTAAAAAAACAACAAAAAGTAATTTTGTATTTTTTAGAACATCGGTGTAAAAATTTATGATTATATAAGTAAAATAAATATATAGCTATAAGGGTAAATACCACAAGAAGTCATTAAGTCTATATGAAAATTCGATTTCGACATTGTGTTATTTTTTGTTTGAAATTAGATATTGTGTTTCCAATTTGTTATAATTTTGACCACTTGAACACTCAACCTGGTTGTCTGTTGATATGACATAATGATGTGTCAGATACGTGACATGCTGACGTATCAAAAGTGAAAAAAAAATATATACAAAAGCACTAAGTTTTCATTTTTTTTTTTTTAATTTTGACACTAAGTTTTATTTTTTTTTTTTTCAATTTTAACATTCTATTTTTTTGTTACAAATTGAACATTATTTTTTCCAATTTGTTCAATGTTGGCCACTTTTTATTTGAAACTATATACATAATCTTTTTATATTTGAAACCGTATAAATATATTTTTTTCATTTAAAAACCATATTTTTTATATAAAAATACAAGGTTTTTTTTATATTCAAACCATAATGTTGTGTATAAATATTTATTAGTTATATTATGACTATATTTTTCATTAAATACACAACTTTAAAATGAGTTTGAAGATGTGAAATGCACAGTCAGATAAACTAATATTATATTAGAAACATAAAGGTACTAAGGTCACTTTAATTACCAAGGAATGGTTCGTCGTATATTGGAAGGTCCCTAATATTATATTGGAAACATGTAAAAAACCTTGTATTTATACAAAAGAAAATGGTTTAAAATGAACAAAATGTATTTATACCTTTTCAAATGTACATAATTTTTTTATACAGTTTCAAATGGTAAATGGTCAACATTGAACAGAATTAGAAAAAATGATTTTCGATTCAGAACAAAAAAACAATATCAAAATTGAAAAATAATAACAATAATAAAATAAAATAAAAATTTAGTGTCTTTTGTGTAAAAAAAATCAATTTTGACACGCAACATATCACGTGATAAAAAAATGACACGTCATCATGTCACGTCAGCAAACAACCTAGTTGACCGGTCAATCGGTCATAATTGTAACAAATTGGAAACGCAACATCCAATTTGAGACAAAAAAAATAACGCAATGTCTAAATAGTGTCTTTAGTGTAAAAAAATATTACAATTTTGACACGCTAGCATGTCACGTCAGCAAAAATTAACACATCATTATGTCACGTCAGCAGGTAATCAGGTTGACCGGTCAATTAGTCAGAATTGTAATATATTAGAAACACAGTGTCAAATTTGAAACAAAAAATAACGCAATGTAAAAATTAAATTTTCATGTAAACCTTGACTATAGATTATTCCATTCCATCAACAAAAAAAAAATAAATAAATAAACAAATAAATATAAAAAGTAAAAAACCCTACGCCTTAGAACAAAAATCAACCCACAAGAAGGTATCCATTCCAATTCAACTCCTAAACATAAGTTTTTCTTTCCATCCTTAATTCCATTCACTCTTCAACTTAGATACTAAACATTGCGTTACTTTTTAATATGCATATCGGAATTAGTCAAAGCCCACCACCCAAGGAAACGAATTATTCAAAACACAGTCCCCTAAGGGAACAACTTAGTCAAAACTAAAAACTCAAATTCCTCAAAACTCAATAGTCAAAATAGTCGGCAAGCCTAAACTTTTGTTATATAGTTCTATGCTAATTTCGAAACATTCAAAACTCATAGTTCTCTCTTCTAATATCCAAAAAAAAAACAATCATCACAAAAACAGAGAGATGGAGACCCGATATGCTGGTCAGAGACTACCCATTGCCACCACAGAACCTCCTACCACCACCACATCAGCCGGAGGGATCACCACACCTAAATACACCCCACCACACCCAAAATCTAGTTTCCATAGTATTTTGTTGAACATCATCTTGGGTTTTATATAATCATATGATTAGACTTCCGATGAAATCACCACACCTAGAGTCCAGAATTTTTTTTTTTTTTTTGTTTTTTTTGGTTGTTCAAGCATGTGTACTCTTTATATAAGCATAAGATTTGTAAAACATATGTATGCATAGCGCTTTTTATTATGCTAGAAAAATACTTTATATAAGTGCCCCTTTCTTTTTTAATTGACAGACTTAATGGGTTCAGCTCTTAATGTGAATAGATATATGGGGATGTTTCTTCTTGACTTAATGCTAACAGAAAAGGTCTTAATATGTTAAGTCAAAATTTGGTTGCTTTAAACATCCTATATTCCAACAACACTATGATTAAGTAACTATTATGTTGTAATATTAAGATCAGATAAACAGTGATTAATTATAACAAGCTTTAAATAAACATTTTTCATAGAAGGATAAAACAGATATTTACTCAGAACCATCTTTATATAAACAACACTTTATCCATACAGACATCTTTACTCATTCCACCTGTATAGGACTTAACGGGGGGAAAAAGAAACATACCCTAATACTTGAATTCAATAATTCGCAAATTAGATACAATATTACTTAATGAGAAAAAGAGGCACATAATCAGATACATGGTTATAACCTGCATCTAATTATACAACAAAACACTTGAACACAATTCACATAGCATCATCTAACAACTTAAAGATCAAGGTTGAAAGATTTTATCACCACATTTGCATTTCCACGAAAGGAGATAGTAATTATCTTCCCAATGAGAAGAATCAATGAATTTAGAATGTGGAGGAATAACCAAAGTAGCCTGACATGGTCTGCAATTCACACACTTGTTCACACACCCAGGTGGCCTTGACCCTAAAATTTTCTTGTTTTCTCCCACACTTGATTCATCATCAACTGCCAATTAACCCACAAAATTAACCTAGAATCAACAAAAAGACTCTAAAGATCAAAAACCCATTTGGATTTCTCTATTGTAAACAACTAAAGATCATATTTTTTTTTTGGTTACCTGATATGGAAAGTGATAATGTGAGAGATAAGAGAAAAAGGACTATAACAAACACCCTGAGGCTAAATGAGTAGTAGGTCCTTGCAGATGCCATCAATAGTTAACAACTTGAAGGCTTTGGTAGACTAACAGTGAATATAAATAGAAGTGGGAGAGAATGATGAAGGGGAGAGGGGCATGTGAGGAATTAATAATACATGGTCGTGCATGCAGTACTGTATACGGAAACAGTGGAAATTAAAAGGGTGATCTTCAGGGGATTGGGTTACTGTTTGAAGGTGGAAAAGAACAAAAAAAAATGAAAAAAAAAGAACATTTTTGACAGAGAAGTCAAATAAATGTTTGGAGAACAAGGGACAGGTTTCCTAATGTGAATTGATTCGATGAGTGTATTGAAATTTTAAGTCTCTCAAACTCATATTCTTTTTTTTTTCCTACTTGAAATTTCACTATTCTTTCTACCTGTTTTTGGGAAAATGTTGCCATTTGATCTGACTAATTTCTTAAATCTTGAGCCATTGTTTCTTGAATTACCAGCATTATCATTGTGATTTGAAATGGTTTTTTGTCTTTTGTTTTCTTGTAGAGTGGTCAAACTACTGTTATCATGCTGCATTTAATGATCTCCCAAATTATTTATTGAGTTTCATCAGCAAATATTGTAAATGTCTTATGGAAAATCTTGAAATTAAGGCCAATTGTACCATTGGTCCAGAAAAGCCCATACCCCAAAAATCATTCTTTGATTACTTCCAGAGATCTATGTTCATAGCATTAAGAATACATAAATGAAGCGTAAGGAAACTTGGATAATTGGAATATATGGCTATGATATGAAGAAGATGCTAAATTCAACATAATTATTGAGAGGAAAGTCAGATTCTTACATTGATTGGGTTTGACGACAAGAATGAAGGTTATCTAAACCGGGCCATAGAATTAAATTCGAAGCGTCATATCATCAAACAGTTGATGTGCACAATTTTGTCCATCTCTTTCTCTGTTCATCTTTTAACCTTTTCTTGGCGATGCAAACAGTTTTTCCCGTTACTCTATCAAACATCATAAGAGTTCAATAAATGTCACATGCAGTGATTCGAACCAAAAAAGTAAGAGCCTCAGGACAACCCATCGCCACAATTGTAAGAGATTTGCCACTTTTAGAATTCAAGAAAATTTTAATGCCAATCATCCATTATTTTATTCGAAAATACTCTTCTATGATACTTTATTGAACAGTATTCTCAAAAAGATGTTCACTGCTCCGACTTCAGTTTGAAATTGTTCACTGCTCCGACTTCAGTTTGAAATGGTTGCCCCTTAAACCATAAAAAGTCTTCTTTCTTCCGTTGATAAGACCTTCCATTGTTCTCGTTTGTCTGCATGTCGCTAGAAAAGGAAAACATAAACAGACATGTATTTTGATGTTGCTGTTCATATCATGCGCATAAAGTCATTTATTTCCAGCAAAAGAGGTTTAACTGATATGGCAATGGCATACGACAGAAGTATTTTCCGGCCGGGTTTGTGTACAATCTCATGTACAAAGTCGATGAACAGTTTGAGAGGGTGGAGTTAGAGAAAAATTCAACGAGACAGCTGATGTTTGTAGTCACAGCTGAAGGTACGTGTATGGACAGTATGGTGGTTGACTGGTTGTGGCAACCACGGCGTGCGATGGTGGCGGGGACACAGCCAGAGGGCAGAGGCCATGCTTAGATTTAGGTAGCCGTGGAGCGTTATTAAACATCTAAGGATTAATCCATTAAACGGGTGATTGAATTAGGAAATTTACTAAACTAACATTCCAAAAGAGTTATTTCAACAAACTACATTATATACATAATACATTATAGCCCGCGTTAAACGTAGGAAACACATAAAAAAACATTTAATCGTTTATAGATATTGTAAAACGAAAAATATATATAATCATTGAAAAATCTTTTTGTAGACATCATTTTTTATTTTATTAGTTGAATGACTTTCCTCGGCTCATATAGTTATGATATTTATATATTTATAAGCATTTTAATTAGACGTTCCTTGCATAATAATGTTATCTAATTTAAACATATATTGACAACCAATATACCGTTTTTTCTATTGCATTAAATATTGACAATTATTTCATTTATTCAAATAAAGTTATGTAATATAATTTATAAATGTTAAATGTTATATAGATTTAATTTTAATATATCATCAATGGGGATTCTTTTCTAAATCGGTTTATTTTAAATTGATTATAGATATAAATGTTAGCTTTTATGTTTGTTCTTATTTATTTAGTGTTCGTAAGAATTTTGCATTAGTTTTGGCGCAACTTTGAATAATTTTAGTATATCATCAATGTAATTTGATATACCTGTCAATTATATGAAATATCAAATAATGACATTTCATTACTACTGTGATAATTTAGTTTATATATTGTATTTTCACTAATCTTAACGGTCTTATTTTTTCTAATAACCGTAACGCTTTTACTAAATGTACTTTTTACAAATCTCCTAATATCTTATAATTTTTATCTTACTTTATAATTTTTCATAACTATGTTATTTTCAAGATTGACTGCTTTAATTGTGTTTTTTTTTCAGTCCATTCAATTTTATATTTCATTGTACAACATCATCGTTTGTATGTATTCTGAAATTTCACTTTAAAAATGATTAATGTTTACACCTTGATATTAATTTTTTTTAATAAACTCATGTAATAATTATGGAATATATATCTCATTTTAATTAACATTCACTTACTTTATTATATCAAATTCCTCATTAAACAGATATACTTTTGGAAAATAATAATTATAATAGGGCAGCATTATCTAAGACGTAAATGTTTGATATACTTTTGGAGAAAAAAAATTAGGATCATTAAAAAAAATTATATAAAGAAAATACAAATTTAAATTTGTTGAAATTATGGATGAAATTACTGGCGAAAATTTATTTTGGAGGGAGTTGTATTTTGTAAGGTATAATAATATTACAAAATTTGAAATATCTATATTTGTTGTGTAAATTAATAAATTTTATTGTTACTATACAAAGATAAAAAAAGTAGGTTGATATGATATACAAAAACATAATAATTTCAATGATATTTTAAAATCATGCCAAAATTAACCGGATTCTTATGACATAAAAATTTAAAAAAAAAATCATTATCATCTCTAATATATAAAAGTAACATTTTCGTAATTAATGTCAGTTCCCAAGATAGTTAATTTTTGTTTTGTTAAAGGTACCTAATATCTTTTCATGTTTATTTGAAAAGTTTCAGAAAAATAGTTAAATGAGTTCATGTAATTTGTGACAAAGAAAATCGAAATATATGAATACCTACATTTGATATATGAACAAAAAATAATCGAAAAAAATATAAAAAGCGAAAGAAGGTACTGACCTTCTAGCGCACAAGAGCGAATGTTTATAGCAGAGAATGATGATGGAAGTTATAAGCAATATTAACGATATTGTAGGAGAAGGTTTGAAGAAAAGAAACGATTGAAAATAAATATGAGTCGCGGATTCAATGATGAATCGTATATGTATGTGATAATTTGAATAGGATTTTTCGGTATTAATGATTTCTCAATAAAAAAATATTTTTATATTAATGGTTTACTAATATAAACGGATTTATATTAATGATTGATATTAAGGCCTTGATTGAAATGATTTGTTAGTAATATATTTTTAAAATTGACCATATTAAAATCTTCATAACTAAAAATTCAAGATGTAAAATATGGAAAGCTTTTATTGGAATTAAATACATTCCATTTCAACGAATGTAAGTTATTGATTGATGATTGGAAAGCATTTATTGAAATTAAATACATTCCATATGGGGAAGATGATGTCAGCAATTTGATCTAAGGGTGGAAAAAATAAGATTGAAATATAATCAATGGTCCAGATTATTTAAAATGATTTCATAAGGTTTCTCTTTTAGTAATATTTAAGATTAATTATATTTTTAGTTTCTAGAAAATGATTATTAAGTCCGGAATATAGTATTTTGTTAAAGTTATCCCCGAGTTGGTGGTGGTTAGCGAAAAATTTGTCAGAAATCTGACATCCAGACATACGGAACTTAATAGTGCATTATAGAACCTGTGTTCGGAATGTATTCTAGATTATGCGTTCGGAATGTATTCTAGAGTAATGTTTCCGGAGTGCTAATATCATGTTTAAAATGCGTATCGTGGCGTCAGGTGCAACTTCGAAAAGCCTCATGGCGATGCTCTTAGGCGTGAAGCATTGCAACGAGTGTTATGACATGTCACGGCGTGACTTTTTATTTTTGATACATGTTTATTGTTCTTTGTTATGTTTTTTCCGGATCATGAATACAACCACTAAGTTTTTTGTTAACTTTTTACTATTAGTTGTCGATATAATATTAGAAAACCTTTAGAAAAATCCTTATATTTTAACCTCATATTCGGTTAAGTCCTTATATTTTATTTTCGTGCAATTAAGCCCAAAAAATAGGCAATTGTTTATAATTATGTTTCAAAAATTGGCAACTTTTTATATTTTTAGGTTTTTTATCACGGTAAACTGGTCTTGGTTTTTACCCTGGTAAACGAGTCATTTTCGGGTCACTAACCAAGTATGAGTGTTTTTTCACAAATACAATTAAATATTAAACGTTTGGGCTAACTATTATCTAATATTTTATATTGGACTCACTAAGTGCATTTTTTGTATTAGACTAACTTAAATTTTGATAATATTTCTAAAAAATCGTTCATATTCAATTGGTGACTGGTTACAAGGTAAAAACCCAAAAATAACAAGTTTACCAGGATAAGAAACCCAAAATTGTAAACAATTGTCGGTTTTTGGGAGTTAATTGTAAATATCTGTCAGCTTTTTGGGCTTAAATGTAAGAAAAAATTTAAGGACTTAATTGAATACAAGGTCAAAATGTAAGGAATTTTCTAAATATTTCCCTATAACATTTCTAAAAAACTGATATATTTGAACCTTGGTTAATACTAGGGTATTTATGTTGCCATTGTTGCTACATAAACCATATACATGTAAGGTTGTTGCCGGAAGTAACCAAATTTGTAATTTTTTACCTATGATATTTAATCATGTTCCTTTATACAATGAGCATGTTCAAGAGGGTGATTTTAGGTATAAAAGTAAGATTGTTAATGCTGATCCAAAATTTGATGTTGATAAATTTGTAATTGGTCACACAAACTAATGATGTTGATTGATGAGAGTAATATAATTCCACACGGAGACCCGATAGAACAATTTCATATCTTCTTTGGATTTTTTGGGGATGAGAGTGAATCTAAAGAAAAAAGAAATTGAGCACCGATAAGCCCGATGTGAAAAGCGCCCTTATTATTTTTCAGATTTTAAAGAAACAAAAACCGCTCATTGGGGGATGCATGAACCTTTACCATTTCTCGTATTATCATGTGAAAATCGTAAAGGTTCTATATCCCACAGTCATTTTGCATATGTGATCTTGTTTCAATTATTCAAAAGCGAAGAACAACTTAAGCTTTTTTTAGAAGCAACCATATATTAAAAAACACTAGCAAAGAGATGGAACAAAGAACCAATTACAATATATTTAAAGGTTGTTGCAACCAACAAACCTAATTACTTGGGCATTTCAAATTGCTATTACTATACCACAAAAAAGAAAAATGTCTAATAGAATCGATAATCTCGTCATTTCTCAACTCCTTATCTGCAAACAATAAAGCACTCATGTAGTTCCAAATATACCACAAAAAATAAGAGTGATAGCTTCATTTTATTACTTTTTTTTGTAGTTTTTTTTAGTTAAAACCATCTTATTTTAGTTAATCTTCATGCATATTTTCTCTTTTTATTATTTTTCTCCTTTACCGGGTGTTTTCCAGTCTTTTGAGCTTACTTGTAGGATTTATTGAAGACTTTTTGTTATTGGTGGCTTAGAAGGGTGCGAGACTTATGGAGGCTTGCGGTTTGCTTGTGGATTTGGAGTGGTGCGATTGGGCTTGGTGTTTGCATAAAGAAGAAATCAATTTGGACTTAATTTGTGAGCAAGGATGATGATGAGGCGACGCGGAATCGAGCTACAAAAAAATTGAAGGGGTATTGGATCAATCATTAGAAGGCTTTGGAATGGCACAAATGGGCTCTAAAGAGTTATGCATGTGGGCTGAAGTTGAAGAATTGAAGATTGGGCTAGATTGCATGTTAAATGGCCCAAGTCCCACATTCAGCGTGACCCATGCGATTTGCGTGGACCCATATGCGGTCCACATGAATTGTGCTGAGTTGATTTCGGGTTTTGACTTGTTGACTCTATTTGTGGAAGTTTGGTGGGTGGCTTTTGGCACCTTTTTGAATCCGAAAATCAACTCCCTTTTGCTGGAGATTGGAGGCATTATTGGGGAGGAGGACTTGAAGAACATACACCATTCTTTCTCAGGAAAGTTTTGGAGGATTTGAATAATTTTTGGAAGAATAGTGTAATTTCTTTCCATCTTGCATCTAAGACAATGTTTGGTACCACTAAACTATATTGCTTTTCTTTTACTTTGGCCATGCTTGGCTAAACTTTCATTTGGTTGATTAGGGTATAACCCATGGATGATTAGTTGCTTTGAAGACTTATTATTATCTTGTGTTTGAAGTTTATGGAAATGTTTTCTAGTTAAACATCTTGTTGTGTTTATTTATCTTTGATCATGAGCTTGGATGAATGAATGCTTGTTTTTGTTGACTAATTTCTTGGTTAAGTAATGGGCCTTCAAATTAATAAGCAACAAATGGTTTATATGTTTGTTTTCATTTCATTTAGGCCATGGAAATGTTTCCTCCATAATGATAATGTAAGCCTTTGATTATCTTTTGGACTTGGTAACTCTTATAACTTAAAGCTAATTGATTTTCACAAGATTTTATGCTTCATTGATTTTGTGACTTCAATTAAGGAAATGTGTTAAGAGCTCCTCTAGCCATTTTAATTTCTAAGAAGAGTTGAGGCAATTTATGCTTATGAATTGCTATAGCCAAGTTAAACCAATTCACAAGTGTTATTCCATTAAGTCTAATGATAAGTCAATCATATCATCCATGAGGTGTACCCAAAAATCAACCAATTTTACTTCATTGAATTTAATCCAATCTTTTACTTGTTTACTTGTCATATTTTCATTCTAGCTAGTTTTAATTTTGTCAAACAATCAAAACGAATTAAACCCCCACCCCATTTTACTTTTAATTTTGTTTTGCAAGTATTTTACAAAGAGATTTACATAGAGATTTAAATTGAACCAATCTTCGTGGATACGATCCATTTACCACTATACACTATTTTAGTGTGTAATATTTAGGGTATTTATTTAGTTGGCCTCGACAACCACCAAAGAGCTTAAGCTTTATTTGGGATTAAAATGTGTTAACAAGGCCTTTCAAAATAGATTTAGAAAGTCTACAATAGACAGGTTTGAAGTTGTTTTCTTTGTGAAAAAATTGTAAATGGTAATTAAGGGCTATAGTACAAGGAATATGCTATTCAGAATGAAAATAAGAAACTATTGGGTCACTTCTTGAAGTACATATTAGCTTATAGTACAAGGAATATGCTATTCAGAAAGAAAATCAAACGAACTATAAAATGACTATTTTAGTTTACATATTTTGTACTAGCAAGCATAGAGTGCAAAAATGATGCTCTAAATTTGTTAAGAGGGAACCCTGAAGAAAGCTTTAAAAGCCTTCATTTATATTGTTACAATTTAAAAAGAAAAAAATCCATGGACCATTACACACATAAAGACAAATGAAAACAACATATTTGAATATATTTTTTCTCCTTTATCAATTGTGTGGTAATATTTCTTATGAACTTTTTTTACTTGTTATACATGTATTTGATCTAATTACTAATATATTATATTATTTTGTAGATTCAAGCATTTCAAACATGATCGTGTCCTATTATTATCATTAACAAAGCCCACCTAAAAGGAAAATACCGAGGAACTATGTTCTTAGTAAAAGCCATGGACAATAATAATGAAATCATTCTAATAGCATTTGGTATTGGAAAAACAGAAAGTCGGGAACCATGGATATGGTTTTATCGAGACTGAAAGAATGTAATAAGGATATGTACCTTCTGGCTATCATATCCGATAGGGCCAATTTCATTGAAACGGTCATTCAGGTTGTGTTCCCAAACACATATGACAGAATCTGTTTTCCGACATTTGTTAATGAATATGCTAGCAAATATCAGCAAACAAGACATAACGAAAAAAAGTTATCGGAGACACACTAAGCTTACTGATATTTTGATTTTAAAGAAAGGTTGGCTAGGCTATGACGTGCTTTATCTTATGATTTATGTACATAGATTGGCGGAATTAGTAACCATAAATGTAATATTCCGATGATTATGTATTGTCAATTTTAATCCTAAGTATGAAGATTAATTGCATTTTAGCCCTTGTGTATGAAAATATTGCAAAATGGCCCATAGTGGCATTTTTGTAATTTCGAGACCGAGCTAATGTACGTTGGGCATGCATAGCGTACGTGCCTGATCCACAAACCCTAATTTTTAGGGTTTGGACCCTTTATATACATCATTATCTCCCGGAGGTTCATTCCCTCATCAGCCTCCAACCCACTTTTGCCTCCCAAAGCAAACCCTAATCCATCTAGAGCCTTCTGGAAGCATTGTGTGTGTATTTTGGTAGTCTTGAAGGAGAAAGGAAGAAGAGAAGATCACCTTGGAGGAGAAGGACTCTTTAGATCCAGGATAACATCATGTTTTGGCATCATTTGGAGGTATAAAATTTTAAACTTGGCTTGTATTCCTTTAGATCTTGTTAGTCCTTGATTCATGAAGCATTTTAGTCCCAAGTCATGACCTTTATGAGTATGGCATACTCTAGCCCACTTCAGTTGTCCTTTCAGATGTTTTGAGAGGTCTAGAAGCATAAATATATGATATTGGCTCTTAGTTCTTCCCCATGCATGAGTTTGGTTGTCTTAATGAGTTAAGAAGTTACGTTTTTTAGTATTTATCACTTAATGGCCATGCAAGACCATGAAGTTGGAAACTTTATGGTCAAGGACAACATTTGGGGCATGGATCTGTAGTTTGGACGAAAGGGCTTAAGTATTAAGCACTTAATAAGTTGGGAAAGGATCTAGCTACATACGTTGGGCGTACCAAGTGGTACATTGCATGTATGCGGTCAAGCCCTCGCACCTGGTCAACGTCTGAGTACGCCCCATGTACTGGTTGAGTACGCCCAACTTACTCGGTTGAGTCAACCCGGTGGACCCTTTGACTTTTGGCTTTGACAAGGGTTTGACCAATTTTGAACAAAAGGTATTTTGGGTAATTTGATACTAAATTTAAGTTGGGCAATGATTTGAATAATAGGTAACGAGTAGAGCCGGTATTCGAAGCTAAGATTTATTCAGCTTTTGTTCAGATTGAGATGTGAGTTTTCCTCACTGTACTCATGGGTCTAAGGCACCAATTCCGACCAATTAGATTATGTATCCTAATTATAGGATAGTGTTATGCTAGTATATGATTGATTAGTAGATCGGTAAGGTTATCTGTATTTTGTTAGTTCTGTGTTTATGTTTGTTTGTTACATATATCGACATAGTGGTTGGGTTGAAGCGGTCCTGCTTTGTGTTGAAGTTCAATACACCCGGGGTGGTCCAGATAGGTTATAGGCCCTGAGAGGCGGTCTAATCGGGTCGAAGGCCTGTAGAGCAGTCCAGATAGGTTGTAGGCCCTGCGAGGCGGTCCAGTTAGGCTGAATGATCATGTTTGCATGCTTCGATCGATATGTTGTGTGATGGTACTTTGGGGGAACTCATTAAGCTTTTGCTTATAGTTTTAGTTTATTGTTTCAGGTACTTTAGAGGATCGTGGGAAAGTGAAGGATTGATTGCACACATCTTCCTATTTTCATGATGTTGATTTTGGGACACTCTGATATGACCATACTTTTGAAATAATGGTTCTTTTTGTAAACAATTATGGATAATGACTGTTTTGAGAATTTTAGATTGATTTTTGGAGTGTTACAAGTTGGTGTCAGAGCCTTGGATGGAGAGAATTGGATGAACATTCGTGTGAATCCATAATCAAACTAGGGAACTGAAAAAGTTTTAAAATGGTTTTAAAATTGTTTTCAAAAGTATACCCCAAATTACCCACATTGTTATTTGATATTAATTTTATCAGCATCATCCCAAACCCTAAATGTTTCCAACTTTATGGTTCTATATGTCTAGATAAAGCCCAACAACAAAACCCTTACTTGTCTTAACCACTAAAGTTCTTAATGGCTTGCATGAAGGAATCTTTGGGGCCAAGATCATCTTTGTATGGTTCAAGACATGGAAATACGTCCAAAAGGACAACTCAAACATTCTATAACATGCAATGCACAAGAAGGACAAAAAGCTCATATATCACCATGCAAGCTAGATCTAGAAATTTAATCATCAAGGTGGGAACTTTTTACCTTCTAGTGATAGAGAATGATACAAAACTTCTAGATCCAAGCTTGCTTCTAGCTTCTAAGGTTCACCACCACCTTCATCCTCATTTGGAACACACAAACCCACTCAAAGGTCTTTAAAATGTACTAAAGGGGCTAGAGTTTGCAATGGAACGTCTCAAATGATGGAGGATAGAAATGGGGTGAAGAAATGGAACTTAAGGATCAATAAATAGGGTCCAAACCCTCAAGATTAGGGTTTTTGGTCCAGACAAAGTATGCCCAGTGTACTCTCATAATACGCCCAGCATACTCCAAATGGCATCGTTCCATTAAAAGGCCATACGCCCCATGTACCATGCTGCTACGCCCAACATACTCTGATTTGCCTAAAAACAACAATGCCACTATGGGCCATTTTGCAAACAAAACTCATTTCAAGGGTCAAAAATGTAATATTTAAAAATCGAGGTATTACAATTCTCCCCTACTTAAATTGGATTTTGTCCTCGAAATCGTTCCCTTCTACATCCTTTTTCCATGAAAAACTGGCCTGACCGAACTCTCTGAGTTCCGGATACATCCTGAGAATCCCCTCTACATCGCCAACAACTACCATATTGTTGTCTAAAGTCAACATTTGTCAAGAACACCACCCCTCACGACAAACGAACCCTGGCTTCTTTCCCTTATCCTTCAAAATATCCAACCGATGTGATTGAACTGAATGATTATACACCTACTAATACAACCTCGACTAACTACATGGTTCCAACTAATTAGTCACTGAGCCTTAAGATTTCTTTCAATACACTACTAACGTCATCATGCTAACCCCATACATAGATGCACCATCGCAACGAGAACCAACCAGACATATACCAAACTAGGTCACACACCTATTTGGTTCCAACAACCCTGTTAGTTATCTACCGACACTTCTTGGGTTTAACCTTGATCCATTAACCAACAATGACACTCGGTCCTACCCCTAGTCCACTATCCAACAAAAACGCTCGGGCTGACCCCCGATCCACTATCCAACAACGACAGTCGGGCCTATCCCCGATCCACTAACCAAAAAAACACTCGTGTCTACCCTCGGTCCACTATCCAACAATGACACTTGGGCCTACCCCCAATCCACTAACCAATGACAACACTCGATCCTACAAAATTAACTGATCCTACCAGGTCTTCGGGCCTTGACTCAAACCTCTAATCCCCAATCAAAAAAGAACAGGTAAGGAAGCCCTCATCAAACCTATCTAACAGATCACTACAACATAACAACAACATATGTATCAACAATCCAAGGAATGCATGATTGTATATATTCAGAGGTAAGATAGCCACCCAGACACGTGATCCTACTCTAGAACCACAACCAAACAAGGAATAGGTAAAAGAGCCTAGACCAAGGGTCCTTAGTCTATCCTACATGATTATATACAGTCCCTAAGGCATCCTTCTACTAACAGATAACCAAAACTAGTAGGCCGACATTGGTGCCTTCGACCTACAGTTCAATTAGTCGAAACTCACCTGAAATGAAGAAACCGAGAACACCGAGATACGCTCCTTGCTACTCTGCTTTCTCCTGCGGATCCACTAACATCAAAACTAATAAAATCTTAATCACCAATCAAAACCTTCAACTTTGACCTAAAATCAAACTTAGTCAAAGTCAAAATACCTAAAAGTCAACCCATAATGAGTACGTCCCACGTACTCGGCTCGTACGACCCGCATACTCGGCTTGTATGCCCTACGTACTCGCCATCTAGATCAGGCTCCCCTTAGGCATACACCCGGTGTACTTCAAGTTACGCCTAATGCACACAATGGCAAAATAAATTCATTTTGAGGGCTTAATTCCTTAAGTCGCCACGTCTAACTTTCAGTCTTAGCGCCAAATGGCATCCCAAACCTTAAAGTTTCCAACTTTATGGTTCTACATGTCCAGATCAAACGCAACAACAAAACCCTAACTTGTACTAACCGCTAAAGTTCTTAATGGCTTGCATGAAGGAATCTCAGGGGCCAAGATCATATTTTTATAGCTCAAGACATGGAAATACGTCCAAAAGGATAGCTCAAATGATCTATAACATGCAATGCACAAGAAGGACATATTTGGGGACAAAAAGCTCATATATCACCATTCAAGCTAGATCTAGAAACTTAATCATCAAGGTGGGAATTTTTTACCTTCTAGTGATGGAGAATGATGCAAAACTTCAAGATCCAAGCTTGCTTCTAGCTTCTAAGGTTCACCACCACCTTCATCCTAATTTGGAACACACAACCCCACTCAAAGGTCTTCAAAATGTACTAAAGGGGGCTAGAGTTTGCGAAGGAACGTCTCAAATGATGGAGGGTAGAAATGGGGTGAAGAAATGGAACTTAAGGATCAATAAATAGGGTCCAAACCCTCAATATTAGGGTTTTTGGTCCAGACAAAGTACACCCAACGTACACTGGTAATACGCCCAACATACTCAAAATGGCATCGTTCCATTAAAAGGCCTTACACCCCGCGTACCATGCTAGTACACCTAACGTACCCTGATTTGCCCAAAACTTACAACAATGCCACTATGGTCCATTTTGCAAACAAAACTCATTCTAAGGGTCAAAAATGTAATATTTTAAAATTGAGGTATTATTATTATGCCAAGGATTATCGTTAGCAGGTCCTTGTACCTAGCACCAGGATATGTTATCACTGTGAGCAGGTTGGTCATATTAAGGCCAATGTTCCCTTGTACTCTGTAGAGTCGACGTATGCTCTAGAACCGACTACATTGAGGATCATAAGCGGGCGCCAGGGTAGGGAGGATCCCCCGAGGGCTCTTAGTCGTGTGTTTTAGCTCACAATAGAGGAGGTCAAGGCAACGTCGGACGTCGATACTTGTATGTTTCCATTTATTATTCCGTCAAATATTTTATTATATTATTATTTTTATGATTTAGCTAGGTACCTGTTTAGTGAATTCCTATCTGCTCTTGTGCTATTCGATTCGAGTGCAAGTCGGTCTTTTGTATCTTTATCTTTTAGTAGGATTGTTTATATAACTCTTGGAGAGTTAGAGTGTCT
The DNA here is from genome assembly GCF_002870075.4 of Lactuca sativa. Taxonomy (NCBI): domain Eukaryota; kingdom Viridiplantae; phylum Streptophyta; class Magnoliopsida; order Asterales; family Asteraceae; genus Lactuca; species Lactuca sativa. Next base: position 155,279,970 of record NC_056626.2, read on the forward strand.
GTTGCGGGTTTCTATCACCAACAAACACGAGGTTTCTACATCAAGCATCTATCAGGGTTGTGTATTAGAGATTTTTGGGGTGCTCTATCGGATTGATCTGTAGGTTTGGGGATATGGTTGAATGCGAGGGTCATTGGCTAGTAGTTCGAACCCCAAGTGGGGGAGAACTGGTTAATTATGGAGAGGGTACCAGATTAGGATCAACCTTTTGTTCTGCTGCTAGAGCTCGATAATATATTCAACATGGTTATATGGGTTATCTTGTTTATGTGGTTGATGCCTGAGTTGGGAAGAAGGTCTCGGTTTCATATGTGCCAGTTGTTTGAGAATTTGTTGATGTGTTCCCGTAGGAGTTTCCTGGTGTGCTTCCGAAGAGGTAGGTTGAGTTTAGGATTGATTTGGTTCCGGGTGTGGTCCCAATTACTAAGGCGCCATACCGATTGGCACCACCAGAGATGCAAGAGTTGTCCTCTCAGCTTCAAGAGTTTTTGGGTAAGAAATTTATTATACCTAGCAGTTCATCGTGTATTCTGTTACATGATGTTTTTAAAAGAACTATTTACTTTATAAATTTTTTGGAATTATGCTCACTACAATATATATATATATATATATATATATATATATATATATATATATATATATATATATATATATATATATATATATATATATATATATATATATTCCAACCAAACAAATAGATTAAATACTTTCATTAGACTAAGGATGTAATGGTTTATCCTTATCTAAAAGATATGGAGTTATAAAGCTTATGTTAGACAATAAGCTTAATTACTCTAGCATCTACTAATTGTATTTATGTAGACTATCCTAAAGGATTGTTTAAGATGAAGTCTCTACAAATCCCACTAATTGTCATTCCAGAAGACAAGTGCTTAGAAAGTTCTTTTTCTAAGTGGGAGCAATTTGGAACTTTAAGAGTTAGAGATCCATAAGCTAAATGTATTATAGTATGGAGCTAGCAAGTGTTTCAACTGTTGTTGAGTGTGCTCAATAGTTGATTAGAAACTAATAAAAAACATAGATACGCATTCATGTATGATTATCAAGTATGAGCTTGATTAATCTTCCTTGATATAGTTTGACTATAAATAGTAAGTAATTTTTCAGAGGAGAAACACATATATGAATGAAAATATTTCCAAGATTTAAGCTAAGATCTCAAAGTAAGAATATTCTTTCTTATAAGATAATTACATAGTATGATTTAATTATAAATTAATATGAATCTTGTGCTTTCAATAAAGCTAGTGGGAGCATAATAACATTCCCAGTCTTATATGTAGTCGACATACTAATTCTTGGAATAAAGATCTATATAGATAGATCATGGTGACTTAAAGGATTAAGTAAAATTGCATTAATTTCAAAGATCTTAAAAGAGCTTAAGATAAAGGACTCTGAGAGAGTTATATTGTCAAATGCCACATTGCATTATTTTGAGCAAAATCTTAGTGCAAATGTTTTGAACTAGATAATATGATTGTATTTCACATTGCATTATGCATGAAGGCCAAATAAATTGTATGCCTAGAGCATGTCGGATGATACCAATATAATCTAAGAACAAGTCATTGTGAAACGTATGAAAAATACAACCCAAAAATTTCGTTTTTAAAACATTATTAAAACCATAATATCATCGCCATAGTATAAAATCATAAACCATGTGTCTCAAAATATCATAATATCTGTCAACATATCAAAATCTCATATAAAATATTCGAGTAAATCTCCCAGGCTAAAGACTGTGGTGTGTGTCATGTGATCATCCCGAGCCCTTCCCTTTGCTAGTGGAAGTACCTGAAACCAAAAATGAAAACCATAAGCACAAAGCTTAGTGAGCTCCTCAAAACTACTACACCCTATACAAATAACATACAACTAAGAGATACGGGCCCCGCCCACACTCCACTCTCATGGAGATTCGGGCCCCGCCCACACTCCACTGTTAGGACATCTGGGCCCCGCCCACACTCAGCTACTGACATATCACATATACGGGTCGACCTTGGTGCCTTTGACCCGTTCCTACTGAAAGGAAACTCACCTCGCAAAATTGACTGCTGAAAACTCGAGTAAGGAATCCCTGTCTGCTGCTCCGACGACTCTCCGGCTATTAATTCCATAACAACACTTAATCAAAATCTGATAATCCTTCTTAGGGTAACATGACCATTTTACCCCTAGTCAAAGTCAACATCCTAGTCAAAGTCAAAGTCAAGGTCAACTCCCAGTCTACCCCAACTTGTCGAGTCATCTCCCAACACAGCGAGTTCATGAACAACTCAGACACGTGGTCAACTAAGTCAACTCGTCGAGTCCTTTAACAGACTCGTTGAGTTCTTTCTGTCATAAAGATCGGGACAGGCCGCTTCAACTCATCGAGTCCTTTCCTGGACTCACCAAGTTCTCCTGTCTGATTGATCCATCTTAATAAATTAAGCCCCTATCTTCTGGATCCAAGGTCCTTAGTTCGTTTGCTCACTGGAATGGCTTTTCTAAGGGTAAAGTTTCCAACTTTACCCGTTCATAACTCTTCTTAAAGGGTTTAGAAAAAAACCCTAATTCCTTTAGGACATGGATCTTGTCCAAAAAGCCTTAGAATCTCAAATCCACGCATGCAAACCTAGATCTAGGGTCTAGCTATCAGATGATCACTAAAATTCTCAAGCTTGCTTCCATGCATGGCCTTTTTGGGCTCAAAAGGCCATAAATACTTCTTTAGCACTTGCATGAGGACCCTAAGGGCATAAAGTTTGCACCTTTATGTCCTCACAGCCTCTCAAGGCACTAGATCTGGGTGAGCAACTCATGGGTTAATCCTTACCCACTAGTTAGCAACTCTTGGACCAAAAACCCTCAAAAGAGGTCATAAATAAATCTAAGAGTAGAATGATCACGTTTGAGGCTTTATTACCAGAAAATGCAGCTAAAGGGATGAAACTTCTAGATCTACAATCTTTCTCTTGAGTCCTCCAACTTCTTCTTCTTTCACAAGCTTCAAAAGGCACAAATAACACTCAAAAGTGGCTCACACACTCAAAAAGCACTCTAGGGTTTCGTAGCTGAGGGTTTGGGACAAGGAGGCTACAAATGAGGCTAAGGGGTGGGGATTAAGGTGTTTAAATAGGGTGCAAAACCCTGAAATTCGGGTTTCATCCGGACTGAGCTACTCGCCGAGTAGACAACTTAAACTCCATGCATAGTCTGCCTTCTACTCGATGAGTTAGGGCTACCAACTCGTCGAGTCCTTCTCTCAAAATAAATAAATAATTAAATTAAATGCGTACTAGGGAACCGGGAATTACACATAGTGTGACTTATAAGAACATTCTAGAGTACTTGCGAGAACTTGAGAAATATTCCTAATCTGCGGAGTATTTAAAGGAAAGCTATGTTTAAAGATGTTACACATTTGTTGAACTTTCAAATAAATTGAAACGATTCTTAATCACAATCGGGTGTGTCCTTATTATGAATGAAGAGAAATTACATGGATAGTGTTTCCACGTAGATTTTAATTACAGTTACACATAAGATTTAGAGTACTTTGTGATTTGGAGAACCATATACAAAGATGCTTAATGTATAGTTCATTATGTCTATGAGTAATCTCATTACACAAATATTGGTATCTAAGACATATTTAAGCATCTAATACATTCTCAATAGTTTTTTCTATATATGAGTTATATATATATATATATATATATATATATATATATATATATATATATATATATATATACATATAACTGAACATATTTTTATTCGCAAAGTTTATACAAATCAAGTTTGTTAAATCTACTTAACAAATATCCTTCAGTAGCAAAAGCATGAAAGTAAAGCTGGTGCTATAAGGCCTTGTTGAGTTATTGGATATGAGTCTTTCATTAAATAATTATTGTGTTCTATATTAGCATGTTTAAATCCTTAAATAACTAGGTTATTCTAAATATTCATAGTCGTTCATAGTTGTGGGAGCATTTATGAGGTAAGACTAATATGAGTGGATTGGTTGATTTTCACAGAGATGAAAATAACAAGAGTTGCTACCAACTTCACATGTACTTGATTAGGAGAATAAGTATTGGACCTGACCCACATCAAAATTACTTTATGGATCGCAGTCGAGAGTGATGTTTTGATCAAGGTTTTATCTTTGTATTCATATACCCAAGATACATATTTGGGACTTGAAGTGTAGGGATTGTTGTGTTTTGACATGGTTTAACATTGTTCCATAAAAGGCAGTCATAAGGGCCATTGTTGGGTATGACATGAACTACATTGATGGGCGTATGTAGTCAAGATGGGATTTGTCCCTCTTATTCGTTGAGAGTTAGACATCTAAGGACTTACTCAAAGTTGAACACTAAATGAAATGATCACGATCCATATCTCCTGTTCAACATGATGTTTAAGACAAAGGAATAATTGATACCACGCCTTTAGTAATAATTGTAGCTTAGAGCTCCTTGAATTGGTTGTTGATGAGATGGTATCCTTCATATGTTGTAAGGGGTGGTAGCTCGTTACTAGACGTCAGTTACTATCTATGTCTGTCTATAATGAATCTTGTGCAAATGGGAGATTGTTGAATCTATATGCACAAGAATCATTATTGAGTGATATTACTAATAATATATGATCCTATAGGGTCACACCTTTATCAAGTTGGCACCTTTGTATATTTATTATTAATAGGATTATTAATAAATAATATCAATTCTTATATTTTAATAAGAGAATAATTATTGTTTTGTGAAAATAATAATTATAAGAGAGTATAACTAGTTACTATTTCATATGGTATGAATTAATAAGTCATACACAAGCTTTTGGACTAGTTGGATTCTTTTGTCTTTTACCTAAAGACAACGTTTATATTTTATAAACTTAGAGTTTATAAAAATTAAGGAATCCATCCTCTATTGAGAGGTATGTCCGAATTTAATAAAGAAATATGGAGGTTGCTTGTCAATCTCCATGCTTTGTCTCCCCATGCTTCTAAAGGCTACAAATACTTTAGAGTATTTTAATGTAAACCCTTACCTTGCATGGGATATAAAAGGGGCTATTTGCATGAAAAACTAGCTAATTTTTTGTTCTTACTTTCTTCCCTTCTTTCTCTCCAAAACCATGAGTATGAAGAGTTTTCTTTCTTTTGAAGTTTGGTGCTTTACTTTGGTGTTTAAAGCTTCCTGGAGTTGTCTCCTATATGCTTATTTGAGTTAGGCACTTAAAGGCTTAAGATACTCAAGAATACAAGAAGGAACTAGCATTCAAGTGTCTTACCCTTGATGGTGGATACATATAGAGAAATCATAATCTTTGATTTTTGCTATCTTCATTAACACCCTAAAACCAAGTAGGTTCAAAGGCTTCAAAGGTTGTCATTCTAAAAACTCTTTGGTTGTTTTTATTTCATTTTAACATCTATAAATGGATCCTTGATAGTTTGGTTTTGTTATAAACTAAAAGTAAACTTGTTAGTTTTAAAGACTTTCGTTGCCGTTTTTTATGAAAAACAAACTTATATTTTGTATCAAAATCCATCACATTTTAAAAGAGAGTCATAAATAAGATTGTTCATTTTGAATGAGTATGCAAGATTCTCTCATGGAACATCATAGAATTTAAATCATTTAGGACTGACATAATCTTGTTCAATTTTATTCAAAAATCGGTTTCTAAAAACACTAGAAACGGCAACAGAAGCTTTAAAATTGTAAATAAAGTAAAAACTATTTTAACCCACCAATGATCATTCTACAAACATGGAAAGATTAATACAACCATAGGAAGAAAATAATACAACCTCTGAAGACTTTGGTTACTCCTGAGAGGTTGGAATCTGATGAAATAAGATTGTTCATTTTGAATGAGTATGCAAGATTCTCTCCTAGAAAATCATAAAATGATTAAATCATTTAGGACCGACATAATCTTGTTTAGTTTTATTCAAAAATCGGTTTCTAAAAACACTAGAAACGGCAACAGAAGCTTTAGAATTGTGAGTAAACACTATTTTAACCCACCAATGATCATTCTGTAAACATGGAAAGATTAATACAACCATAGGAAGAAAATAATACAACCTCTGAAGACTTTGGTTACTCCTGAGAGGTTGGAATTTGATGAAGAATATAGAGTAGAACTTCACCTTAGTTAGAAACACCAACATTTCTTCAACTTGTTAAGATATCAGTCTTCTTCTTGTAACAATAAATACACTCTTAAACTTTAAGTTAAAAACCAAGTGTTAACCTAAAGAGAGTTGCAAGTATCAAACTTTTTCTCTACAAAAGACTTGACCCTTAAAGTGCAAGAAAAGAGAGTACGAAAATGAGAAAGAAATCAAACTTCACTAGCCAAACCAAGAGTCAAATGCAATTCTTTTAAGCAACTAAAGCATGGTCTTTGTCTATTAAGTCTTGGTGCTTTAAGATACTGTGTCTCTAGCAACAAAAGGCTACAAAAGCAAGAGCATGACTTTATGAATAAACTATTACAATCATGTTGTCTCCTAGCTTCCTTGTCCCCTCTCTCTACCTACAGTTTTAAGCATAAAAGAATGAAGAGTTTTATAAAAAAAAAATCTTCCAATATTTTATAACTTATAAATTCATATATATCCATATAATACAAAAACCCCATTTGGACCAAAAAGTTGTACATGACATAATAAATCATACCATATGATATTTTATGATATATTTTGATACATAACATTGAAAAATAATATTTCCATGCAATAAATAATTTTCAATTAATTGCAAGTGTTATATTTATTTATCAAGAATCAAATATTTATAAATAATATATTTGCATCAAGTTTTTATTGTTGTGACCCTTTATAATCATATATTATCTAGCAATATCATTCCATGACTCTTGAACAAATAGATCTTTCAAGCTTTTGTCTCTAACATGTCTAATCCCATCAAACATGTATTGTAAGGTAACACAAATTTAGTGAGTAGTTGTATAATTGAGATAGAGATCAAAGATACTGGGAGGAACACCACAAGAGAGTTCATGGAAATGATTTGATGTATGATTATTTTCTTAATATCGGTTGCAATGGATAGTACAATAAGTGGAGCACCGCAAATTGCACTAGTCGTTTCATCGTTGATTGGAGCAATAGCATACACATTGGGTCCCATTTCTATAGAACGTCATACATCCTTCCTTTGATGATTTAAATAATGTTCCAATATAGTGGTCCAATGATGATACTCTTCGACTATTAGTATTGGAGCTCTTGTGGAGCTAACACTACATTTAGAGAATATTATTACTGCATATTTGTGCTCTGTAAAATGAGTTAAATGGTATATGAAGTTTAGTTTCATAGCACCTCAAAAATGCATGAAACCAACATCTCATGCAATGATAATTTGATAGTTCAAAGGAACAACCACTTTGAATTTGATACTAATTGTTGAGTTATAACCTTTAGAGCTCAAACAATAAAATATGTTATGAAATTATTAAATGCAAAATATGTATGATTTTTAGAGCTCAAACAATAAAATATGTTATGAAATTATTAAATGCAAAATATGTAAATCAAGAATAATATAAGAATGTAGAATGAAAAGAGCATGAAGAACAATGATGTTCATGATAACTTTTGAAAACAAGTTAGAAAATGAACATTAGTATACACACTTGAACTCTGGACAACTAAACCGTTTACAACATATAACCATTCTCATATCTCCCTATTCTAATAAAAGAATAGTTTTAATCTCCTTTTGACATGTATCATCCTATTAGGCCTCCTAATTAATACATATTTTATTCTTTTTTTGCCAAGTGGCATCCTATTAAACCTCCTAATTAATACATGCCACTTGTCAACCTATTGATTCTTAATTTCAAATTTCAAAATTTAAATTTCTCATTCTAATTAAATTAAATTAAAAACATCAGAATAAAAATTAAAATAAAATTAATAAAAATTATAAGATGATACAGTTTCACATATTTATTCAAATTAACGATTATAATTTTATATAACTAAAAAAATCCTTTTATTAATAATTTATTTAAAATAACTGAATAGTAATTTTGAGTTTTTACCATGAAAATTTAATTAATTTTGTCACTGTGTTTCCCACAAGTTATATACTAGTTTATAGAATAATTGTTCTTATACCAACAGTTACAACATGCTAAAAGTTATTGTTCAAATTTACTTAGGTTTAGAATCATATGCTAACACAAGATCAAAAGAGACTGTATCTAATAAACAAAACTATGAAGTATAACTTTACAAGACATATAATATATAATCCAAACGACTTGATATATGTTTATTTGTAGTTTCTTTGTCATGCATTTTTATTTAATTAGAGTTTATTTATCATAAAAATAAATTTTTATTTTATTGGTCAATTTAATATTCTATTATACATAAAATAAGTTATACGAATAATTTATATTGATTCAAGTCAACCATGATAACAAATATAAATCATCATGTTATTAATGTTGTCTAATATATTTCTTTGTAATTACATTTCTTTATACCAAGAAAAAAAAAACCACATGAGTACTCCTTCCCCTTCCATCTGTAGACTTTTACGCAATTGGAATAAATGAGGATTTATCAAACACATGTTCAACTATATTCATATTTTACCTTTTGACAACTTTACTTGTTAATTTTTTGACATAAATTTTCCAAACATTTATATTCACATAACTAGACTTTACTAACATAATATTTTGCTTATGTCAATATACTCTCAAATACGAATATGAATTCTTATTTTAACGTGTTACAAAGAGGATATGATTTTAGGATTTTAATTTGACTCTTTTTGTTGTTTTCTTCTTGATCGAATTGTTTGAACATATAGGTCTTCTTGAATTTAAAAAAAAAAATCATGAAGAAATGTGAATTGAACGAAATAGCTAAATTATGTCAGTTAATGGATTGAAAAAATTAATCAGTTGTGAAATTGAAGCTCTTTCTCTACTAAACTTCCAACTACGAAGATAAACTTGCAAGCTTTTCAACAAATCGAGTTACAAGCTAGCTTGAATTCCAATCATAATCAAACTATGAAGATGTATATTGATTATTGCAACTTCAGTGATCAAAATTAGGTCAGGTAAACAAGATGTGTACATTTCATAACAAAATCAAAAAATGGAAACATTAAAGAAGATCAACGTGAAACCTCAACGAGTAGAGTTCTCGCGCCATTGAGGTCCATAGTTTCGATTTTACAATTCGAAGCATACTCGATCTCCCTCCATGCTTTCCGATCTGTATCCTCTACGTTCTCCAGAAATCGCACCTTCTTTTTCATCCTTCCGTCCTTCTTCACGGTGGACAAACAGGACCGTCGCCGTGGTGGTGGTGTCGGCGGTGGTGGTGCCTCCGCAGTATTTGAATCTCCGTTTTCATCAGAGAAAGTGGCGGTGCTCCTGAGTAACGAGAGCAAGATCATGGTGCCAGAGACTGCCATGGCTGTTGCGAACACTACGCCTTGGGAACTCCAAACAGGTGACATCGATTTGATCTATACTTGAATTTGAAGCTGTGGATTGCTTTAACATGAAACGATTGGTTACTAATTCGAATTTATGAACACACAAAGATGGAGACAATGTTGCGACTGGTGGTTGATTTAATGGCAATTTTGGTGGTGGGAAAATTGATGCTTCCTTCTTCCAAAAAGTTATCGTGTTTCTTAGAAATACCCGAAAAGACAACGGGTCTAAATTGTTTTTTCTCAATTTATTAATTCATAAATAGTAGTACATAAGTAGAAGTGTAAAGTATCCAAATTAGAAACCTATAATTATTTAAAAAAAATATATTAGACTAAATTATAATTGGAATGAAACTAATCAACAATAATATATATTGTTGGTAAAATAGATAACTTTGTCAGATAAGGTAACAAGTTAAAATTTCTAATAAATGAAGTTTTTTTTTTTTACTTGTCGCACTCTCATGTATTTTGCCACATATCAGTTTGTCATAATCTACTATAATAAATGAAGGTTTTTTTGTCACATGTCTTTTTATCCTTCATTTAGACACATGTCATTTTCTAGATTTTTTTAAATTTTTTATTTTTCACTTGTTATTTTATTGTATTTTTCATTTTATTAAATTAAAATTTCACATTTAATATGTAAGGTAATATATATGTAAAGTATTTATTAGAAAGGGTTTATATATGTAATGTATTCAATACATTAAAGCCTCATTAATTTTAATAATTCAAAAAATTTCTCATTTTTCTTATAAATTTAAAATTTTCAAATTGTTAAAATTTTATATATATATATATTTTTTTAAAGAAACTCATGTAATACATGGGTCTCACACCTAGTTTTGAAATATTTATTTTCCACTTGTCATTTACTTCATTTATCATTATTGAATATACTAGGCGAATGTCCGCGCGTTGCGCAGAAACACCTATATAGTTGAAATCTTTACAAATATATGATTTTTTAAATATAACAATAGCGTTGTTGTTAAATTTGATATAATAATTTGTATATACTAAATTGATATAATATATTTATTATTTTGAATTATATGATAATATATACATTTATTATAACTTAATAATCTCAATCGTTTGAATGACTTCTACCCGCGAGTTACACATGAATAAAATTAAATATAATATATGATTTGATGTTATTTATAGTTGTTTTTATTATTAATTAATTTTTAAAAATTTATTTGCTTAATGTTTTAATTTCTATCATTATAATTATTTAAAACATCAAACATTGTTTTTTATTTTAAAGCTAACAATATAATCATTTATATAAAGTTTTTTTTAACTATTGTTATTGTAAGTTATTTTAAGCTACTTATTTGGAAATTTTTAACGATTATAAACATATATTTAATAAATATTTTAGTTAAATTGAGATTAAAATTTAGTTTTTACTTTTATCACTACAATTTATCACTTTTAACTATTTACAAAATATTTTTTAGTTTTTTTAAATGGAACTGAAATTTGTATTTAAGTTGACATTGTAATGCGCAGAAACACCTATATAGTTGAAGTCTTTACAAATATATATTTTTTAAAATATAACATTAAATTTGTTGTTAAATTTGATATAATAATTCATATATTAATTTGATATAATATATTGATTATTTTGAATTATATGATAATATATAAATCTATTATAACGTCATAATCTCAATCGTTTGAATGACTTCTACTCGCGAGTTACACATCAATAAAACTAAATATTATATATGGTTTAATATTATTTAAAGTTGTTATTTTTAACTAATTTTTTAAAATTTATTTGCTTAATGTTTTAATTTCTATCGTTATAATTATTTAAAACATCAAACATTATTTTTTGATTTTAAAGGTAACAATATAATCATTTATATAGAGTTATTTTTAACTATTGTTATTATAAGTTATTTTAAGCTACTTATTTGAAAATTTTTAACGATTATATAAATATATTTATGAAATATTTTAGTTAAACTGATATTACAATTTAGTTTTGCATTTATCACTATAATTTATCACTTTTAACTATTTACAAAATATTATTTGGTTTTTTAGTGGAACTAAACTTTATATTTAAGTTGACACTGTAATGTTATATTTAAATTAACAATTTAAGTATTTTGTCCAAACTGTTCAAAAATTGTATATTTAAACTGATAATGGTTTACATGCAATAACATTTTAAATCTAATAAATTAAGTATAATATGTTAAAATTTAAAGACATAACTTTATAAATAGAAGTAAAGATATTATTTTAAAATTGAAATTTAGTTTATTTATGATTACACTTTAGGTTTGATATTTATTTAACCTTATTAACTAACTTACAATCATTATCAGAAAGACACTACAATTTTTCACTTTTAACTATTTATAAAATAATCTTTGGGTTGTTTAAGTTAAATAAAATTTATATTTAAGTTGAGCCTATAATGTTATATTTTAATTAATAATTTAAGTATTTTATACAAATTGTTCAAAAATTATACCTTTAAAATGATAATGGTTTACATCCGACAATATATTAAAACTAATAAATTAAGTATAATATGTTAAAAGTTAAATAACATAATTTTATAATTAGAATTAAAAATATTATTTTAGTATTGAAATTTAGTTTATATATGAATACACTTTAGATTTGATACTTATTTAACCTAATTACCAAATTATAATTATTATTATAAAGAAATTGAAAAGTCATGGGAGTTTCAAATGAATGTGGTGAAAGGAAAAAAGAATGGAGGTTTCAAATGCATGAAATTCAAGAAAAAATGCTAGCTTTATAAGTATGTATGATATCATTAACTAGTTTATAACCCATAGGAACCACGGTTACAAAATTAATTAAGCTTTTTTAGTGAAAATTCAAAGTTATTAATCAATTATTTTAAATAAATTATTAATTAGGAGATTTTTTAGTTATATAAAACTATAATTATTGATTTTAAATAAATATGTGAAATTATATCACTTTATAATTTGTATTAATTTTGTTTTAATGCTATTAATTTAATGTAGATAGAGTGAACAATTTAAAATTTAAAATAATAATCAATAGGTTGACATGTGGCAAGTATTAATTAGTAGACATAATATGGTGACATATGGCAAAAGAAGAATAAAACATGCATTAATTAAGAGGATTAATAAGATGATACATGTCAAAAGAAGAATAAAATTATTCTTTTATTAGAATAGGAAGATTTAGTTTCTATAAATTGAACATACCATAATAACTATATTAATTTCAAATTTTAAATTTCAAATTTCAAATTTCAATTTCAATTTTAAATAAATTTACAATTGAAACCTTCGTATTTAAAATTTTGTTATAATTAACACATTTAATACATGGGTCTGACAACTAAACACATAATTTTAATTTGATTTTTTCATTTTTTTTAATTTATACTTATTTTCAAATTTCAAATTCAAATAAAACTTCCTGTTTAATCATTTCTATTTAATATTTTGTTTAATCAACCCGTATATTATACGGGTATCACAACTAGTATATATAATTATCATTATAAATGAGAGTTTATCCCATTCGAATCCTATATAATTGTATTCTTTTGTCCACATTAACGAATTTAACTAATACTTAATCACTTACATTAAATATTATAAAAATAACAATGAAGTTGTTGATAAAATAATTAAGAAAGATAGAATTAATTAATACTATATAATTGCATTCTTTTGTCCACATTAACAAATTTAATTAATGCTTAATCACTTACATTAAATATTATAAAAATAACAATGAAGTTGTTGATAAAATAATTAAGAAAGATATAATTAAGTGTTCTAAGTATTTTTAATTGGATTTAAAATAATTACCTAGACATTTTAATTGGATTTCAAAATATGACAATCAAATTAGTGGAGTCAGTCCATGGGTGGAGTGGGATCGGAATTGGAAATATGAAGTCCATGTGCTTTAATGTGGGCCAATTCAATAAAAGCCAATAATGGTCGTTGAGGAGTTGAGGTGAGGTGAGGTATGGTCAAATTGGTCAATTCTGGAGTGTACAAGTTGGTCAATTTTGTTTTGTTTTTGTCAACTTTATATTCGCGTTAATTTGGGGTTGGCAAAAACTCGAACAAAAAATCAAAAACCAAAAACTAAATTAAGATACGACAAAATTTATGTGTTTTTCTTGTTCCATTGATAACTACATATCTTTTGAAGTTATTGATATACATGATGCTTGCAATGTTTACACCTTGGACTCGAGGGCTCGAGGTCGACGTTAGAAGTTTTATAAGTGGGGGCTAAAAAAAGTCTGGTGAAGCCCTACTTTTAATGGAAGGAACATTAGAAAAAAATAATACTCCTATACTTGATTAGTTGCTTATTGAATTAAATATGTAATCGTTCGTTGCGTATAAATAAAATAATACGGCTAGAGTATAGTTGAGTAAACGTCAAATAGTATGGAGTTAGTATGCACATAAAATCTAAACAGTTGTTACAATATTCCAACTAGTTGTGAAACCCGTATAATATACGGGTTGATTAAAACAAAATGTTAAATAGAAACGATTAAATGAGAAATTTATTTGAATTTGAAATTTGAAATAAATAAAAATTATGAGAAAAAAAACATGTAAAAAATAAATAAATTAAAATTATTGTTTAGTTATCAGACCCGTATACTAAACATGTTAATTATAACAAAATGTTAAACATAAATGTTTAAATTGTAAATTTATTTGAAATTGAAATTGAAATTTAAAATTTAAAATTTGAAATTAATATCATTATGGTAGGTTTAATTTATGAAAACTAATTAATAATATATTAGAAATGAAAAATGAAATAAATGACAAGTGGAAAATAAATATATCTCTAAATTATGACAAAATGACATGTGACAAATTGAATGAGAGAATGACATGTGGCAAAATCATTCTTATTTATTAGGGTAAATTATTATTATTAGGGTAGATTATATCCGGCCAAAATAATAATACTCGATTAAACCGACCGATCCATTCTTAATTCGGATGAATCTGGTATCAAATCTAGAAATTCCGGTAAGTTGTTAAAACAACATTTAATCGGTTCGGATATAGGATTTTAAAAAATATATAAAAAATAAAATAAAAAAATCGGATATACCAAATACCGGATTTGAAAGAAGAAAAAAAAAACTCTTAATCTTCTCAACCATGGATCCACATGACCCAAGTAGGATCCACGTGCTTTGGCAATGGGGCGATGCTGCTCAACACATGGATTTATAGATGTACAAAAGTTGTTTTTAACGTTTTGAACAACTTTACAAAATAACTAGGCGAATGCTTGTTTTTACTTCTGATAGCAATTATGTTGTTAAAAATTGTTAGAGTTTATGATTAGTGTATGTTTTATTTTTCTGTAATTTTTCATATGTTATCAGAGACTTTTATAAACATGTATTTGTCAATGAAACTGACTAAACAATAATTTAATTATTTTTTAAGATATAATATTTTGTGTAATGTATCCGATCGTAAAAAAGACAGATGTGCTATATTAATATTATGGTGAAGATCATAAAACTAATATCTTTCTTTTATCAAGAGTATATGCACGAAAGTTACATTTTAATGAAGTAAAAATGACATACTAAGACAAAAAAAAATTGTTTAATATATCATTTGTTTATGTTCAATTGCAATAGAAAATTATATTCAAAGGTTTAAGTATGTTAACAACATATTATGATATATCAAATTTTATATATTGAAAGATATAATATAAAAATAAGTTAAGTTGTTTAAATTATAGAATGGTAATTGTAAATAAAATAAAATAAAATTATATATATATATATATATATATATATATATATATATATATATATATATATATATATATATATATATATATATATATCAATTAAGTGTCCTAAGCACCAATTAAACATCATAAGTTAAAAATATTTGAATTGTACAGTTTAATTAGTTAAAAATACTTGTAAGTTGTAGTAGTTATTAAATAAATTCAAAAGTTTTGTAGGTTTCACATTAATTAAATATCACAAGTACCAATTAAACATCATAACTTAAAAACTAGTGTGTTGTAGAGTTTTTAGTTGGCTAAAAATACTTTTAAATTGTAGTAGTTATTAAATAAATTAAAAAATTTTGTAGGTTTCAATTGAATATGTGTAATATTCGTGAATAATTATATTTTCTTATTATTACATATCCGACAGCACAAATAGATTAAGTCGGTATTGTCTTTTATAAAATAGTAAATATTTATAATTATAAATGTAGTTTAGAATTAGTAAGTCGCTATGTTATTAAATTCTTAGCATTTTAATGTCTTAAAATAATTACATTATTTTGAAACTAAATAGAAACTTTCTAAGAAAGATGATATTTAATTTAACAAATTAAGTTTATGTAACTTGAAATAAAGAACTTATATATATATATATATATATATATATATATATATATATATATATATATATATATATATATATATATATATATATATATTTCATACCAAATTATATGTCATAAGTATCAATGTAACTTCCAGATTCTTGGAGGTACTTAAATTTAATGTATTTTGGATTTTAGGTGGTACTACTTCATGAGGAAGGCATCCTACGACATGGTGATGATTGATGTATCGTAGGTTTTAAATGACCGCCACATCGTGGCAGCATATGGGTACGACGTGATAGTTATTTAATGAGAAACCCTGATATTCGGGGTTTATGCGCTATTTAAGGGAATGTGATAGCTATGGTTGCTCACCCTCAGCCTTCATCACACCCTCTCAGCCTCCAAGCAAACTCTAATATCCATTTTTGCTCTCTAAGATTTTTGTGATGATATTTAGGGATTAAAAGAAGAAGGAGGTGACTTTTAGACTTGGGTTCAATAAGCAACTCTTCTCACCATCTTATTATGCATCTTATGGACTCTTGTAAGTCCCCAAGTTCCAAGCTTTTTGGTTTGTTATGCATAGATCTAGGTTTATATGCCTTAATCTTCATGTCCTTGATTATTGGGTGGTGAGATCTCATAAAGTTTGATATTTTATGAATCTCCAGGTCATTTTGGGCATTTGATGCTTTGGATCTAGAGTAATATGGAGTTTTAGAATCATGCTTGGAAGATATGGTCAAAAAACCCTCATTTTGACCTAATAGAGTCCAAGACATGAATTGGACATGCATGTATAGAAATTAAGGATTTTTATGTTGTTATTTGATGCTAGAAACATTATGGAAATAGGGATCTAGCAGTCTTTAAGAGAAAGTGCTTAATGGGCAGAGACAAGTTATGTTTTTGCCCTATTTAGATCTAGAATCTCTATCCCTAAAAAAGTCTAAAGGGATAAAGTTGGAAACTTTATCCACTTGGATCTTAGAATGGAATGGATTTAGGCTTTGGAGCCCTTAAGATCAAGTAAATCGAGTTAATCCATTAAGTTGTTGGGAGCCCAGTGCTCACGACGTGGCGGTTGGGGCAAGACTCGCCTGTTTTCTCATTTAGTAGCCACGATGTGGCCAAGGATGGCCATGACATTGTGACTTGTTGTAGATGACTTTAAATTTGACCATTAACTTTAAACAAGTTTAACCCAAGGGTATTTTGGGTATTTTGAGTTTTATTTGATATTGGTCACTATTTGATGAATAGGTGACAGGTATAGTTGATATTCGGAGTAGAGACCTATTCAACTATTTGTTCGGACTGAGATGTGAGTTTTCCTCATTGTACTTGTAGGTTGAAAGCACCAATGTCGACCCAGTAGGTTATGTATCCTGATATATACGATGATGTTATATGATAGATTAGTAGATTTGTATGATTACCTGTATTTGCTAAATATGTGTTTTTTTTTATCTGTGGCATATGTCGACATATTGTGGTTGGATTGAGACGGTCCTACTTTTTGCTGAAGGCTAAGATACCCGGGGCGGTCTGGATAGGCTGTAGGCCCTGCGAGGCGGTCTAGTTAGGTTGAAGGCCCATAGAGCGGTCCCAATAGACTGTAGGCCCTGCAAGGCGGTCCAACCAGGCTGAAGGCTCATATTTGCATACTATTGTTTGTTATGTTTTGTGATGGTACCTTGGGGGAACTCACTAAGCTTTGCCTTATGGTTTCAAGTACTTCAGAGGAACATGAGAAAGCGAATGCGTGATCATTCACATCTTCCTGTTATTATGATAATGGATCTTGAGATGCTCTGATTATGATTTCACTTTTGAAACAATGGTTTTGTAAATATTTTGGATGTTAGGATGTTGTTTGAAAATTTTAAATTTACTCTGATTATCTGGATGTAACAATCATATAAGTATTATAAGTCAAAAAAACTCTTAAGTTGTCGTATCGTATATGAAAGAGTCTTTTCAATTGTACTGCCTGAATAAAATAACCACATTTATTTAGATAAATTATATTATAAAAATTATATAATTTGATGTGACAATTTAGTATTACATTTATAAATTGCTAACAATTTTTAAAATAGTCATTTGTTTTTTATTGTAACTTTTATTATCATTTTGATTTAAAGTTTTTATTTAACTCATATTTAAATTAAAAAAAAATTAAGTATATAATATTAATATTCGAAAAAGTTACATTAGAACTATAATAATTTATATATAGATTAATTGTTTGT
This sequence comes from Lactuca sativa, assembly GCF_002870075.4. NCBI lineage: Eukaryota > Viridiplantae > Streptophyta > Magnoliopsida > Asterales > Asteraceae > Lactuca > Lactuca sativa. Next base: position 155,298,186 of record NC_056626.2, read on the forward strand.
TCCTCTAGGATCCCAGTAACTATTTCTTATCTTTTATTTAAGTAAAGTTTTCTCCTTCAAACTTTGGCAACAATTGTTTGTCATGTTAATACTTTTGGTCCCTTATTCTTTAATGTTACATTATTTGGCTACAATAATTTCTACAACCTGACAATTTTGGTCCATACTCTAATATTAATTACAATAAGCCATAATATTTTCTACAACTTGACAGTTTTTGTCTCTTCTCTAATATTAATTTTCGTTTTCCAACATCTAACCACCATAGTTTCTATATTTTGTCAACTTTCGTCCCTTTTCTACAAATTGATACTTTTTGTCCATTCTCTAATATTAATTACAGTAACCTATAATATTTTCTACAGCTTAGCAGTTTTGGTCCATTCTCTAATATTAATTTTCGTTTTTCAACATTTAACCACCATAGTTTCTATATTTTGCCAACTTTCGTCCCTTATGTACATTCTAAAAAAATTGTCCCATAAACAAACATGAACTGTTAGATCTGAAATAACCAAGAAAACAATAAAAAAATTTCCCAACCCCTAGCAATGCGAAGGCACACCCTCTAATTTGCATAAAAAAAGCATTCTTAATATAATAAATTGAGTATTTTAACATAAAGGTTAAATAGTTATCTTTTTTTAAAAAAAATAGATTAACAATAAAGTTTAATTCGTTAAAAACCCAAATGAATGTGGTATAACATAACTGATTTATCTAAGAAGTAAAATGAAAAAAAAAATACAACTTCTATATCTTTTTTTTCTTAACTAACACTACACACACGAACTAAAAAAGTATATATATATATATATATATATATATATATATATATATATATATATATATATATATATATATATATATATATATATATATAATAAAAGAAATTATCAAACTCTAAATAGATTCATTTTCATACATTCAAACTCTAAATGATCAAACAAAAAAACATAAGTTATTACAAAATTAAAAACATATACTTCTTCAATAATTGTAACAAACAAATCTAGATAGATTCATCTTTTTTTTTTTGCTTCAAATTTATAACCATGAATAATTTATTGAAATATAAAGAAAGTAAAACGAAAAAACGATTTGACTAAAAATTAAAATTGAGAAAATCATCTAAATAGCTTTTAGGCTTTCAATACCTTAATTATCATATTCACCTCTGGTTTTCCCCAATATCTTTTATTATTCATCTCTTTCTTTCATTGTAAGTAATCAAACATGAAAATCTTCTTATATAGGAAAATTTTCAATTAACCAAAAAATTAATTAGCATAAGTTGAAATGTTGGGAGTTTCAAATGAATATGGTTCAAGATATATGATTTATCTTAAACTATATTGATTTGGATGACCTCATTTATAAGAGTTATTAGGCGTATACCCGTATTGCGCATGAGCAACATTCTTTGATAAAAATGTTGATAAATCATATATATAAACATAAAAACTTTAGATGTAATCAAGATATAAGTAATATAAACCGATCATCACAACTCACAACATATGTTATATATTAATTATAAATATTCATTCAAAACTCGAACAAAATATCACAATCACCTTTTGAAGTCGATAACATATAGACAATCCATCATTAAAAATATAAGGGAACACATTACATATATGATATTAACATTTTAAATATAAAAGAATAAAGCTGACGAATAATAACACAAAAGTTATATATAAGAAACATATTATTGTATATTTTTAAAATGTTTTTATAAATTTTTATACTATTTTTAATAATCATTATTATAAATGATAATCAAGTTTTATTTTCATTAAATGCTAGTATCTAATTTTTTAAGATGTTTTACCACTTAGTTTCATTTATGTTGTATTTATGAAAAAAAATGTTTAGCTACTAACTTGACAATAATGTTACAACTTTTATAACATTTTTCTTATAAGAAAATGTTAATCCCAAAAAGATTCTAAAAACCAAACAACCTTCAAATGTTTGAGAGAACAACATAAAATCAATTTTTAGATATATAGATTTGAAAACATTATACATGATGTGCATAATTGCATATCAATTATAAACTCTCGACTTATTGACAATAACTAATTTCAATGACTGTAATTTTAAAACACAAAAATCAATGAATAATTAATGAAAAAAAACACATTATACATTATTTTACTAAATCACATACATATATATCTAAATTCATTATGTAAATTGAATTTTGGTAAACCACTAATAATAAAGCTAACTTACATTTAGGGATTATGCAAATGAATAAAATATAAAATTTGATGTTAAAGAAAATATAATAGAACTAAGGTACCAATTAAATACCATAAATTAACATCAATGAATAATTAGTGAAACCAAACATAATATACATTGTTTTATTAAATCACATATATCTAAATCTATTATGTAAGTTGATTTTTGGTAAACCACTAATAATAAAGCTAACTTAGCTTACATTTAGGGATTACATAAATGAATAAAATATAAAATCTAATGTTATGAAAATATGGAAGAACTAAGTACCAATTAAATATCCTAAGCTCAATAAACTTTTAAATTGTAGTGATTAATTAGTTGAAAATTGAAGAGTTTTGGTATTAAAATAGATTAATGTTATGATTAATTAGAAGGAAATTGAATGATTCAATATAAATGGTTTACCTTGAATTATGTTAATCTTGATGACATCTACTATAAGATTCATAAAGATAAAGGCTATAAAGATATAATGATACTTGAGATATAAAAATAGGTTCATTTTTGTTGTTACACTTTAAAGTTTTTAAGTCGTTATATATATATATATATATATATATATATATATATATATATATATATATATATATATATATATATATATATATATATATATATATATATATATATATATATATATATATATATCCATTATGTTACACTATTCTTCAATTTAAAGTCTTGTTATTTGTTTTATTTTTATGTACAGGTTTTAACATTGTATTCAGCATGTCCCTTCCCTCATTTACATGAAAATCACTATGGATATATCATATGCACCCATCATTAACAAATTCTTAAAACATGATAGAAAGTACAAACTAATAAGGATGATTTTATAATTAAAATATATTTTATTTTTTTGCATTTTTTATATTGAAATTGAACACCTCATAATGTTTTCAATGCTTTCTTATAATTATAGTGGTCGGTTGTGTCGACCTTAGTTTCTCATTTTTAAGTATAATTTATTGGTATGACAAATAAAATGAATAAGTTTGAAACAAATGAAAAAAAAAATTGTCGAATATCAAATAAAATTTATTAAAGTAAACCAATGAGGCATTCACATGTTGCAAACAAAATTGTATTCATTTTTAGGGTTGAAACATCAATTCATTCTATTTAAAATGCCTAATCATTTTTGCCATATTTTTAATCTGTGGAAAGATTTGTTATTGAACCGTGATAAACAAAATTTTGATATTTTTCATTTTATTATTAAAAACTTTCTCGTTTGTGTTAAGTTGAAACAAATACATTCGAGTAAAATAATTCTTAGTAATATAATTATACTTTTCTAATTATATTAGTTATATACTCGGCCATGGGACCTAATCAAACAAAAAATATAAAATTTTGCAAAGAGTAAATTTTCCTGTGGTTTGGTCGAATTTTCAGTTTTGGTCCCTAAGTTTAAAATTTGATAGTTTACATCTTATGGTTTGTGAAAATTGCACTGTCGGTCATTGGTCCATATAAAAAGACCAAATTACCGTTTCGTTCTCTTTTCTTTTTCTTTTAACAATTATATATATATATATATATATATATATATATATATATATATATATATATATATATAATTGTTTTTTATCTTTATTTTAATAGAATTAATAAAGATTATTTATAAAATTATTTTTATTTTTTAAATCAATTATCTAAATTGTCTAAATTCATATTATTATTATTATTATTATTATTTATTTATTTTTTGGCTTTATTTATTTATCTTTGTTTTTATGTTTTAAAAATATTTAAATATTTTTGACGTTTTATTTAAATATAACTTTTTAATCTTTTTTTGACGTTTTGTTCGTCCAATATAAATATTTTTAATGTTTATTTATTTATGTTTGTTTATTTAATAAATGAACGAACATGAAAAAATTATCGTTCGTTTAGTTAATCGAACGAACATAAACAATGATCTCGTTCGTTCATTTGTGTTCGTGAACGTTCTTTTATTATGTTCGTTTACATTCATTTATGTTTGTTCGTTTAATTTATTTATATTCATTTATGTTCAACATTTTTATTATATTACCATACTATATGTTCGTTTATGTTCATATATGTTAAATTGTATTTGTTTATCTTTGTTCGTTTATGTTTGTTTATGTTCATTTTTTTTATTATATTACTATATTATAGTAAACGAACATAAACAAATAAAGATAAACAAACACAATTGAACATCTATGAACATAAGCAAATATATAATATGGTAATATAATAAAAAAAATTGAGCTTAAATGAATATAAATAAATTAAACACACGAACATACATGAACAAACATAATCATTGTTCATATTCGTTCGTTTAACTAAGCGAACGATAATTTTTGTTCATGTTCGTTCATTTATTAAATAAACAAACAAAAATGAATTTTCCACCGAACAGTTTACGAACGGTTCACCGAACGTTTAGTTAGTTTACAACCCTATATGTAAGTGAATGATGTAAGAAAAAACACATAAAAAACAACATTAAATAATTAAATTGGACGAACAAAACGTCGAAAAAGCAACATTAAAAAATATATTTAAATAAAACGTCAAATATAACAAAAAAATTTTAAACCACAAAACAAAGATAAATAAATAAATCAATAAATAACAATAATAATAATAATAATAATAATAATAATAATAATAATAATAATAATATGATTTTATATAATTTAGACTATTGATTTAAAAAATAAAAATAATTTTGTAAATAATCTATATTAATTATATTAAAATAAAGATAAAAAACAATTATATATATATATATATATATATATATATATATATATAATTGTTAAAAGAAAAGGAAAAAAAAAGAGTAATTTGATCTTTCTATATGGACCAATGACCACCAGTGCAATTTTCACAAATCATACGGAATGTAACCTATCAAATTTTAAACTTATGGAGCAAAACTGTGAAATCAACCAAACCATAGGGAGCATTTATGTAATTTACTATTTTGCAAAAACATATATCTTCAACTAATTGTAATTAATTAATTTAAATAAATTCTATCTTTTTTTTACTCCAAATGTACAACCATAAATATTTTATTAAAATCGAAAGAAAGTAGAATGAAAAAAATAAATATAAAATGAAATTGGAAAAATCACTCAAATACCTTATATATTTTCAAAAGTTTGACTATCATATCCGTCTTTAGTTCTCCCCATCCTATTTCATCGTTCAAACTTTTTCTTCGATGTGAGTAACAATTATGAGATAATCTCTTTCTTATATATGCAAAATATTTCAATTAATCATATAGTTAATTAACATAAGTTGAAAATGTGAGAGTTTTAAATGAATATGGTTCAAGATAAATAATTTATTTTAAACAATATTGATTTAAATGACCTATTTTATAAGATATAGATAGATAAAGATAAATATAAAGATTATAAAATATGTTATAATTAAACATCAATAAATTCAAAATAATCAATCATAAGCTTACAATAATAACTTAAAAATCCATCGGCTTCTACATTTTTTGAGTTGAATTGGTAGTTTATTAATATCCCAATTAGTGAACAAAAACTGCTTCCTATAATTATGATATTTTTGTTTTATTTGGCTAATGATATTGTTTATAGTTTACTTGTATAAATGTTATGGTACAAGTGACCAATCCATTTGTCGGTTTCTATATCTTTTGAGCTAAATTAGAAGTGGATTAATATTCCAATTTGTGAACAAAAATCATTTCATGTAATTATAATATTTTTGTTTTGTTTTGGCTAATGATATGATATATAGTTTACTTGTCCAAATGTTATGGTACAAAAGACCAATGCATAAAGGTAAGTAAATATTAAATACAAAATCAATGTCATAATTTTTAGAATTTTTCGGGTAATATTTGAATTCGACCTGGATACTTGAAATTCAATACAAATTCGGTTATCAATTATTTTTTTATTAATAAATACCTGAAATATTCGAAACGAAAGTTATACATGTCTTTATATGCATCTAGAATAACCAAGGTTTTAAAAAGCTCTTCATGGCTCCAAGGCTTATACTTAACTATAATATTTAACAAAATGTCACTTTAAGATATATATATATATATATATATATATATATATATATATATATACACACATGCATAATAGTAGAGTTGTAACACCATGTTTCGGGACGTTTCTTAATTCATGGTTTGTGGACTATAACTCAATCATGTAAAATTTGTAGGCTTTGAGGAAATAAAGTTTAGTTTTAAGGTTGATGATATTGGTTATTAGATCTAAGCCCTTGATTTGCGTGTTGCAACCAAAAGGTAAAATGGGAAAAGTTATATGTTGAGCTTCTTACATGGATTATGGTTTTAGTTCGATATGTGTTAATCCAAAGGTAACTAGATATAATTTTGGGGCTTGTCAACACCTTTCTGTGCATATAAAGAACACCGAAAATGAAGTTGAAACGAAGAAGTTATAGTTGTTTGAACTTGAATTGGAAATTGGGGATTTTGCCCTATGTTGGGCATAGGAAAGTTACGGTGGGTGTAGGTGTTGAATTCAGAATGCGAGTTTAATGACCTATACATTGCGTAGCCGCTGTTGACCGAAACCCTGACCCTAATGTTTTTAGTCGTATTTAAGGGCTCTAACTTTTAGGAATCCTTCCTATGACCAACTTCCACCATCTCATATCATTCCTTTGAAACCTTAACCATAACTTGTGAGTTTTGAAGCTTTTAGAGATTTTTGTGTGCTCTTTGAAGGAAGATAGCGTTTTAGAATTAAGTGGGAAGCTTCAACGTGTGTAGATCTAGGATTTGTAAGCCAACATTTATCTTTGGAAGGTGTAAAGCTTTCATCTTGATGCTTGTACATGTTAGATCTAGTATGTTTATGAGTTTTATGCTTTTATCCCCATAATATTGGTCCTTGTGAGTATGGGTTACTCCAGACCATTTAAATGCCCTCTTTTGTTGTTTTTGAGGTTATAGAGTCATAAAAATGAGAGCTTGGGCACTCTAATCCATCCATTCATCAGTTCTTGAGCAAAAGGTGTCAATATGGACTTAGCGTTTGGTTTTGTGATCATCTTGGCCATGCAAGGAGATAAAGTCAGACACTTTATCCATTAAGACATTCATTTAGATCAGATATGGGAGTTTGAGAGTTTGGTTTGTTGTATTAAGATCTTAATAGAAGTTTTAGGATTAGGGGCTCTACGCTAGGCGTTGCTCTACGCTGGTAAGTCAAATGAGGGTTGATTGTTGACTTTTGTATCGGTTTGACTTTTAGTCAACTATTTTGGGACTTAGTATTAGACGGGCAAAATGGTCTTCTGTGGCAAACCGAAAATTTCTAGCTTACATTCTTCATTTCTTATCAAAGTTAAACTTGTTTTTGCTATTTTCTAGCACTGTTTGGAGTCAAATAGAATGTTTAAAGCCTAGTATAAGCAGGGTAGAAGTCGTGGGATAAGTATTGTGGGTGTATCGCCTTGCATTTGAGCCAATCAATCAACACAAGGTGTGTGCGGCCGCACACAAGAGTGTGCGGCCACACACCTATCCCAACCGCACACTCTCCCTATATATAGAACACTTAGCCATTTGGAACACTTTCTACACTTCCACAAAGCTAGGACCCGAAAATCCTCTCAAGTATCATCCAAATCTCCTTGAGGATCTTCATAAAAGGTAACATCTTACACCAAGAACACCAAGAACACTAGGTGTACGGCCGCACACACCATGTATGGCCACACACCCAACCGCACACACCAAGTGTGGCCGCACATACTAGCTGCATACACACAAAAAGTGTGTGTTTTGACCATACACTCCTTTGTATAGCTATATATGGTTGTAACACTTCAATATAAGTGTTTACTAGTCCCTAAGGTGGTCCCAATTCAATAATTAGTTGTTTTAAACACTAATTATATTCATATATGTATCATTATATGTTAAATAGGATCCGCGTGTGTGTTCAAGTCTCAGCTTGACACTTAGCAGCTTATCCGACACTTTCATCCAAACCACTCACTACAGGTGAGTTCATACCCCTCAATTAAACTTTCAAATGTTTATAAATGCTTTTATGGGGGGGGGGATACAAGTTGAATATTTATAGTTATTATATCAATCACATGTGATTAATAACTACCAAACTAGTGGATTCTTACTTTTCAAACTATGTTACCAAACTGCTATACTTCAAACTGTTTTGCAAACTCTTTTACTTATCAAATACTTTTACTTAAACTCTTTCATACTTATATATTGTCAAAATCATGTCTATGTATGTATAGTTATATAAGCAATGTTTAAAAGAATTAGGAAGGCCAGCTCGCTTTAATTCCTTTTCCTTATTTGGATGTTGCTTTAGGGCATCGGTTATCCGTCCGAAGGTCGTTTAAATATTAGTTGTATATCATGTATACATACATAGTCATAAAGGTTCCTTCAATCAGTTCTATACCTTTGGGCACAAACATGATCATACATTGCTAGTAAACTACTATAAGAGTAGTTTAAGAAGATACTAATACTATTACTAGAACAATGAAACCTACAATGAGTCAGTTCATACATGAGTCAAAGGATACAACGCCCTTGGGTAGCAAGGGTATACAAACATGTTAGCACTATGATGAGAAACAAACAAAAGGCACTATGACGAGAAAGAAACATACATGCTAGACAGAGAAAGAACACACAATACAGCTAGCACACATATACATTACATATACATTAACACAGTTATGTGAGCCATTAAACATGGCATGCCACTACCTGCCATGACTGTTTTTGTATCAGAATCTCCTTAATTGGGGAGCGTATGAGTTTGAGTATAGATCTATACTGGATTGACTATCCTACACTTTGCTGCTCGCTACAGTGGGACTTGCAAGTCTACGGGTGCCAAACGTCATTTTTACGGCATCTTACATTGTCGTTTTACTATTGAGTCGGTAGCAAGATACAGGCCGATCACATGTTACCTTAAAAATTACAATTGCTTAAGGTAGTTAGTACAACAGTAGTTACTTAATACAACACTACAATACTATAATATTTTCCCATTACATTCACTTTGTGAACGTGCACACGATGCATGGTAATGTAAAAACCATATTTTTGGTTAATGATATTCGGATTTGGGAAAATACACACTCTTACATGAGACACAGACTCAGATACTAGATGCCTTGGTAGGAGAGTTCAAACAAATACAAACTTCACAAAACTTATACAAACATCTTACAAATGCTTTCATACAGACGCAAACACTAATATACTTATGATCTCACCAGCTTTAAAGCTGATACTAGCTTTCAAAATAAATTGTATTCTCAGGTCACCAGTAGACAGGTACTGGTGCCAGGTTTTGAGAAGACGGAGCTCGTTCAAGACTCCTCTTTTATTTTGATGTATATTTTTGGTGTCTATATAACTTGACAGAACACACTTGTATGAAATTATATTATTAATGCAATGGATGATGTTGTTGCTTGTTTACTACTTTGCATTGTTGTGATACTGTACATGACGTCCTCCACCCCAGAACGTTTCCGCCGTTCAACGGTGTTGGGGGTGTGACATGTTCTGCCTAAAGGAGGTTTAATTGTGAGCATAGACCTTTCATGGTTAGTCTTTTCCTTAATTGTTAATTTCGGTTTGTGTAACACCCTCTCCTAGGTATAAATTTTAAAGCATTATGTACACGTTTATGAACCTACTCGTCGTGTAGAGGCGGGATAGCCCGCATGGATTAGTGGACCTACTCGACGGTTCGTATATTCTGTTATATTGTAATATATATATATATATATATATATATATATATATATATATATATATATATATATATATATATTATCCAAAATTTCTTAGAAGTCATGAGTAATTCTTCCTAATATGATGTTAGAAGCATCTTGAGCATCACTATCATGCATTTACTAGGTATTATATTTAGGTCTATTGCTCAAAGCAATTTGTTTAGGAATAGGTCCTTTAAGTGTATACAATTTCACATCTCCCACGAGATTTGCTCTCAAGACATGAACTCATTCATTGAAGTTGTATCTATTGAATGTTATTGTTTCATTAAGTCATTTAAAGAGAAATGACAATTCATGGTTTTGAGAGTTGATAATATATCTACAAAATTTTAACAAAATTCATTTAGTATTTTCAATATTTAATCTTTAATAATTAATACCCATTTAGTTTCTAAAAACATTAATTATCAAAGTCTAGGATCCAAGTTGCAAAACAAATAAATGGTTAGATATCCTTTTTCTCATTCATTCGAATTCAACCCGGTAGATATCAATTATCGATTATATCTTACCATAATTCCTAGATTTATGAGATCGCTAATAACAAATTTCTTTAGACATGTTTACTCCCATCTATGCCTCGGAACTCTCTTTCTTAGATATCCTTTATCACAAGAGATTTGCGATCAAATCATCCAATTTGAAAAACTTTTGTAATCGGCCTATAACTTGGTTATAGAAATTGCGAAAACATCCTGACCATCAAAAGATAACACTAAGCGTGTAGGTATCCTTTATCCCACTTGTGCATACAAGAGACGTGTGAGTGTTCTTCAAAAAATATTGCATGGATTTAAGGTTTGTAAGGGGTCTTTGATGTTTTTATAATTCTAGTTTAAAAACATGTTATATCATGGTTATAGCATGCATTCAATAAACCATGGTATACCTTTTTTAAAAAAAAATTATTTCATGTAAAATCACATTTTAACAATGTTCTATATATAAAACCCGGTTTTATATAATTGACACGATCAAAGTTTTTAAATTAACAACCAGTATTAAGTTATATCGTTTGAGCGCTTTAGAACATTTGAAAACATTTTAATAAAAACTTCTTTTGTAAAATAAGGTTTGGAGTTTGATAAATTTACAAATCTTTATTTTAAACTTATACAATTTTAATCCTAAAATTTTACCAGTTACTAGTTTAAACGATAAAGCTTATTTTATTTTAAAACTATTTTTTAGCATCTTATGTTAAAAGGTAAATTTCATTAAAACCAAACTCCTTGTGTTGTTTATTTATGTTCAAATATTATTTTTCATTTGAAAAACTAATTTATCAACCATAACTTAACTATAATAACATAAACATAAAACAACACAAGCATGCATAACAATTATAACATATGCGCATAAACCAAGCCATAAACTAGTAATAGTTTTGTGAGCCATCACAAAAATATTAAGTCCATTCCTAAAGGGACATAAGGGACCTTCATGTTGAATGTCTTTATGTGCTCCCACTTGCTTCAACATCTTATAGCAAGTTTATAAAAATAATTTTATAAAGTTTGAGAATAGACAACTGTCAAAATTTGAGACAGTTCTAGATTTGAATAAACTTAGTTGCACATCTATGCACGACACATACTAGACTTTGTAACTAGGATATGTTATAACCTACTAGAAACTTGGAAACAAGTAGAATCGAAGGATAGTGTACTTAGATTTCACATTGGTATATGACTTCTAAAGTTACTTTAACTGTAACAACTATTCAAATTTGGGTCATTCCTTGACTTGAACACCTTTTCATGAATCATATACACACATCATGCACTTGAATTAGTGGTATAAATTAGGTTCGAGTCTCGTAGGAACTTAAGTCAAAGTTGAAAACTAGGACTAGTATACTTGATTCCTCAATTTCACTTGAATCTCGAAACCACTACATAGAATGCCAATAAACCGATAAAAAATAAATTACAAACATTATTTCTAACTTGAATAAGAGTTAGGAAACACAAAAATAATTTAAAGTCTCAAAGATTCAATTTATTTTGATATCCAAAGATGTATTAAACTCCAAAACCCTAAAAGCCTTAAAAACTCAAATTTATAAACTTTAACACCTAAAACTCCATAAAATTGGTTATAAACCTTATAATATCACTTTAAAATAATGAAATTCAGGAAAATATCATCAAGGAAAATATGAATTAAGTTATTAACATTTACCCTTAATATATAAGTCAAAAATTAAGGTTTCATGAATAAAAACTTGATTAAGTTGTATATTTTATAAATAGTTTGATATTTTTATAAAAGAATTGAATTTTTTTTATAAAAGTAAAAGAAAGGGAGGGCATTATACCCTCAAAAGTTGGTCACCTCTCTCATACTTCAAAAATTCACTACAAGAAAAACAGCCTTTTACGACACGCAATGCGTGTCGTAAAACGCTCAGACGACACGCAAATGCGTGTCAAGAAAGGTCCTGTCATAACGAAAGACGACACGCTTTTGCGTGTCCTCTATTTACGACACGCAGTTACGACACGCAATGCGTATCACGGAAGACCCGTTCATAAAGGAAGACGACACGCATTTGCGTGTCGTAACCTTACGACGCACATTTACGACTAGCATTACGTATCATTAAAGCCCCTGTCAAGAAAGGCCATGTCATAAATGAAGATGACACACATTATTGCGTATCGTAATTTTAAATGTTTAAACAAAATATTATTTATAGATTTACTAATTTTCAAATTAAATTTGTATTTAATGTTTCATAATAGAAAATAAAATATCATATACAAAAAATACAATCCATTGTATAAAATTTAATGTCATACAAATAATCGTTCCATGGAAAGATAAAACAAATCAATAGAAGTTGTAATAGAAATTTACAAACTAATTAGATACAAGGAATATGAAAAACTTGAAATCCCTGAGATTAATAGTTCTAACAGAAGCTTCACGTGAGATACATACAGTTGGATCAGTTAGCAAAAATGTTCCCATATCCACAATTGCAGCTGCAATATATAATGCAGAGGTGGACTCCATTTCACTAAGTATATCTCCTGTAATTAGTTAAATGATGCACTGCAAAATAAATTAGCCAACCACATAATTAGTTAATTAAATTTGGATAAATGGTAAATTTTAAAGTAAATAAATAATTTGTTAATTGTTATACCTTGCCAACAATGTCATCTAATACAAATCAATTTTGAATGCTATAACTATGTAGATTTTTCAAAGAATAACATCCTAATACGAGAAAAAAATATTTTAAGTAAATAACATTTTTGGCCCATGATACGGTTATTTTTTTTTTTTTGCAATTTTGGTCCTTTTTTGTGGTTTTTGTAATGTGTTTTGCTCCCAGTTCTAGATAAAATAACTATTTTTGGGACCACATTTGCAAAAATTAGCTATACTCAAGGACCAAAGTCATTTTACTTTGAAAACAGACCACAAACATTACAAAATATCAATAAGGACCAAAATTGTAAAAAACAAGTATGTTAAGAGACCAAAAATTCAATTTACTTTAATTGATAATAATAAACAATTATAAGAGATTTATGGTTTAAATTAGATACCATAGAGTGAGCCATTATTATCTGGTAGAATGACAACAAGCAAATCAAGTTCTTTTTTGTGGAATTGAAGTTTAGTCATTGCATCATGGAAATGAGCTTTCAGGACTCTCAACCTGATCAGGACGACTAGTAAATGCAGGAAGCACAAGCTCAGGATTAAATGCCAGCAAAAACAAAACATTTATTAAAAAATATATAGATATACAAAAAAAACAAGTTTTATTTGTTAGATAATACTATGCCAGAGGTATTGCACATCTGTGCAAGCTCTTGACAGAAAGCTTTCGCAATATTATCTTGAACATTTCGTGCGAAATTTATGCAAATCTAGTTGGCGATTGTTCCACTATTGACCATTTTCTGTCAAAAATAAAGATCATTAGAATGCAACAAATTTAAACACCGAAAAAAAAACAGTTAGTTACCTTGTTCATCATATTCCATTGGCCAACTTGAGGAAAACAATCCCTTTCACGTCCTGTGTCATGGTATTTAAGCTAAAAAAAAGAAAAAAAGTTGGAAAAACAAAGCACATATTTATAGAGTTAGTGTTTCAACATTACTTAAAATATTTTTTGTTCGGATTAATGGTGCCTGGCCCATTTGGACTTCATTTCACTGAGTATATCTCATGTAAAATTTAATTTAGTTACTTAGTAACAAATTAAAGATTCGTAATTTAAAAAACCACAATTTTTTAAAATAAAAATTATTACTCAAAATGAATCATCTTAGTATGATATCTTAGATCATGAATGCGTTTCTCCTACTTCATACTCCAACTCTGAACAAATATAAATTATCATTATTATTAGTTTATCAATTTAAGTACAATACAGGAAAAAAAAAGATGAATAATGATTGTAAAAAGACAAATATAACCTTTGCAGTTGTGTCATCGGATCCTACTACACACAATTAACTTCACCCTGAAACCAAAAAAAAGGTATCAAAACATCAAAAATAATTATTCCCAAATCTCATTTAGAAAAAATTGTATAACAAACCTGATGCCCATAAAAGATTTTAACAGGGTGATTTTCACCAATCTTGCAAACATGAATCATGTGATCAGTTGAGCTCGATGCAAATGAGTAGTTATTTCACCAATCAACATCAAGAATAAGACCTATATACATCAGATTACATGCTAGCCAAGGCCAATTACGCAATTCAACACTAGATAAATAAAATGAAATAAAAATACAACCTGAACGAAATTTGAATTGTTGACTTCCATAATCTTTCTTGACCCATACAATTGCATCTTCATCTTTTCTTCCAGTAAGAAGGTAATCACCCTTTTCATTCCATTTAATACAATACACAGGTCCTTTATGCTACTCCAATAGATAAGTGATACATTGTTAATCTCTTGATCACACCGAATTAGGCTTACCGGATGACCAATTACTCGATTCCATCTACATAACAATGATGTAAACTACTTGTCCTCTGTCTAGGGGTAAATTTGGAAGAATTTATTTCATCTGCATCTTTGTCCATAGAATTCATCATGCATGAAACTTGGATAATATGATAGATGGAGATCCATCTTTAGTATAAAACTTCTCTGATCTTAGAGAAAGTTTTTGGAGAATCAATTTTTTTATAACATTGATGATCCCTTTAAACACCTGACAAGTAAAAAAAAGCTAGATTATAATAAAAACATTTAAAAAGATCACCTTTTACATTTAATGTGATATTTGAAATTTCTAATTAATACCTATTGGCTATTTTATGAAAAAAAAAGATTGAGAATCCTGGTGAAGTTGATCTTCTTCCTTATTGTAATGAAAATTTCTAACATACAATTTTCAAGCCCCTTTAAGAAATAAGGCTAAGCGGTTAATACAAACAGTAGCAACAAGTGAGTGGTAGTCCCTAAACAGAATCGAGTAATGTCTATCACTGTTGATCTTCTTTCTTAGAAATTTCCAACATACGAGAAGGAAGAACATGAGGATTCACAATGATATCAGGAGTGATTCCCTCCACAGTCTATGACATGTCTTCTTGTGTGTATTTCATCCCAACCGTTCCCTTTTGACCATGTCTACTGCTAAATTATCTCCAATCTGTGGTATCCTCACTGACCTCACCCTTACTTTCACAATATTTGTGCCAGACATGCAATATACAGGTGGTCTAAATGACACGTATTTGTTTTTCCTCATATAAATATCAAGATTAAATATATTAAATTGGGATTTAAGATTTTTTAACCTTGAAATCTCTTTTCTTTGGAGTGTTTTTGATGTTGATGATGGTACGATTCAAAAACACAGGCAGCCAAGAAGGGAAACCGGGAAGTACCTAATCAACCATTCCATTTTCACTGTGACATCAGTTTGTACTGAGATCCCAACGAGTGTATCTGGAGGATTTCTGATAGTTTATGAATTTGTGGTTTGGGCTAGGCATTCTATTGTATAGGTATTGGTAGGATGATTGGAAGTGTTGTGGTGATTGTAATATTTGTTGTGGGTGTGTGCTGCTGTGTGTGGCCGCACACTATGTGTGCGGCCATACACGTGTGTGCGCCTGCATACTTGTGTGCTGCTTTAGGTGGTATAAATAGTCTTAGTCCGTGTCTGTTAGTGAGTAACGAATGAACAATGTATGTGTGACAAGGTGTACTTGACATTTATATGACATAAGTGTGTGCATGCTTGTTTTGATTCCTCTTCTTCTCCTTCTAACACTCCATTTGATTGCTATTATCTTATTGATTACTAAATTAGATCCATAGTTTGGGACTTATAATTGGTATTAGAGCCAATTCGGTATCAATTTGAAGCATTTTGGAGTGTACGGTTGAGAAATTTTACCATTTCTGTAGTGAATTCATACTCTTTAATCAAGGAATTGTTGTTAATCACTGTTTTTTGATAGTTGGAAATCAAAAATCATTCAAAAATATGAAACTGTTGGGTGTGCGGTTGTACTTTGAAGGTGTACGGTTGAAGTAGTTTGAAGGTGTGCGGTCAAGCGTGTGGTCAGATCAGGAGTGCGGCCAGTGTGTGCGGTTGGAGTGTGTAGTTAGTGTGTGCGGTTAGAGTGTGTTGTTGCAGTGTTCGGTTGTAGTGTGTGTGGTTACACTCATTCAAGTTTTAAAAAAATGGATTATCAAAGCATAACAATACATCAGGAACTTGACACCATCATGGGAACAACTTCTCGGATTCCTCGACCCTTAAATGTTGAAGGCTTTCTAGAATGGAAATACCGGATCGAGAAGTATATTAAAATGAAAGACTTCAAGATTTGGTGCAGTATACTTAGGGGACCAATTCGAATTACTACTACAGTGGATGACACAATTGTTGACAAACGGATTGAAAATTATACGGATGAGGATTTCGAAAAGGTCGAAGAGCAGGAGAAAGCCCTTGCTACACTTACAATGGCACTATCTCTAGAAATCTCTCAGGGTTTCCGTGAGTATACATCTGCGAAAGCTCTTTGGGAAGCATTAATAGAAGTTTATGAGGGTAATGAGGATATGAAGCAGAGTCGTCAGGACATGCTTCAACAAAACTTCAACATGTTCAACTATGTCCTGGGCGAAACTCTTGACAACCAGCTCCAGAGGTTCATTACTCTCACCACAAAAATAAGTTCTGCAGGTGTTTCGGTAACAAGATCAAAAATCAACAAGAAGTTGTTAAATTCCCTTCCAAAATCTTGGGATATGAATGTCTCAGTGATCAAGAAAACAAAAGACTTAAACAAGCTGAGTCTGGCAGAAACTATGGCTATCATCAAGGCTTGTGATCTTGATGACAAGCAGATGGAGATTAATCATGTTAATTCTTATTCTACTGCAAATCTAGGGATCCAAACCACAAACAACAATGCCTTTTCAAGCTTCACTGTTGCGCAAGCTCCTCAAGTTACCCCAACTCCATTTGTTCCACAAGTTAAACCTTTCATGACTCATCAACCGATTCAATCTACATCCTATGTTATCCCTTCCATGCAACAAGTTCAAGTCTCTCAACCTCAGATCACTTCTCAACAAGTTAATCCCAGTGTTAGCTATTCTAATTTTTTTACCTCCTCAGTCTCAGGGTTTCAGTTCTTAGATGTCAACCATGAAATAAAAGGAAGAAAATATGGCTCTTGCCACGAGTTTGGTAAATTGTTACAATGCTTTTGTGGTTGGAGAACTATCCCCACAACTTTCGTTTTCCGAACTTGATCAGATTCATCCTGAAGACATAGAAGAGATGGATATAACCTAGCAGATGGCCATGGTTGTGTTCAAAGCAAAGCAGTTTTCTAAGAAAACTGGCAAAAACAACTGGAGTGTGAATTCCGACAAAAAGGTCGGATTCAACAAAGGCAAACTACTCTACTACAATTGCCATGAGCCAGGGCACTTTGCTAGGGAATGTCCAAAGCCTAACAGAAGGGAAAATGCTAATCGAACAGTGGTGCCAGTTACCTTTGTCCACAACAACAACAGAGGATCCTCATCAACCAATCAACCTGCAAATCTAGCATGGTGGCTCAATCCTTTGATTAGGAAGATCAAATTCAAGCCCTAAATATTTCAGGACCTGTAAATACTTATCTGGCCCAGATCAAGGATTACAAAGAGAAAGAGGCAAAGATAGATCCTGAAGAAGATATGATGAACCTCCAGTTTGCCTTCACGGTGCAAACCACTCCTGAGCCATCTAAGCCCGAGGTAAGTGAATCTGGTTGCTCTCCATCTTGTGCTAAAATTATTAAATTTTTGTGAGAATCAATAGAGTTAATCAAGAGAGAGAACGAGGTCTTAAAATATGAGGGATACACACTTAGGAAAAACCAAAAGCCCTTAAAAACTCAACTAGAAAATAAAATAAAAGACTTTAGGAAATTATAAGAGGATTACTGCAACAAATGTGAGAACTATGATCATATCAAACGAAAATTTGAAGCTGTGACTGCTGAACTTGACTCATTGAAAACACGTTTTGAAGATGCAGAATTCAATTTTAAAAAATTTGATGGGTCAAGCGAAGTTGTTGCAAAAATGATAGAAAACCAAATGCAGTGGAAGGATATTACTCATGGAAATCAGATAAAAGTTGGACTAGGATTTGAGAGTGTCCCCCTCCCTTCAATCATAATTACACTGCTATTCCTTTGTCTCAAGAAGAAATTGACAGAGAACCTTACATGGTATATGGAAAGTCAGCTTCTGAGCATGCAATACAATCAAATAATGAAATTTTGGATACTAACATTTCAAATTTGAGTGCAGATAAGTCCATAGCTCAGGGGGAGCAGAGAGATGAAAAGTATGATGTTCTTAAGTCTAATCATGATGATGTGTCAATGTTTGGTGTCAGTCTGTGTAATGAGTCTGCATTAAATTCGAATTTAAACAATTTTGTGTCTGGTGGTATTGTTTTTCTGATGATAAGATTGCAAATGATAAAGCTTTGTCTGATAATGTATCTTTGTCTTATTCAAATGCTTCTACACCTTCGACATCTGCTTCAAAATCCTGTGATTGTTCTTGCAAATGTGAAAGTGTTAGAAATAAAAACAAAAGAAAGAAATCTGTCAAAAGCAGTGTCAAAACCAATGATAATAAACAAATCTATTTTAACGGTGGCACTGTTGGACACATTGCAAGAAACTGTTTAAACCGGATATTTGTGTCTTACACATCAAAAAGAGGAGAGAATGAATTTCGGGGACGATCTTTAACTAGAAAATCCCCCAGAATTCGTTCTTGGGATGGTGACTTGAGCATAAATCCAAACAAGAAAATGGCCAATTTTCAAAAGAATAAACAGGTTTTCCATAAATTCAACAATGGTTGGCCAAAATCAACTCAGGCTAAGCCTAAGTCGATTTTGTTAAAGGGCAGGACCGGATCTCCAAACTCTTTGAATAGAAAATCCACCGGCTCGAAGCAAACTAACAAAGTCTCAAAACCTAACTTTAAGTGGGTACCAAAACTGAATTCAGATCAGTCACCATTAACCTCTAAACCTAATGAAAAGAAAGAATCAAATGAAAAATCTATGAAAGTGAAGGGTAAACCCAGGATTGTGATGACCTGGGTTCCCAAATCTGAATAAATTCGCTCCCTGTGCAGGGACAGTCGCGGAGGAATATCGTCAGACCTTGGTATGTCGATAGTGGCTGCTCTCGGCACATGATAAGAGATATCTCCCAACTACATGACATTCAAACATTTAATTGGGGTTATGTCTCATTTGCAGGCGGTGAAGGTGGAAAAATAACTCAGAAAGGAACAGTGACGAACGGAGTGCTCAGTTTTGAAAATGTCAACTATGCTCCTGAATTGAAGCACAGTCTGTTGAGCATCTCTTAGATTTGCGACAAAGGGTATTCGACGCACTTTTCTGACAAAGAATGTCTTATTTTAAAGTCGGGCATTGTCATTCCGGAGGAGTGGATTCTTGTAAAATCTAAGCGGGATGGGAATGCCTACATCATAGACATGAACAACAATATTCCCGACGAAGTCACTTGCCTATTCTCCAAAGGATCAGAACAAAATGCGATGTTGTGGCATCGTCGTCTCGGTCACGCTAATGCAAAGAATCTAAATCGGCTTGCAAAGAACGAATTGGTTCGAGGTCTGCCTGTTAGAGATTTCATCACGTTTGAAAAGTGTGTTTCATGTGCTCAAGGAAAACATCATAGGAAACCACACTTTCCAAAGCAGGTTAACTCCATCAGTCAAGTGCTCCAGTTGTTACATATGGATTTATTTGGTCCGGTTAACGTTCTCCGTATCAACTGCAATTCATACTACCTCGTTGTGATAGACGATTACTCTCATTTCACTTGGGTTTTCTTTCTGTCCAACAAAGCTGGGATCGCTGACCTCATCAAGAAGTTCATTGTGATGATAGAGAATCAGATCAAAAATCGAGTGAAAGCGCTGCGTACTGATAATGGAACAGAGTTCAAGAACGCATTTGTTGACCATTTTTGCGCTGAGAAAGGGATTGTGCGTTAATTCAGCTCTGTTTGCACACCACAGCAAAACGGTGTTGCCGAACGGAGGAATCAAACTCTTAAAGACGCCGCAAGGACGATGCTGTGTGACTCCAAACTTCCTGTGTTCTTTTGGGTGTAGGCGATTAACACGGTGTGCTATGTTCAGAATCGCGTGCTGATCAACAATGCCAAAATGAAAACACCGTACGAAATTCTATACGGACACAAGCCATCTGTCAGCCATTTCAGAGTATTTGGTTGCCCTTGCACTCTTCTCCACTTGGAATCCAACCCCAAATTCAATGCAAAAGTCGATGAGTGTTATTTTGTCGGATATGCTGCTCGTAGTGCATACAGGGTTTATAACAAGAAGATGAAATAGATTGTGGAGTCTTTCGATGTTCGTTGGCTTGAAGAGAATGAGACAGATGCTAGAGTGGGTCCAGATTGGCTATTTGATTACACATCTCTCTTCAAATCATTCAATGTGTCGTCGAATAATCAAGAAGGGTCTACATCTAATTTGAAAATCATTATTGAAGATGAAGATGAAGAAGTTGTCTACAGACCACTATTGGGTTTCTTCTGATCCTCTGACGGTGTCTTCTGTTCAAACTGATTCTTCTGAGTCCTCCCCTCAACAATCTTTTCCGGATGCTGATGCTACTCCTGTGACTTCGGTGAAAAGAGAGTTCATGAACCAAGAGACTTCCGCTGTAACTTCAAACCTGGTGGAACTTCTCTTTCCGGAAAGAATCGCTGATGAGTTTGTAGCAGATCCGTCAAACGAACCTAGTTCATCTACCTTGGATCATTCAGCAAATGAAGGAGTGATTAACATCCATAATCTTCCAGTCTCTATCAATGACATCAGCCACGAGATCCCTGCTCGCATTCAGCACGACCATCCTATAGAGAACGTCATTGGCCAGTTGGGCGACGGTGTTCAAACGCGAAGTCAGAGTGGAGATGTCAATACGTATCTCTACTCCTGCTTTATTTCTCAGATAGAGCCCAAGAATGTCGAAATGGCTCTGAATGAGCCTAGCTGGGTTGACTCCATGCATGACGAACTTAATTAATTCGAGAAGCTTGGGGTTTGGAAGTTGGTGGAGCTGCCCAAAGGAAAGAAATCTCTTGATACCAGATGGGTCTTTCGGAACAAGCAAGATGACTCAGGTGTTATCGTGCGTAACAAGGCGAGATTAGTGGTTCGCGGGTTTTGGCAAATTGAGGGTCTTGATTATACGGAGGTTTATGCTCCGGTGGCGCGCTTGGAGGCTATTCGTGTCTTCCTCGCATTTGCTTCCTACATGAACTTTACAGTATACCAGATGCATGTCAAGACGACTTTCTTGTATGGCAAGTTCAAAGAGGAGATTTATGTTGACCAACCTCCCGGTTTTGTTAACTCAAAGCTTTCCAACCATGTCTACAAGTTAGACAAAGCTTTGTATGGGCTGCATCAAGCTCCTAGAGCTTGGTATGCTACCCTAACTCAACATTTGCTCGATCACAGCTATTCCTGAGACACCATTGATCAGACCTTATTTACCAAACATGTCGGTCGGGATCAAATTCTTGTTCAAATCTATTTGGACGACATTATTTTCGGGTCGATAAGCCAACAACTTTGCAAAGAGTTCGAAGACTTGATGAAGAAGCGGTTCGAGATGAGTTCGCTTGGGGAGATGATCATGTTTTTGGGGCTTCAGGTCAAACAATCTTCAACCAGAATCCTTATTCACCAAGCAAAGTATGTGGATGATATGCTCGAGAAGTTCGGGTTCAGAGACGCTAAAACTGCTTCGACACCCATTGCAGAGAGACCATTGCTAACTCCCGATCTTGAAGGCGAATCCGTAGATCACACGTATTATAGATCAATGATTGGATCGCTGATGTATTTGACTGCAAGTCGCCCAGACATTATGTTTGCGGTCTGTCAATGCGCGCGCTACCAGGCTAATCCTAAACTGTCTCATCTTACTGTTGTTAAAAGAATTTTTTGGTATATCAAAGGCAGCCCAAAATTGGGTCTTTGGTATCCGAAAAATTCCAAATTTGACCTTTACACTTTTGCAGACAGCAATTATGGTGGTTGCGAACTTGACAGGAAATCGACTTCAGGGGGATGTCATTTTCTTGGAGATAGGCTGGTGTCTTGGCAATGCAAGAAGCAGCATACTGTTTCCACCTCAACAGCAAAAGCAGAATATGTAGCTGCATCTGCCTGCTGTTCTCAAGTCATATGGATCCAACATCAGCTGTTGGATTACGGTTTGAATTTTCAAGAAACCCCTATATTCTGTGATAATGAGGCTGCGATCCAAATTGCTAAAAATCTAGTCCAACACTCAAAAACCAAGCACATCGACATGAAAATTCATTTTATTAGAGAATGTTATGAGCGCTCGCTCATTCGGCTAGAATAGGTATGCTCTGAAAATAATGTAGCGGATCTGTTCACCAAGCCATTTAACAAAGCTCGATTCGATGTGCTGGTCAATTTTTTAAAAATGCTTCAATTTGAGGATTAATTTATGTTTAGGATAGTTTGAATTTGCGCATTTTTCTTTTATTCTCTTCCATGCACAAATTTAGGGGGAGAAAAAAACAAAAACCAAACAAAAATTAGAAAATTAAAAATCAGAAAATTAAAAAAAAACATTAGAAAAACAGAAAATTCAAAAATATTTATGAGAAGTGATGGTTTGGGAAGTGAAATCAACAAGTGATAACGGGCAATTTGAATCTGTGTAAAGTACCAAATTTGAATTGTCTAGGCTCTGTGTTCGATGCGCTGGTAGGCACGAAAAATTTAATGGTCTTGACTAGGTGCATATGAACTTAAGGAATCTAGAGACTTGATAAATCTTGACCTAGATAGTTCCGTTTAGCTTGACAATACGACGCTCGGATAGGTTGAGCAGGGAGATATACATGAGAATCCATCAGTCACTTTAAAGAACCAGTATCTAGAACTGTGGTTTTACTCTTCCTTGATGTACGGATTATGTCCTTAATTCCGATATTGAAGGAGCGACTGGGGAATTCCGACAAAGTAGGTCTGTAGAAAATTATTTTCTTTCTTTCTTATTGTTAGTCATATGTTGCCTCCTCTACGGGATTGGAAGATATCCGACCTGGACTGCAGCATATGCAAATCTATTTCTCTGCATCTTATATCTATGAAATTCCTCGTATCTGTTAGCCATATGTTGTCTCCTTTGTATGATTAACAATCCGACCTGGTACACAGCATATGCAACCTTCTACTTCCCAATCCCTCTAAAAACTATAATTAATTATAATCTAAAATCTATCCTCTCTATGAATAATAGTCTGCTCACCTAAAGTAAGGAGTATCTCGGAAGTTCTTGATTATTGGGGTATATTAGGAAGTGGGAAACATGTTCTAGTGCATCTAAAATTGAACAATTCTAGATTGTCTATAGATCTCACTGCTCAATTTAGGTGGACAACAATATCCTTGGTCGTCGTCAGATGAATGGTCCTTAGGAAGTTTTATCTAAGAACATTGGATCAATTTGTCTTGTCACTTATAGCATGTCAAAATTTTGTGACAATTTTTCGTGCTTAAGTGGACCACAATACTGGTGATCGACCATATCTATTCATGAAAGGAGAGGTACTGATAAATTGAAAATGATTGTCTAACAACTTTGATCCCATATCACAAAAGGTTAATCAATTTCAAAATAGAGGATTAAGTTTAGTTTAAATTAAAATTTTAGTATTTTCATTTTATTTTATTTTCATTTTTAGGATTGATAAATATTAGAAAATGTTTTTATTTTATTTTATTTTTATTCTTTAAATTTTTAGGATTAATAAAATTTGAAAATTTTATTTCATTTTATTTTATTTTGAAATTAATCCTCGAAATGATTTGTTTTTAAATATTTTGGGTTTTGGGCCTTTATTGTCAAAAGATTAAAGATGAAGGGGAAGACGCAGCCTTATTAGACAGTATAAAGGAGCAATGTGTGGTCATATTTCATTTTTCACTTTTATTCGACCGCACACTCACCCGTTCTCTCTCTCTCTCTCTCTCTCTCTCTCTCTCTCTCTAATCTTCAAGATCACATCTGATTTTTCGTTAAATCTAAAGGATTAATATTCGTAAGTGTCATGAAATCGACTCCCATAATTCAGTTCTTTAGCAAAAACGACATGGAATCGATATCATCTGTGCGTGCGCTACCGCACACACCTTGTGCGGTTGGCCGTCTGCGGCTGACCCTGTGTGCGGTTAACTTGTGTACGCTCGCATTCTCATGTATGGTTGCCACGTGTGCGATTGACCCGTGTACGGCCGCACCATCCGTGTGCGATTGGACTCGTGTGCAGTTGAAATCAGTGTGTAACTGTACACCGTGTGCGGCCGCACACCTTGTGTGTGTGATTGAATCTAGGTGTATGGTTACATACCTAATGTTGATTTAATTTTTTAAATGGGAAATATCTTAATCTCTCTAATGTTTTAAATTTATACTTGCCTTTTCCAGAAAATCATGGGAGATTCTGAGTTCGCAAAAGTGCAAAACTTGGCCATCTTACTAGAAGATCCTCCAGTGGCCCACATCGATCTCAAATTTATTTTAGATGGTCTAAGAAGATGTTGCTTAGTCTCTGCTCTCACATTTAGTCCAACAATTTATCAAAGTATGATTAAAGAGTTTTGGGGAAGCGCTTCTGTGAAGAGGAACAATGACGATGAGGAATATCTTGAGGCATTTGTACAAGGAAAGAAACTATTAGTCTCAGAAGACATCATTCGAGAAGCCCTACAAATTGGTGATAAGCATGAATATCCAAGGGAGATTAATGTTAGTCAGATTGAGGAAGTTCTTGGACAAATGGGCTATGAAGGAACCTTTCCAGCTACCCACAAGAAGCTTTTACCACCTTGCTGGAAATATCTGGCTCATGTTTTTGTGAGTTGTATTTCAGGATGCAGATCTGGTGCTAACGAGATATCCTTGGTGAATATTGGTGCCATCACTGCTTTGGCCTTTGGAGTAAACTTCAATTTTTCAAAATTTGTCTTACATGAGATGATTTTAAATGTTGAAGGAAGCAAAAGGGACAAGTTTATGATGTATCCAAGGTTTATCCAACTGATCCTTAATGTCATGCATCCTGAAATTGAAAGGAAAGAAGAGACCCTGGATATCAATTCAGTCGACCTAAGTGCTTTTGGTTTAATGAAGCAAAAGAGATTAGGAAATCTCAATTTTGAAGGAAAATATCCGTTAATCAAATTTGGCATCTTTGCTGAGGAGAATGATCAGTCAGAACCCAACGAATCTTCTTGTCCTACGGAGATTGACGATGTCGTCATCTCTATTTCAATTGAAGAAGGTTTAAACTCTCTTGTGGATAGAGTCGCATCAGAACATGATATGATACAGATTATGGAAGATGAGAGTAATTCTGATGTGGATGGAGATAGAGGAGAACATGAAGGAAATGACGAATTTCTACATGAAATGGACTTCTCGGGCCTTGACAATGTTGCCATTCCCCTCAACTTCGATTTTGAACATGAAAATGAACTTGAAATAGATCTGGATCTCTCTGACAGGTTCTTTGAAAAGGTCGATGAAGTTGCTCAAACTGCAACCAAGACTAGGGCTGCAAACAAGACTCTTAAATCTATGCTTCCTTCGTCTACCCAAATGGAAGAAATTTTAAGTCAACAAGGTACAGATTTAAGGATTCCTCCCCTAGATTCTGCTACTCCTACATCTATCTCGACACAGACACATACCTCTTTGCCTCCCGTACAAGGAAGGCATCAGAATTTGAGGTATAGAGTGTTCCCTCAAAGCCAGTCACCACCTGTTTCGGCCACTGTTATCACCATAACTGTTGCAACACCACCCCTCCAATCCAATGAAGGTCCAAGTACCATGCATGAGATAGGAGGACCATCTAATGTTCCGGCATATTCCCCAACAAGACCGTCGCTTGATGAGGCCTCTATCAGACTCGCTAAGCACTTGTCTCAACATAGCCCAGAATCTTCCTCCCGTGGAAAGGAAATATTTTTTGAGGAAGGTCGCTCAGGGGATGGAAATACTATTGTGTCCAAACTTCAAGATGAAATTGGCATTATGAAGCAACAAAACATTGAAAATGACATCTTGCTGGAACAACATGGCAACCTTATCGCCGAGCTTCAGGCAGAGAATGCCTCAAAGTCAAAACAGATTACTGGCCTGCAAACTAATCTTGGATTAGTAACTGCCTTTTACTTTGACTTAAAGAACAAGCTTTTTGACGCTTTTGGGGATAAGATTAAATCTCTGTTTCAACAGCCTCATGGTGTTGATGACCCTCCCACTGCTTCCTCTCAACCTTTAGAAAGTGATTTTCCTGTTGATCCTCCTCCTCAAAGAACAACCACCACCGTTAATTGATTTGAAGAGGAACCTGACAATGCTAGACCTCGAATCACGATCAGGCATGGAAAGAAGACCGTCACAGCAGACAAAAATGAAGGATTTCTCTTTATGAAGAATTCAAATGATAATCACAAGTCAAAGGATCCTGAATTGACAGTGACGGATCTTAAAAAGAGAAAATTTGGTGACGAGTATGGAGATCGCTCCGGGATCAGAATGTTGGGTTATGATCGTGAGTCTAAGCTATGGGTGGTTAAGAGGAATTCTAGTCACTCAGAATACTACAGAGACATCCATGATTTTCACTCATGGACAAAGGTCGATCTCTCTGAACTCTCAAGAGCCCCATTCCACAATCCCTCTAATAATCATAGCGTTACAAGTTTCAACCAGTTCCTGGACAGACAGATTAGGGATAACTTCCCATCAATGAAGACGGAAAAAGCAATGGTTGTAAAGGATAAGGATATTACTGATCCTGAGACTAACCGACCAATGAAGATCATGTTGTGGCCTGCTACTAAGCAAGTCAAAGAGATTCCCATACCACAACATTTTAGGGAGGGATATCTTGATGATATAGAGTTTTGGGCTTTTGATGACGAAACGGCAACTGCACCAATCAATTTCAAAAACAAGGACACCGTTCTGAGACTCGTCTGCGCAAAGGATCTTCTGAGATTCAGGGAGAGAGACATTCGTACCCTAGCTCGTCACTGAATTATTTGTAGAAACGATGTCATGGAGGTTGCTGCTAAGGAATTCACTAGAATGGTCGCCTCTATCATAAATGGAAAGCTATGGATGGGATCCATGGGAAAAGCTGACCTGAAGCTGTGTAAGGTTCCTGAAGAATCAGACCAAGTCTATGCTAGCCACAAACCACGGGGGAGATTGATATTCTATGATTTTGTGGTATGCGCTAGGCATTCTATTGTATAGGTATTGGTAGGATGATTGGAAGTGTTATAGTGATTGTAATTTTTGTTGTGGGTATGTGCTGCTGTGTGCGGCCGCACACTGTGTGTACGCCCGTACACGTGTGTGCGGCTGCATACTTGTGTGCTGCTTCAGGTGGTATAAATAGTCTTAGTCTGTGTCTGTTAGTGAGTAACGAATGAACAGTGTATGTATGACAAGGTGTACTTGACATTTATATGACATAAGTGTGTGCATGCTTGTTTTGATTCCTATTCTTCTACTTCTAACACTCCATTTGATTGCGATTATCTTATTGATTACTGATTTGGATCCATAGTTTGGGACTTACAATTTCCCTTCGAAATCATCTTGAGAAATTGGTGTTGTCTTCCCGATAATCACATCCTCACCACCAACTCGTGTCCCCCTGTATTACAATGATCATATGATTTTAGTACAAAAAAAACGTGAACCCTAAGAAGATAGTACTCACTGGAGGATCAGGGCCATCATTATCCAATTATCATAAGAACCATGTCGCATGCCCTATACTTACAAAAAGGAGGTTAAAATACCAGTTTGGTTTTAGAAAAGAAAGGAAACACCATTAACGATGTTTTTTTTTACCATGGTGTTAGATCTATCCAGATGACAAAAATATTCCTTCACAAGTGTACCCATCTTCTTCTCTTCATCCCTGTAAGAAAACATGTAAGTCAGGTTTTGTAGTCTAAGGATTGGAGGGAGGGTATTTTGGACTGTGATCTCGATTATTGTAGGTAGAATCTTATAATTTGGAGTGCGATTGAGCCCACTAAGTTTTAGATGATATTAGCATACTTTCAACGAAGTTGTGGGAGAAATGTTGATTCAAGCCCTAGAAATCAAATCCAAGGGGAGGGGTTATCGATTGAGGGTTTTTTCATATTTAACAAAGAGAAGTAGTGTGAGGCCAGAGATTTGGTGATGTTGCGATTTTGTTGTGCGAGAAAAGAGGAGTAGTGATGATATTAGGGTTTTTTTGGGTATTCATTAGTGTGAGAGAGAAAGTGTGAGAGAGAAGAACGATGGAAATAAGGTAGAGGATAAAATGGCGGCCTTTAAAATTTTTGGGATTTTCATTTCCCCTTGAGCTGTGAAAGAAGCGCGTTTCATTAAATAAAATATAAAGCAACATCTCTACACGACACTCATTTTAACATAGGTGCCCTCCGTGTTTTTAATTTTTTTTTATTGGACATTAATTTTATGGCACGCAAAAATGTGTGTCCTCTATTCTTCAATTTTTTAAAACGGACGTTATGTTTACGACACACAAAAAATGTGTATCGTAAATCACTGTGTGTCATTGTTTGCGTGTCATTAAAGGGCAGTTTTCTAGTAGTGATTGGATTCCCAAAATAATTAATAACTCTCTCACTCTACCTCTCATTCTCTCTCACACTCTTCATCACCACCATTCCATTTTCTACCTCTCATTCTCTCTCACACTCCTAAACTCGAAATCTTTACCATCTTGTGGTGTTCTTGAATGTAAAATCGATTTCTACTTCACTTTTCCTTCAAGTTTTACTGTTTTTCTTTGCAACATCAAGCTTCATTGTCGGCCACCAGTAGTAGAGTTTTAGGTCCCTATACATTTTAGTGCTACCGGGATGAATCGAGTACATGGTTTTGTGAGCTTCTTCCATCAGAAGATCTCTAATTCCTCCGGAATTAGGTACCCAAATCCGATCTTGGAACACCTTCAGTCCGTGACTGTTTATACCGAACACTAACGTTTTGCCCAAACGTTCCTCCTTTAGGTCATTCTTCTCAGAAGCTTCGATTTGAGCTTTCTTTATACTTTCCAAAATAGTCGAGACAACTTCAATTCTCAACGCTCTTGGCCTTCTCTTTTCAAGATTGACTTTCCGACTGAGAGCATCAGCAACAACATTAGCCTTACCAGGGTGGTAAAGTATCTCGTAGTCGTAGTCTTTAAGTAACTCCAGCCAACGTCGTTGCCTCATATTCAATTCTTTCTGATTAAAGAGATATTGGAGACTCTTATTATCAGTGAAAAGTTTGCACTTCGTGCCATAGAGGTAATGCCTCCATATTTTCAGAGCGAAAACTACCGCTGCCAACTCCAAATCATGAGTTGGGTAATTCTTTTCACGCTCTTTCAGCTGTCGAGACGCATATGCTATCACCTTTTCTCTTTGGGTCAAAACACAACCCAATCCAACCCCAGACGCATCACTATAAACAGCGAAGTCTTCAACTCCATCGGGTAGAGAAAGTATCGGTGCCTCGCATAACTTCGTCTTTAGCTTCTCGAATGCTTCTTTATGCTTCTCACTCCAAGCATAAGTAGCTCCTTTGTGGGTCAAAGCTGTCAACGTAGTAGCGATCGAAGAAAAGCCTTGGATAAACCTTCGGTAATATCCGGCTAATCCCAAAAAGCTTCGGATCTCCGTGGGACTTTTCGGTTGCTCCCACTTTGTCACAGCTTCAATCTTTGCCGGATCAACCATTATACCTTCTTGGTTGACCACGTGACCCAAGAATTGGACTTCTCGAATCCAAAAATCACATTTGGAGAACTTAGCATACAGATTCCATCTTTCTTCTTCACAAATAACACCGGAGCTCCCCAGGGTGACGAACTAGGTCTAATGAAACCTTTGTCCAATAACTCCTGAAGTTGCATCATCAGCTCCTTCATCTCCGTCGGTGCTAATCGATAAGGTGCTTTTGCAATTGGCGTTGTTTCGGGCAACAAGTCAATACGAAATTCCACTTGTCGATTAGGCGGTAATCCAGGGAGATCTTCGGGAAATACTTCCGGATAATCACACACCACTGGAATACTCTGCATCACCTTCTTTTCCTTCTTAGCATCGATCACGAATGCTAAGTATGATGTACACCCCTTGGTCAAACATTTTCTGGCTTTCATTAGAGAAATGATTCCAGAATTTACTCTGCGTTTATCTCCATACACCATAAACGACTCTTTCCCAGGCGGGTTCACCTTCACTATCTTCTTGTTGCACAAAATTTCGGCATTATTGGCGCTAAGCCAATCCATTTCCAAAACGATGTCGAAACCATTAAGTTCGATAGGCAATAATTCCTCGTGGAACTTATTCTCATTCAAGTCAATTAAGATGTTTTTCATGCGATGGCTAACAGGTACAAACTTGCCACTAGCAACTTCGACTAATAAGGCATTATCTAGTCTATCAACAGGCAATGCTAGTTTTCTACCAAATTCATGCGATATAAAGGAGTAGTTGGCTCCATAATCAAATAAAATTTGGGCAGGCAATGTGTTTACGAGAAAGGTACCTGAAGCGACATCAGCTTCATCTTTAGCAGCTTCCAGTGTCATCTGGAATGCTCTCGCCTTTGGCTTTGGCGGAATGTTGGGTCTAGCTGCCTCCTTCTTCTTCGGGCAATCCCTCGACATGTGTCCCTCCTCACCACAACCATAGCAAACCTTCTTAGAGAGGGTACACTCATTGGCATAGTGCCCTGGCTTTCCACACTTGTAGCATGTGGTCACTACCTCACATTTTCCATGATGCTTCTTCTTACATTTGTCGCACCATTTCGCTTCACCTCCTCCTCCTCTCGAACCAGACTTCGAGAACTTGTTTTTCTTATTGGACCCTGAAGTTCCATCGAACTTCCTCTTTTCACCAACATCTATCCTTTCCAGACCCTTTTCCTTCTGCTGGTCCTCCACATTCTTAGCTGCACGAACAGCTGTTTTCAGAGTAGTTGCCATCTTGACTGTCGGACCAAAGTCGGCAGGCAGTCCATTAGCAAACCTCTCAATCTTGGAGAGTTTTGTTGGCACTAGGTACGGAAATAACTTCATTTTCTCAGTGAATGCAGTAGCATAGTCGTCTATGCTCATTTTCCCCTTCTTCAAGTTTTGGAACTCATTGTTCAGATCAATCAGATCTATCTCTGAGTAATACTGCACCCTTAGTTGTTCCAAGAACTCCTCCCATGACATTTTCAGGGCTTCTCCTCGTGGCATAGTATCTGCCAACAACTTCCACCAACTCAATACTCCAGTTTTCAGTTGTCTAACTGCAAAGACGGCCTTCTGTTTGTTGCTACAGTCGCAACTTTCAAATACCATCTCCATTTCGGAGATCCAATCCATTATCTCAACAGGCTTTGGGCTTCCAGAAAGACTTGGCGGCTTGGCGCACAAGAAGTTCTTGTACATTCGCCCATCCTTGTTGTTTCTCCTTTCCGGATCGTTCCTTCGTTCTCCTTGAGTCCCAACTTGATTCAGAATGCGACTATTGTTCCTTTCCTCCGATTGTTCGGGAATCAATTCGGGTTCCTCAATAGGTATGATAGGTTCCTCCCTATTATCATGCAACATCTGTCGCATCTCATCCCTTTGTTCGGCTAGCATAGCCCGAATCATGGGTTGCACCCCAGCCATTGTTAGTGGTTCTGGTGCTGCTGCTACAACAGGTATTTGCTCAATCACTGGCGGTTGATTCCTGTTTTCATCCGCGTTTCCAATGCCACTCCTTGTTCTCACCATTTTTGATATACACACCGAATAAGGTGAAATTTAGATCCTCATTCACGATAGATATTCAAATCATCCTTATTACACCGAAACGTTTACATGCTAGTACTAATAACGTAGGCATACGCTTAGAATCCTAAACACATAAACCTTCAGATCCGGTTGGCAACAAACCGTAGATCCGAACAATTAATATCATATATGGCAACATATAACATTTAGCACATAAAAGCATTTTAGGCAACTTTCCTAAAATAAACTAGTGCTCGTGTCTATAATATATCAGACACACTTCTCACAATCTCCACTTAGCATTCTAAGTTTAAGTCTAGAAATCCTACAAATTCCTAGTTCGCTTAAACTAATGCTCTGATACCAACTGTGACATCCCCAAAATCTCGGCCAGAAAAGACCGATTTCATTTATGCTTTTTAAATAATTTCAGAGTAAATCCTTTTGATTTAAAAGAGTTGCAGAATTTGTTCCCAAAACAAAACATGATAAAATAATATTTATCAAAGCATTTCATCAAGAGATGCATTTTCATTATATAATCAAAACTCGGGATGTCATGTTCCCATACAGACCATAAAGCATAAACGATAACATTACAAGTCATTCAACAAATATATACATATACAGACTTGTAAACAAAACAACTTGATGATTCATCCATCTTACGCCCTTGCACCACTTTCTGTAATACAAATAAAACTGAGTGGGTCAGGCTTGGGAGCCTGGTGAGCATATAGCGTTTGCAACCCACAATAAATAAATTATATTTAATTTCACCAACCAATCACTATCCCGATTACCCATTCCCGTTATCCTCACTTTACGTCCCTAAAATAACATCTATCTCAAGGGATCTAATCTAGGATTTTCATCGGGACGGACATTACTGCTAAGGGGTTTCCTCAACAATAGATATCCTAAAGGCAACCATGAGGGGGATAGAGTACACTGGTGAACACATCGTTCACAACACCTACAGGTTATGAACCTGCTAGCGTTCCACAAGACTGTCTAGAAAGAGTCTGTGGTCGTTATCCATACTCCGCTGAATAACTAGATCAACAACAACAACAACATCGAGGCCTTTCATCTGTTTATTACACACCAACTATCTACCCATGTTCTACCCAACATATTAGTAGATAAAAATATATATTTTCATACATAGTTTAAAACCTGTATATCATTTTCATTCAATACATATTCCACATAACAGATGAGGCACACCCACATAACACGTATTTCATAGGAAATAAATCAGATCTATGAGATAGAAGAGAATGAATATATATTCACACATATAACAACAAAATTATACACATAAACAACAATATACTTAATACACTTAAACCATACTTGTATTATTATCGTGTTTATGAAAGGTAGTATACACTCACTTGATCAGAAGATGATCGGACAACACTACGACTTGCAGAAGTAGTAATCCTCAGCAGATCTGGAAGATCTCTACAAAAATCGAACTTCTCGCGGGCAGAGCTTCGGCTCGGGAATCACGCTCTTCGGGATTCTCGGGGCTTCGGATGTTGCTTCGGGACTCGGGAATGATACCGGGGCTTCGGGGTACTTCTGGCACGCAAATCGATGCAAAACGGGAGAGAGAAGAGAGAAAAATAGCAAAGGAGTCGGCTGCCCTCGCATCCTATTTATAGTAGGCTGGAGCCTCGGAGTACGCGGGGTGTACTGCATTACGCGGGGCGTACTGCCTCAGAATCGTCATTGCTTATGTATCCGAAGAACTCGAGTGCGAGGCGTGTCATGCTTCGCTGTACGCAGGGCGTACGCTAGTACGCAGGGCGTACTTCGGATGAGTCCGATGACTCCTCTTCGGATAATGCCGGATTTAATAATTAAATTTAATTATTAATTATTTAATAAACTTCGAAAATTCATATCTTCTTCATACGAACACCGCTTTCGACGTTCTTTATATCCACGCGAAGGTGAGACTACGCTCTACAGTTTTCGTTTAGACTTCGTCGGCAAATTTTGAATTTATTTTTAATAGGCCGGGACAGAAAAACTTCGTTATAAATTCATAACTTCTTCGTTTGACGTCCGTTCTCGCCTAACTTTTCATCGCTCCGATACCAACAACGAGACCTTCGATCCTCGTTTAGATTGCTTCGGCTAAAAACCGCTCGATCTCAAATCGAGTATTTCAGGCTGCATACCGCTAAGCCGAAACTTCGATAAATCATAACTTCCTCATACGAAGTCAGATTTGGGCGTTCTATATATATTCGGAAACCTCGTTTCAACTACTACAACATTATCCAAAGATATCAAGTTTATTTTACACTTAAATTTTGACGCTTATTTTTATTCTTAATTAATCTAACCACATAATTAAGCAATTAAGCACAAAACACATAATACTCAAATAATACACTTCTATTATTTCAAAACGGGTTACAAAGGTTAACCTAGACTATTATATCAACATTAATGACAGGCCCAGAAACACAGGCGTTACAAATTTTTTTAATGTCTTTAACTTCAGTTAAAACTGAAATACAAAGTTTGGAAAATTTTATAACTTATTTGACTTAGTTTTGAATAATTAACCATTTGAAACACCTTCCAAAATGTTATAGGTACACTTCAATTAACATTACCAAAAGTGGATTTTTTACCTAAATTTTTTAATTAACAAATTGATCTATGGAAATCTGAATTTATAGAAAAATATTTGTAGCCTATACAAAAACTAATTTTGACACAATATTAACATAATTCTATTGTATAAATTAAGTATACTAGTGTTAGATTTTTGACTAGAGACTTACTAGTGTGTAACCTTATCATAAGGAATCGGTAGTAGGACGTGAGGGAAGTTAGCGCAAGGCATCACACATACCTTCATGTATCATTGTGAGTATTCACGCCTCCCCCTATTTTCTTCTTTCAAATGTTTTTGGGGGTGGGAAAGCATGTCCTAAACTATTTATGTTCGTTATATTTATTTTGACTTGTATAAACTTGATTGTTATATTTTGCATGTATGTGTATGTTACTTTAATTCATGAGGACTGTATCACGGTTAAGTACCTGGAATCATTTGACACAACTCATTAACTCTTTTGAGCCCATGGTCATTATGGATAACGCTATTAGGAGGTAGACAACTCCTCACTCGAACTATTCGATTGAGGGCATTTTACCATTTTATATACTACGTTTGCGATACACATAGTAGTCAATAGGGCACGATTCAGTTATTAGGCTTGGGTTGTGAACTCATGAATGCAATCTTTATGCTCATACGAAACTTGTATACTCATTTTGGCAGTGAAACTTATATAATCATTTTAGGAACGAAAACTTGTATACTTATTTTAGCAGTGAAACTTGTATACTCATTTTAACAACGAAACTAGTATACTTATTTTAGCAACAAAACTTGTTTACTTGTTTTAGCAACGAACTATACTTCCCATGAGAATATGAACTTTGCATCTCATTTGGGCAACATACTTTATTTCTCATGATGACAACAAACGTTATTTAAGCAAACTTATTTACTCATTTTAGCAATGTAATTTTATTTATGGAAACTTCTATCAAAACTTTGATTACGATTCATGAAACCAAATTTTTTTGTAAACTTGTGAATTCACCAACTATTTTTATATTTGATGTTTGTTTTACATGCTTTTTCAGGAATCTTCTAGTAAGAGGCACCTAAGGACACATCACTTGTTGGAGCATTCACATGTGTTGTCTTTTAAATACATTGTAATTTTTTTTAAAAGTTATTCAAACTCATTGTAAATTTGTAATGCTTTTTAATACTATGGTTGGTGTTGTCTTCTAACTTTGCTATGAGACCCTTTATATTGTCACGCCCTGTGTTATTGAAATTTATTACTTCTGTTATATAAATAATTTACAATTAATTACAAGAGTAATATAATTATTTATCAAGAATCAAATTCTTATAAATAATATAATTGCATCAAGTTGCTATTAGTGTGATCTTTAGGATAATATATTATGTAACAATATCATTTTGTAATGACTCTTGGGCATACAAGATCTTTCACAAAGGTCCAAAATGACCTGGAGATTAATAAAGTTGCAAACTTTATGAGATCTCACCACCCAATAATAAAGGACATTAAGATTAAGGCATAGAAACCTAGACCTATACACAAAAAAAACCAAAAAGCCTTGAACTTGGGAACTTACAAGAGTCTAGAAGATGCACAAAAACATGGTGAGAAGAGTTGTTTGTTGAATCCAAGTCTAGAAGTCACATTCTTCTTCTTCTAATCCCCAAAATCAACACAAAAACCTTAGATAGCAAAAATGGAGATTAGGATTTGCTTGGAGGCCGAGAGAGTGTGATGGAGGCCGAGGGTGATCAATCCTACCCATCACATTCCCTTAAATAGGGTGCAAACCTCAAATATTAGGGTTTCTCATTAAATAGCTGCCACGCCATACCGGTCATTTAAAACCCGCGATACATTGACCATCACCACATCATGGGATTCCTTCACCACTACGTGGTACCACCCACACATCCAAAAATACGTTCAATTAAAATACCCCTAGGAATCCCGATGTTATAATTCTCCTCCACTTGAATCATAATTCGTCCTCGAAATCTGTAGTTGCAAATAACTCATGGTAGTGTTTTCATATTTACGGCTAGGGCCATTCAGACAATCCACGCCGAAACCTGATTTGAACTAAAAGTCGGCTTATTCAGACGACTACCTTCCCATACTATATTTAACCCAATCTTAGCGAAATTTACGTACCCTAACCTTTAACGAATCCTTGACCCACTAAGTTATACCAATGAAGAAAAAAACCATCACAATTCTGCCTAAAATCCGGAAATCCAATACCCCGACTCACTCTTAAGCAGGAAAAACTATCTCATAACACAGTCAATATGACTTCTCTTGACAATCTGAACCGTACAGAACCCTTCCGACCCCGATTGACCTTGCTAATACGAATGGGGAACAGAACCCATGATCATTCATCGCTGATGAAATCTCCATTCAAAAAAACAAGGCGACTCCCAACACGAGTCTTATCTCCATAACTGCTATAGAGAAACACGCACATTGCTAACATATTCCACAACTTACCAAATATAAGGCCTAACTTCTAATGAGTATCACAGAGTTTAGGACTCTCAAAACTACAACCACCGAAACAACTCCATCAATATGCTCCTTGGGACTGGGAACTCATTAGTTCTAAACTTCAGAAACCATATTCCAGGACTAATAATCATCCATTTGTTGATCCTACCACTTATCTTTGACTAAGAACACCACCAAACATGTGGAACGAATACTTAAAACACACTGATCGCGGATTTCAATTAATCCCAAATCCGAGAGTTGTACCAAAAACCTTAAATACACCCTTGACTCCCTGACATGTCATTACCAACCCACTGCTCCTACAAGCAAATATGATCAACCCAAGAACTTTCACGTTGTACCCAAATCCTTATCAGCTCAGGTGTACCCCCACCTGGAAAACCATTCAAGACATTCACAATGAACTTCGTGACTTGAGGTTCCATAACTGATACCTATCATTGGTTACCAAACTCCTAGTAAACAGCTCACAAACAAACTGGATTTATAATGTAATCACTCCACGAGAGACTTTTGATGCACGAATGATATTCCCAACAACCCTTAACTGCCCACAGGATCCAAACCAGCTGGTCACTGAGTCTCTCGACTCCCACTATGCACTAACGCCCAAACATGACATGAAAACCAACAATCCAAGACCTAAGAGCCTCAAACAATTGACTACCAGGTCCCACCCATATGAATTGTACGGTCACTGCTTCATAATACGTCGTGACACCTTTTAAATCTTTAATTTGGCTATAGTAATCTAATACGCTAGAGATTACCTAGAATTTTCTTAGTTGTTAAAATAGTTTTAAAAGCTCATAACAATTTCCTTACTCAAAGTCACAATTTCCATTAAGCATGTAATTAGTGAAAGTCAGCTAGCATTAACAGGCAAAAAGTCACCAAATCCAAGAGGAGTCAAATGCTTTCACTTCGATGTTGGAGAAAATGTTTTTATGATTTTGTGAAGAAACACCAACACAAGAACCACTTTTTGCTTGCTAATTTGAAGATCCTTTACTTAATCAAGAAATTAGCCAACTAATCACTACAAATACATTTAAACTCACAAATAAAAACATACAAGTATTAATAATATGTTAAAACACAAACGATTCTCATAAATATTCGAGAGCAAGTTCATGGAGTTCTTCAAAATTCAACAAACATTCAAATGATTTCACCTAAGTCAACCAAGAT
The DNA here is from genome assembly GCF_002870075.4 of Lactuca sativa. Taxonomy (NCBI): domain Eukaryota; kingdom Viridiplantae; phylum Streptophyta; class Magnoliopsida; order Asterales; family Asteraceae; genus Lactuca; species Lactuca sativa. The sequence continues at coordinate 155,337,067 of NC_056626.2, forward strand.
TAGTCTAGCCTAACATAGCTAAACTCAAGAAAACAAAATAAGGATAGATTGTACCAAAAATTTAACAAGAATCAAGAGCAAAAAGATGATGTTCTTGAGGTGTTCTTGGCCTTCAAAATGCTCCCAAAACTCCAGAGAAGTGATGAATTTTCGTAGGTGTAGAAGTCCCAAAAGAATCCCACCAAACTTCCTCAAATAGAAGCCAAAAGTAAAATCATGAAATTGCCCTTGCAGGAACTCATCCAGGCCGCATTGAATTCTTGTGTGGGCCGCATGAAGTGACAGAGAATGGGCCATTTCCATTTGTCGGGCCTACACTGCTTTAGCCCACTGGCCCAATTCGAGTCCAATCATCTTCTAGCCCATTTTCCTTCAAGTTTTCTTCAATTTGAGCCCAACTTGTCTTTTCCAAATCCTCCAAGGCCCGAATACTCGATCGATCAATCAATTCCACAATTATTAATGTAGTTTTCCGTCTTCTTTTAAGATCAAGCCCATATTGATTGCCAATAAAATGCCTACAAACTAATCCATATCTTCTTTTGATCTTCTCAAGCACATGATTCTTCACCGTCCTTAATGCTCATTCGAATCCCGAAATCCCGAACATCTCTGCTCCATGATAGTCTTCTAAAAATCTGCAATTATATTCAAAGACTAGAAAGAACCCGATTAATGATAAAAAAATAATAAAAAGAGAAAATATGCATAAAAACTAACTAAAATGGGATGATTTATGCTAAAAGAAACTAGGAAAAGAAGTAAATAAATTGAAACTATCAGGTACTCAACCACCAAAATAAGTCTTACATATCTATAATACGCAATCCCATTCACAGAAGGCTACAATCAGTGCAAAATCAAACGAAACGTGATTTCGCACAACCAGAGAAAGAGATAGGTGGTTGCATTCTTGTTCCAATTCGAGGCTATAAACAAATCAAGAACCATGCAAATAACATGAACCAAGTGCTTCATTGCTATCTTGTCCAGACCACATACATTTTTCACAACAAAATATAATGAACTTACCACCATTCACAATGTCAAGGAAACCCATAACCAATCCTTGGATTTACTGCATTCCCTTTTCCTCACAACCTTACCCAAAGTGTGAAGTACTAGTAGATCTAATGAAATAACGAACCTCAATCTTTAATAGAAACGCCCTAATGAACAACCAAAAAGATCCCATCAATACGTAACTAGCTCGATAAAACTTTTAAAGTTAACCATGAATGTTGCTAGAACCATGGTCGGATCCATCCAATTATCAACCTTGTCAGCACGACATCCTAGAAATTCGATTATATGAAAATGTAATGTCCCGTCCGGAAGACTGAACAACACTGTCCTAAATTCTAGACTCTCAATAACCAAGGATATCCTCCAAACTTGAGATGAACTTGACGATAGGTTGATGAATCCATTGAACTTCAATTGATACAACTCAAAACTTCTGAAGAATCTCAACTTTAATGATCAATGAATGACTAAATAATCGAGAATGCACTGACACCTAATCTATTGAACCAATTCCCTACTGGAAAAATCCCAAGAGGGAATTAACATACCAACCTTTGTAACCGATTGACAGATATGCAACTACCCAATCTAGACTATAAATAACAATCCATACAACGAGCTGTCAAATCCCACAACAACCGATACTCAACCAAAGCGATCCTAGAGCCTCCTCATCTATTCATTGGCACCCAAAAGGAAACATTGGCTACAACAGGCTCCTTGAGCAACTACATCTTACTGCGAGAAAACTCGTGTATTTCTGAAGCACATACTTCTAGTAGCCATTTTCTCTACACCCATGACTTGACCAAATTTTGAATCGAAGTCTCACATACTCGCACTGCAGATCCCTATGAACCATTCTTTCGACGCCACAAAATCAAACAAATCGATGATCCTACATGCGGAATACCTAGTTCGAACTACCACTTACTAGCGTTGCAACAAAACCATATCTCAGATCAGCTCAACCAGGTATAAACCATCCCTAACTCTTGGAATGTACAACATACGCAAGATGATCTTCCAAATAAGGACCAAGCAACTCCTACGAGATTCTGAATATCAAATGAAGACCTTAGAAATTTCCAATCATAACTACTTCTAACATGAAGAATCGCCATGCAGGTGAACAAGCAATAATTATGACAGTGCATTCGTAGCACTGATTTCCTATCCCGAAACAAATGGATTACCATTAACCTTGTCCAAAGTAACCCAACCAACAGTCTAGTTGATGACCTCCCTATATCCCAAGAAAATAGAGCCTTGATCACATATCAAGGCAACCATTCCACAAAATCCTCTTATGCATTTCTACACTGCCATACTACCGACAAAAACTGCAGTCACATAGCCTCATAATGAGTCTACATCCTAACTCCAAAAATCACATGCATGCCCTATCTCTCCTTTGACCACAGAATGTTGGAGGAACAAGCCCCTGTCGAAGATAGTGATATTCCAATCTGTCCGCTAATCACTCAGCCTCCAGCTACAATCCTCAAGCCAATCATAACAATCGCTTCTTCCTTGAGTCTTTTGACTAAACTAGGACTACCATCGAGCAAAGCTCTCGAGACCTCAAATCAACTAACTCACCTAGGTCATCACCATTCCACCCAAACCTATATGGCCACTAAAGCCCAACAAATCACCAGGCTCATTCTCAGCCTGAATAACCATAACCATAAGATTGACAGATACATAAACCCCGCCACAAGTCATGGTTATCCAACCATGATATCTATCCTCAACCAACTCCTTAGAATCCTTGTGACTTTCCTCGATTCGAGTATGGATCCTGTGCTTCAAGTACTACATGCCTGATACTACCTCCCACACCTATCCATACTTTCCATAAGAGTCCATCCCGAGTCCTCTAAATTACCTACTCATGTTAATAATCCCAAAACCCACTAAACAACATAGTAACCACATTAAATCACTTCCTAAGTTCTCCTAGGATCTCCACCTCCCACACCATCATCTGCTGAAAAGCCCCTATTAATGTCAGCTAAACACTTCATGAATACAATTATATGCAACAAAACTTAAATAATCTTTCGACTAAAAGACTCAACCCTACAACGGTTAGACTCAAATGAGAGCTGCACAATAGGACCAAATCCTTCACTCTAAGATTTTTGAAACTTTGTAGCATGTAGTTTAATGTATTCATTTGATAGTTAACGCACATTAATATGAGTCCAACAAAGCACAAAGCAAGCAACATTCAAGCAATAGAGTCGATTGACACTAAGACACAATAAAACCAGGTAGATCCTCATATGAAATTCCCGACCTCTAGGCTTGAGCATCTAGGATGCACCTTCATCCCGTCCTCACTCTCTCAAGAGTGGCTAATGATTCCTCACACTGGCCTGCTATGAACTACATCTACCCATGAACCTTCCACCAACCCTGCAACCACTCATGCAAGCTAATCAAACATAACGATGGATCCCATAGACACTCAAATACTTGATTCTACCCTAAATCCTTAATCATATAAGAACAGGAAATAAGGTTAAATTAAACATTCTCAAGCTATAGAATATTTGTTATGTACAACTATGATGCACACACTAAGCAACAAAAATATGATGTCAATTTCCTTTAACATGTAAGAAGTCATCCTAGGCTATCAAGCATCAGACATCATACGTCAGGAAATTCTATCATTCAATTCTCGAAGAAACCTAGCATATCACTAGCATGCAACTCTATCATAATCATCAATAAAAAATAATAGTGTGATAACTTGGGGTATACTTGTTGGATATAGTGTCTAAGTCCATAACTATATTTGATATGTACTTGACCCGACCCGGCATGGTCCATTTGGGTTGCACTTCACCCGAACAATGTATGGATAATCTTTTGAGGATAGTATAAGTTATGATTTATTAATATATTATAAGTTCTAATACATTAATATAAAATCATATTTTTTAATTAGTATTGATCTATAATTAATATAAAATTAATTTAGAGATCAAAAGTATTGCTAATTAAATATGGGCTCTTATATTTATATAGTGTGGGCTAATGCTTATTTGGAATGGGCTAGGATTGCTTGGAAAGTCCATGGATACTCCATGGAGATTTAACCCATGGATCTCATGGAAATCAAAAGACATGGTTATTAGGGTTTACATGGATGTAACCCTAATCCACCACACTATATAAAGGAGGCTTTGGTTCTTGAAATGACACTAGTTGTGGTGAGTAAAGCAAGATGGCCGATTTCAAGAAAGAAGATTACTATTCTCTCAAAGTTCCAAGTTTGTGGTGATTTGTGATTTCCATTTGAGGCATCCACACTATTGGTGCTAGGCTCTAAAACTCCAAGCAATCAACTACAACTACAAGGTAAGTAATTCTACTAGCTTTATTTGATTCTAGTTCCCAATGCCATGCTAGATAGGATAAGAACCTTGGAAAAATAATTATTTGCATGTATCTTAGTCAAACATAGATCCAAGGTTTTTAGGGTTTCATGTACACCATAGGAGTGTTAGAATGCTCAAAACCCATCAGTGGTATCAGAGCCTAGGCTTGTCTGTTTGATACTTGATGCAAAATAGTGAAAAAAGACGATTTTCTTGTTGTCTGCATGATGAACTCGCCGAGTCCATGGGGGGAATCGCTGAGTCCATGACCAAATTCATCATACTCGTCGAGTAGGTTCGTGCACTCGACGAGTAGAAGCCTCAGAATGCAAATTTTCGACTTTTGCTGCTGGAAATGGACTAGAAACATTACCCTAAACTGTTTTGGTGTTTTAAAACTTGTTTTAGTTGGTGTAATGGTTATGCTAATCCATTTACAATGGCTATTATAAAAAATTACAAGTTTTATAAGTAATTTATGATTCTTGAAATGTTCATATTCATGTTCTTGAACTTATGAAGATTAGATGATCATAGGAATTGTTTGTAACCTACTTGGTAGGTTAACTCTTGATCATTATGTGTTTTAATGGAGTCCATAACTTGTCCTCAAGTTATGGAAATCCAAAGGTCACACTTTAATAAAAGCCATTAAAAGAACACAAGGGTTATAAAAATGACGAGTCTTCATTTTTTTAATACTTAATTAAATTCATAAGTTATAAGAAATGAAAAGTTTTGAAAGTTTAGAAAACTTGCCCTCATGTTTTGAAACAATTAAAGTCATGATTAAAACTTTAATTCCAACCCTTAGAATTTTAAAAGCTAAAATTCAACCCTTATACTTTATAATATTATAAGTTAATAATATATATATATATATATATATATATATATATATATATATATATATATATATATATATATATATGCGTGTGTGTGTGTGTATAAGATCAAGTCTTCTTACCGCTAGTATGCCTCATTTACGAAGCCGGTCTATAAGGGGATTATAAGGTTGTCGCCTATAAAATGGAAACTTAATGGGTGTCCACTTTCACCCACCGCTTCCTTGATCGGTGGAGGGTCGTTAGCCAAACGGGTAGGACAAAGACTTATAAATTCTCATTAAAAGTATAATGATAATACTAAAGTAACTAAACCTTATTAGATTCCCAATCTTAGTTATTTTAGGAAAATGTGAATAAGCTGGTAACCCATGAAATTACACTTTACACTTTGTTTAAGTCGTTAGTGGAGCGTGTGTGGTTAACCGACACACTAACTTGAACCTAACAAGGTAAGTAAAGGGTGACTTAATGTTTATCATAGTATCGATGGAGTGTGTGTGGTTAATCGGTACATCGATTGAGGGGTAATACATTAAGGGTACCAAGTAATTTGCATGGTTACTTCACACCTTGTTTTGTGATCCTCGACATCCCAGTCACAAAACTTGAAGGGCACACTCGAGATTGAAACATGCCATTGAAGTAAGTTTAATGAATCTCAAAGAATCTAGGAGGTTCTAAACCAATTAAAACCTAATTAAATATTTCTTTTTTCATGGTGGAAATTGGTGAATCGTCATTCACCTACCTTTAAATATCTTATAGCCTAGATTACGACATCCCTCTTATAAGTTATAAAATATTGTGTTGGGTCTTAGCCTTAACATTACATTTGGGTGTTTTATTAAGGACTATCTCTATATCTATTGTAATCTATTCCATCTTCTTTTCAGATGTCTTCCAATAATAATGCTTCTAGCTCAAACCCTACTAGCTCATTCTTTCTCATGAATCTTTGTGGCAGAGTCATCTTTGATGGATCCAACCTTACTGATTGGATCAGAAACATCAGGATGGTCAATCGGTATGAGAACAAAGAATATGTTCTCAACAAGGAGCTGAAGGTACCCAAGCCAACTGCTACTCCTGAAGAGCTTGCTAAATATGAGGTACATGAAAGAGATGCTACAAAAGTGGCATGCATCATGATGGCCACGATGACAGCCGAGCTCCAAAAGTCCTATGAGGACTATTATCCTTTTGAGATGCACCAAGACTTGATGGACCGCTACCATCAGAGTGCTCGTCAAGAGCGATATGAAATAATCTCCTCCATGATAACAACCCGAATGAAGGATGGTGAACCCATCACGGGCCACATGCAGAAAATGCAAAGGTATGTGGACCGTTTACTGAAGCTGAATGTGAAGTTCCCTGAGGAGTTAGCAATAGACATCATTTTGCACTCCTTGCCATCGTGTTATGATCAATTCCGCATGACATATCACATGAACAAGGAAGAAGTCACCCTCAACAAACTTCAAGGACTCTTGAAGACCGCCGAAAGTGGTCTAAAGGGTAAGTCGGTCGTTACTACTCCTACTCCTACTCCAACTGCGGCCAATGTCTTGGCAATCGGGCATGACAAAGGGAAGAAGAGAAAGAACCCTTCTAAGGGTACCAAGGGTAAGACCCTTGAAGGCTCCTCCTCAAGCAAAACCAAGAAAGGTTTTGTCACTCCTTCTGCTAACCCTAATGAGGCTGAATGCTTCTATTTCCATGAAAAGTTGCACTGGAAGCGAAACTGCCCAAAGTACCAGCAAGATTTGAAGGATGGGAAAGTAAAACCCAACCATGCAGGTATATACACTATATTGTCTAATAACTCACCTCATTCTAAGTCTTGGGTCCTTGATACAGGTTGTGGTATTCACATATGTTGTGATTTGTAGGGACTAAGAAGAAGTGAGAATGTGGAGCAGGGAAAGATAAACTTGATCATGGGAAACAGGAAAGCTTCACCTGTCACCAAGATAGGAGTTTATTCCTTAGTGCTAAATAGTGGGTTTACATTAGATTTGAATAAATGTTATTATTCGTCAGAAATGGCAAGAAATGTTATTTCCTTTCATGCATTGTATAAACAAGGTTTCACCTTTTATTTTGATAATAATAATGGTAGTATTGATGCTTTCTTTAATAATGTTCTTTATTTTAAAGCATTACCTTGTGATGGAGTGTATGAAACTGTATCTATTGTATATAATCTTGGAAATAATGTATTGTGTATTGACTCTTCCACTTGCTTAGATAAAGCATCTTTATGGCATTGTCGTCTTGGACATGTAAGCAAGAAACACATAGGCCAAATCCAAAAGGATGGAGTCTTGGAGTCATTTAACCTAAAGTCAGATGATAGTTGTGAATCTTGTTTGCTAGGTAAAATGACAAAGTCACCTTTACGCATAGGCCAACTCCAAAAGGATGGAGTCTTGGAGTCATTTGACCTAAAGTCAGATGATAGTTGTGAATCTTTTTTTGCTTGGTAAAATGACAAAGTCACCTTTTACTGGCACTTGTGCTAGGGGTGAAGGTTTGTTGGACCTCATACCAAGAAATGTGTGTGGACCCTTCAGAACCGCCACAAGAGATGCTAATCGGTTCTATGTGACTTTTACTGATGATTTTAGTAGATATGGATATGTCTAATTAATCAAGCATAAGTGAGAAACCTTTGAGAAATTCAAAGAGTTTAAGCAAGAAGTGGAGAATCAGTTGGGCAGAAACATTAAGTTGCTTCGATCCGATCGTGGTGGTGAGTATCTTAATACTGAGTTCCTTGGCTATCTTAAGGAATGTGGGATTGTCTCACAATTGACACCTCCTAGGACACCACGGTTGAATGGTGTAGCTGAGAGGAGCAATCAAACCTTGTTGGACATGGTTCATTCCATGATGAGTCGAGCTTCGCTACCAATCTCATTTTGGGAGTATGCCTTAGAGACTGCTGCCCATATCCTTAATCTAGTCCCTACAAAGAAGGTTGCCAAAACACCTTACGAGGTGTGGACTGGAAAAGTTCCCAATCTAGACCACATCAAGATTTGGGGTTGTGGTCTTTGTAGTAAGAAGAGGATTCATTCGAGAGAGAGAATTCATGAGCCAAGGAGAAAGTGGGAGGCAAATTGACCTTGAGGAAATTCAAGAGTCAAGTGGTGAAGGAACCTCAAACCCTAGCCCTCAACCTGAGGAGGAAACTCATGTTGAGCCGACTGAAGAATCTATACCTCTGAGGAATTCCACCAGAGTTAGGAATTCACCTGAGCATTATTATGGTTTCCATATTACTGCAGAAGGTGAAACACTTATCAGTGATAACACACTGGTAAATCTGGATGAGCCTAACAGCTACACGGAAGCCATGGCAGGCCCTGAGGCTGCTAAATGGAAAGAGGCTATGGATAGCGAGATACAGTCCATTTATGACATTCAAGTTTGGAACTTGGTTGAGAATGTACCTGATCGTAAGATAGTTGGGTGCGAATGGATGTTCAAGAAGAAGACCGACATGGATGGTAATGTACACACTTATAAGGCATGACTGGTTACAAAGGGTTATTATCAAACTCCGGGAGTTGATTATGATGAGACCTTTTCACCAGTGGCCAAGATTATGTCTATTTGGGTTCTGTTAGCCATTGCTGCATTTCATGACTATGAAATACGACAAATGGATGTAAAAACCGCTTTCCTTAATGGAAAGTTGGATGAAGATGTTTACATGGTTCAACCAGAGGGTTTTGTTAGTACAGAGTATCCCAATAGAGTGTGTAAGCTCGAGAAATCCATTTATGGATTGAAATAGGCACCTCGCAGATGAAATCTTTGCTTCGATGAGAAAGTCAAAGAATTTGGCTTTTCAAGGAGTGAAGATGAATTTTGTGTCTATGTCAAGGCTAGTGGGAGTATAGTCAGTTTTTTGGTACTGTATGTGGATGACATACTACTCATAGGAAATGACATCCTAACCCTGCAGGAAGTAAAGTCCTGGCTTGGGAAGTGTTTCACTATGAAGGACCTTGGTGAAGCTGCCTATATCCTAGGGATAAGGGTTTTGAGAAACAGGAGTAAAAGACTAATTGGACTTAGTCAAAGCACCTATGTGGACAAAGTGTTGAAAATGTTCAACATGCATAACTCCAAGAAAGGAGAGTTACCCATCCAGAATAACGCCAGATTGAGTAAGACACAAAGCCCTAGTATTGAGGCTGAGATAGCAGAAATGAGTCGAATACCTTATGCTTCAGCTGTAGGATCGATCATGTATGCTATGATGTGTACTCAACCTGATGTAGCCTTTGATTTGAGCATGGTTAGCGGGTATCAGGGGAACCCTGGCAAGATACACTGGACTGCGGTAAAGAATATCCTCAAGTACCTGTGAAGGACTAAGGACTGAGTCCTTACCCTCGGTGGGAGTGATGACTTGAGAGTTGTAGGGTACAGTGATGCTAGCTTTCAGACTGACATGGATAATTTCCGCTCTCAGTCGAGCTGGGTCTTTACCCTAAACGGAGGGGCAATTACTTGGAAAAGTTCCAAGCAGGAGACAGTGGCTGATTCCACTTGTGAATCAAAGTATATAGCAGCAAGCGAGGCAGCAAAGGAGGCTATATGGATAAAGAACTTCATCGGAGACCTTGGCAAGGAACCAAGAGATCATGGGAGATCCAGATAATGGAGATTTTCTATGACAGCAATAGTGCGGTTGCCTTAGGCAAGGAACCAAGAGATCATGGGAGATCCAGACACATTGACAGAAAATATCACTTCATCAGACATCGAATAGAAGAAGGAATCCTTGTGGCAAAGAGGGTATCATCGGACGAGAACCCAGCAGATCCCCTCATGAAGGGACTGACTCGGGCTAAGCATCTCCAGCATGCTCGGAGCATAGGGCTGAAGGATGATATTAGTTTTAGTAGTTAGATAATCCTAAAATTTGTAAAACGTAATTGACATTTGAAGATAAATAAAAGCTGTTATTTATGAGTAAAGTGTTGCTATCACTTGTCAATCGTTTACTATTATTTCTTTTTGCATGTTTTGACTTCCAGAATAATTATGTTATGGTTTATATCATATTATTCAAACTCTCCATAGTCGGTCATATGTTGGAAGTAGATATGAATCAAGACTGTCATGGGTTGGCTTGTAGAGGTCTAAGATGTTAGACAAAGCGGGGCTACAACACTCATGAGTGCTCATAAGTTCTGAGTATTGGATTCAACCCGCGCTCCCTTGTATCACTTCATGGAATTCATCTCGAGTGATCGTGAGACGGTAATATCATATAATTCTTCAAACCTAGAGATATGATTTGTTGCCTATGAGTTGGTTATGCATTGATTGCACGAAAACGCATTGGTAACTCGATGTTATAAACTGTGATTTTGTGTGTAATTCAACAAGTAGTAGAGCAAACATATGAGTCGAAGTTTATCTGTTCCTTCTAGGATTAGAAGCGATATCTGGGCCCCTCGATGATTTTGTTTTGACCTATGTACGGGGCCCGGTCAGAACTAAACTGACGTGTTCAGTTAAGTTCTATGTCAAACAAATCAGAAATCGGGAAACAAATGCTGGACAATAAGCAAGACCTTGTTCCATGTATTTGTCTGACTGATATCTAGAACAGAGGATTATATGATTACTTATCTAAAATGGCGCGTTCTAGTTCAACATAGTTTAAAGAGCTATGATTGCTGATCGGTTCCTGAAGTTATACTTGTAACTATAGTTATTAGACTTATCCAAGTGGGAGACTATTGGATATAGTGTCTTAGTCCATAACTATATTTGGTATGTACTTGACCCGACCCTGCATGGTCCATTTGGGTTGCACTTCACCCGAACAGTTTATGGATAATCTTTTGAGGATAGTATAAGTTATGATTTATTAATATATTATAAGTTCTAATATATTAATATAAAATCATATTATTTAATTAGTATTGATCTATAATTAATCTAGAATTAATTTAGAGATCAAAAGTATTACTAATTAAATATGGGCTCTTATATTTATATAGTGTGGGCTAATGCTTATTTGGAATGGGCTAGGCTTGCCTGGAAAGTCCATGAATACTCCATGGAGCTTTAACCCATGGATCTCATGGAAATGAAAAGACATGGGTATTAAGGTTTACATGGATGTAACCCTAATCCACCACACTATATAAAGGAGGCTTTGGTTCTAGAAATGACACTAGTTGTGGTGAGTAAAGCAAGAAGGCCGATTTCAAGAAAGAATATTACTATTCTCTCAAAGTTCCAAGTTTGTGGTGATTTGTGATTTCCATTTGAGGCATCCTCACTATTGGTGTTAGGCTCTAAAACTCCATGCAATCAACTACAACTACAAGGTAAGTAATTATACTAGCTTTATTTGATTCAAGTTCCCCATGCCATGCTAGATAGCATAAGAACCTTGGAAAAATAATTATTTGCATGTATCTTAGTCAAACGTAGATCCAAGGTTTTTAGGGTTGCATGTACACCATAGGAGTGTTAGAATGCTCAAAATCCATCAATACTTCCTTTCTCCAACTGATCATACACATCTCGTCCATCTTTGGTTACCTTTGAAAACAATTTTGAAAACAACTTGAAAATAATTTGGAAACTTTTACAGATCTGTAGTTTGAGTCTGGATTCACACGAATGCTCATCCAATTCACTCAAACTAGGGCTCTGATACCAACCTGTTACATTCAGAAATCCAAAGTAAATTTAAATTTTCAAAAACATCCCAATAACCATAAATGTTTACAAAACCATTGTTTCAAAAGTATTATTCAATAATCAGAGTGTCCCTAAAATCCAGATTCATAAAACCAGAAGGATGTGCACGATCCTGCCTTTGCTTTCCCGATCATTTGAAGTACCCGAAACATAAAACTAACACTGCAAGCATGAAGCTTAGTGAGCTCCCCCAAAGTACCACACACAAACATATAATAAAATAGATAATGGGTCCACAACCTCTTGGTTGGATTACCCCAAGCCCACAACCTTTTGGTTGGAATGCCCCGACCCACAACCATTCGGTTGCATGGTCCACAACCTCTTGGTTGGATTACCCCTGGCCCGTAACCTTTCGGTTGAAATTCCCTGGCCTATAACCTTTTAGTTGGAATGCCCCGATCTATTGACTGACAACACAAAGCAGTACAATCTCAACCCCACCAAACCATGTCGACATATACCTAACAAATAACATATATCCAGCAACAAATAATCATGAAATCATTCAGTAGACAAACAAGCAGATCTACAAATTCTTACCACATAGCAACATCCTATATATACTAGGATATACATCTAGTGGGCCGAAATTAGTGCCTTCGACCCATGAGTATAGTGAGGAAAACTCACTACTTAGCGCTACCCATCACCTATTCATCAAATAGTGACCAATCTCAAGTACAACTCAAAATACCCAAAATACCATTGGGTTAAACTTGGTCAAAGTCAACGGTCAAAGTCAAAATCAATTACAGCAGGTCACCACATTGCTGCCATCCTTGGCCACGCCGTGGCCATTAAATGACAAAATAGGTGAGTCTTAGCCCATCCGCCACGCTGTGGGGACCTAGGCCACACCGTGGGAACTAGGCTCCCTACAGCTTAATGGATTAAGTTGATTTCCGTGATCTTAATGGCTCCAAAGCCCATATCTTGTTCATTCTAAGATCCAAGTGGATAAAGCTTCCAACTTTATCCTTTTAGACTCTCTAAGGGATAGAGAACCCATTTTTAGATCTAAATATGGTTAAAAAGAACATAACTTTGCTTAGCCCATTAAGCACTTTCTCTTGAAGACTACTAGATCCCCATTTCCAAAACGTTTCTAGCATCAAATAACAACATAAAAATCCTTACTTACTAGACATGCATGTTCGATGCATGTCTTGGACTCTATTAGGTCAAAATGAGGGGTTTTTTTTGACAAAATCTTCCATGCATGATGCTAAAACTCAATATTACTACAGATCCAAAGCATCAAAGGTCCAAAATGACATGGAGATTTATAAAGGTACAAACTTTATGAGATCTCACCACCCAATAATGAAGGAAATGAAGATTAAGGCATAAAAACCTAGATCTATGCAAAAAAAACCAAAAAGCTTGGAAGTTGGGGGCTTACAAGAGTCTAGAAGATGCACAATAAGATGCGGAGAAGAGTTGTTTGTTGAATCCATGTCTAGAAGTCACCTTCTTCTTCTTCTAATCCCCACAAATCAACACAAAAAGATTAGAGAGCAAAAATAAAGATTAGGGTTTTCTTGGAGGCTGAGTGATTGTGATGGAGGTTGAGGGTGATCAACTTTGGCCATCGTATTCCCTTAAATAGGACGCAAACCCCGAACATTGTGGTTTCTCGTTAAACAGCTTCCACACTGTGGCAATAGAATGCCACGCCGTGGCGGTCATTTAAAACACACGATTCATCGGCCATCACCACGTCGTGAGATTATCTTACCACAACGTGGTACCGCCCATGCATCCAAAAATACATTCAATTAAAATACCCCTAGGAATCCAGATGGTACACACTTCTTCTCGCTAGCCTACATCAACCTAGATACTATTTATAAATGTTTCTAGGTAGCCTAATCCAACATATTTTGAAGTTGTTCAGAAACCTACATTGGAGTAAACAAGTGTTGAAGTTATTGCTCGATATCTTTAATAATGATACTAACAATAATGTCACTTGGTAGAAAAATTAGGACCAAGCTTGTAGTGTGAAGTCTCAAAATGCTATGAGAAATATTTATAATTCATTTAGGTCTAATTATCATGTTTCTATTGGATCTTAGGCACGTGTTGTGGGTTTCAAGAATGTTAGAGACCTCGACATCTATAAAGTAACTTGAGCTTTCTATTCACACAATGGAGATTATTAAGACTATGCGGCATAGTATGAAAAGATGCGAGAAGTTCTTGTAAGGAATAATTAATGTGATTGGAACATAAGATGGCTTCTAATGAATACACTCTCCATCAATAATTATGGTATGGGTGCTTGTAGAAGGAGTGGGTGGATTCGAGAGCTATGTATTCAACATAAACTTGATTGTTGGAATTAATGTTTAAGGAACAAATAAATAATTATAGTGTTGTTTGTATGTGAATATATGAAGCCACACTTCAAAGAAAAAAATGGGGAAAAAATAATTATTTATAGAGTATATATCTTATTACTTAACAAATTTAATAAATAAAAATAAAAGTTATTTGTTATTTATTTACCTATCATAAAATACATAAATAATAGTTATTTATTAATTAAATAGATTGTTTACTAATTAAATTACTTAGTACTAAGAAATAATAAATTTGAATTTTGCGCTTTTAGTTTATTGATAAAGAAGGTTTAAGGCAATCTCAAATTGTCATTCAATAAGTGGGCCTTGAGTCGTCATAACAACAATCTAAGAGGATTTTGCCTAAACCTTAAAATTCTCTCAAAACTTCAACAAAACCTATGACCTTTTCTTTTTCTCTATCTATCTTTTTCAACTTTAAGGAAAAAAGAAAGAGGGTGGTTGGTGTTGATAGTTGGAAGTAAAGCAACTCTTGTTCATTTTGTATGTCGATCAACCATCCAGATTTTATGCTCTTAACAATCACGTCTTCAAATTCAAGTAGTATACTAAAACACCCTATGGTTATGATCTAGTTGACCCAATTGTTCTAAGTCGACCCATAGCTTATTAGGGATTACAAAAGTACGATGCTACGTTTTATCTTGGTTCTTAATATGATTTATATATTTTTATGCATCAATTCCCATTATTAATTCTTGGCTATTCGAGAAACAAAGATAAAAAAATGCTCTATCGATTTTTAATTTTTTTTGCCTAGTAGTGTAGGGAAAGTTCAGGAGGATATGCATATTGGATCCTTCTAAATATATACAGAAAAGAGTCACCTACATATATATAATTTTGTATCTATTGAAAGGGTTTTGACTAAACATTATTTGCAAATTACGGTTCTTTATATTTATGATCCTCAAGGATTGATGGAGAAAATATTGCTTTGAAATTTAGTTTTGAATATTTCAAAACAACAATCATGGGGGTTCATGATTTTTGTATACTTTAATGAAGTAAGAACTTGTTTAGAGATCTATGCTCTTTATTTTGTCAACTTTCATTAAAGAAGCGAAATTCATTTATATTCCTTGTGGGGCCAATTGTTTATGTGGGCGATTAAGACTTAATATAAAATTATTTTAGAAGTTCAGAATTGTTTTAATAGTAAAAGAGTATTAATAATCGTAATGTATGCATGCAACTTGTTTTGTAATAACATATTTTTCTAATTAATAAGTAATATAAAATTGGAAGACCCTAAAAATTTGAATCATGCAATCTAAGAATTGGAACAACTTGTAGATGCACTTTAGGAATGGTTTAACCTGCCATATATCACCCCAAGATGATTTCTCTACCCTTATGAGGCTTAAGCAAGAAGACCACGTGTTCCATTTTAAATGATTCAACCTCGAACATAGGCATACCTAATCATGGGCAAAGGTGAGGCCAAACATGCATGATGAAAAACTATTGTTAGCTAGGAGTTCTATAATGATCTCAGAGTTGTGTAGTTAATAAAACTAACAATCATTATTTACCAATTAAACCTATTGTTGTGTGTATGATCAATATATCATATCAACATCTACTTAGTGTGGATCTTAGCCTTTCTAAATTGAGGTTGAGAATAAACATCACAAGGGTGAACAATTCTTATTAAGGATTTAATACCAACATTACTAAAATTCGAACTTTTCTAAATCTTTTGTTTATGGCCATTAAATCAGCTGGAAAATTATCCTCTAATATTCCTCTAGAAAGATAAGATCAATGTCACAAAGTTTAATGGAAGACATCATAACTTGAGGAGAGTCCTCAAGTATGAAAATAAGTCTCATGTCACTGAACAATCTTAACTAAATAGCCTCTTAAGACTACATCTATTGCTTCAAGTACCAAATGAAACATGAATAAGGATTAGTAGAATAAGGTCCATGATGTTAGCTAGTATGATCCCAATTCTTCAAAAAGATCTAGACAAGTTAAATGCATATGATATGATTAACGAGCGAAAGAATATGTTTCAACATCAACCTAAGATTGATCAATAAGATACCATGAAAGGGTTCAATTCGTACAAGATCAAGGAAGGCCAGTATCATAGTACTCATTTTAAAAAGATGAAAAGCTACATTGATCAACTTGAAAGGCTTTGATCTCTCATATGAGGTGAATTAGCATTAATTCTAATTTTGATCAACCCATCAGAATCATATGATGTGTTCATCAATGAATACAATATGGATAATTGGAAGAAGCCCATATTATAGTTGCATTTGATGCTCAAGGATGTATAGAACAACGTTCCTAAGTCCCCCCCTTTCTCGTCATTATTAGAGAAGGAAAATCAAGAAAGAAAACTCATTGAAAAAAGTGGTAAGGGAAAAGTACTTGTCTAAAGGACTACCTATCAATCTGAGAAGAAAGAACAACATGCTAAAGATGCAAATTACTTCCATTATGGAAATAAGTGACACTAGAAAAAAACTTGTCCATAATATTTGGAAAAAGTGTAGAAAGGAAAGGCCGGTGTGATCTGAAAATCACATATAACTATGAGATATTATATTTTAGTCTTCTTATTTCTAAATTATAAGATATTAACATCTAATATATGTAGGAATAGAGAATAGTTGAAAGGAAAGCTAATGATAAGTAGGAGCTACTGACCGGATCACCATATTTATGGTTTTTTTAGCTTAGAATTAACTTTACATGCATGTTCCCAAGTTATGTTTTAAAACAAGTAATTTTGATTTTCAACGTAACCTTTTTTTGATACTTTGAGTATTTTCTTGAATACATAATTTCAACTCATAATTTATCATTTCATGTACCGATTATGTCACTATCATAGTATTCTGAATGAAATGTGTTAGCTTAATTATGTTTCAAAGTTATAAATTTACCCCAAGCATGAATTAAGTATAAAATTGAAATATGTTGATATGATATGTAATCATATGAAAATACGAACTTGTAACAATTGTTCCATTTCGAGGAAACTTTGGTAGCCATTCAACTAATAGTTCTTCAAATATTCATATAAGGATAATCCAAAAACATTTGATATTGTAGAGAGTAGTGTTTAGGATCATATTAATGATAATATATATGAGGAAAATATCTTAAACCTTAGAGATTGTTTATTATGATGTGATTTGATTTTTATGATTCAAACTAAGGAATTCACAGTTTTTATGATTTTTTACTTTTAGTGTATAGTTCTAGAACATATGAATTAACATTTTTTAGAGGTCTTAGACAGGGAGACCCGCTTTGTCCTTTCATTTTCATTCTACTGATGGAGAGTCTCAATGTAGCTTTCAAAGGGATTATAGATCATAATCTTTTTATGGAATTACCCTTCGTATGGATTTTCTTATCTTTATTTTTCACTTATTTTATGCGGATGATCTAGTCTTTATTGGAGTGTGGAAAGATTCAAACATTCAAAATATTGTTGGATTCCTTCAATTTTTTCACTTGGCTCTAGGTTTGAATATTAACCTTCATAAAAGTAAACTCTTAGGTATTAAGGTTCATACATCCAAGGTTGAGGCGGTAGTTTCTCATATTGGTTGTGCACCTATGAATACCCTATTCCATTGCCTTGGTCTTAAATTTGGAGGTAATATGTCTTAGTTGGATTCTTGGCGTGAGGTGGTCCAAAAGATTGTTTCTTAGTTGTCAAATTAGATAGTTAAGACTTTATCGATAGGTAGAAGACTCAATCTTATCAAATTGGTGCTTGGTGCTTTGCGAACTTACTTCATGTTGATTTATAAAGACCCTAAATGTGTTTTAGCTAAGTTGGAAGCCTGGCGTAATAATTTTTTCTTGGGAGCAGATATTGGTGAAATAAAATTATGTCTTATAATCTAGAAAGATATATTATCTCATAAGAACTTTGGGGGTCTGGGAGTTAGTGGCTTGTTTGCCTTTAATCGTGCTCTCCTTTCAAATGGGTTTGACGCTTTTTGTCTTATCCTATGGGTTTTTGGGTGTCAGTGATTAAGTCTATTTATGGTAATTTGGTTTGTCTTAATGAGAATATTTCTTCTTCTAGAAATTCGACTTTGGTAGAAATTCTTAAAGTCGTGAACTAGCTTTGTGGTTTGGATGTAGAGTAACTTAATTTATGAAAAAAAATTTGGTGATTGTGCGTCTACTTCTTTTTGGGATGATTCACTGTTAGGAGGTTTGGTGCTTAAGTATCAGTTTCCCAGAATCTATACCTTGGAGAATCATAAAATCATTTTAGTTAAGGAAAAGTTGAATCATGATTCCTTGTTGGCTTATTTTTAGATACCTTCGAGAGGTGGGTTGATAGTTTACAAGGGATGGATTTTCCTCACTTATTGATCATGTTTCCCTTTCTTCGGCTTCTGACAGATGGTATTGGTCTCTCTAGGGAATGGGTGAGTACACGGTTTCTTTGGCTTGCTCTTATGTTGATGAAAAGATGTTACCAGTTTCTAATTCTCCTACAAGGTGGATTAAGGACGTCCTTATAAAAATTAATATATTTTCTTGGAAACCTTCTCTTGATATTCTCCATATTAGGGTCTTCTTAGACAGGAGGGGATTGGATTTGCCTTCTTTGTTATGCCCGCTTTGTGAAGATGTTCTCGAGTCTTCGTCTCACCTTTTCATTGGGTGTGTGTTCTCAACCAATATTGTTTTTCAAGTGAGTAGGTGGTGGGGTTTACCGATGCCAAATTCCTCTTCTTATTCTATTTGGTTGGCTTGGTTATAAGCCTTGCGGTTACTGCTTTTTTTAAAAAAAAATATAGAGGTTGTTTTCTATGTCACGTGGTGCTTTATTTGGGAGTTCAGAAATTCTCGTGTTTGGAATCACACAACTGAAAGCTACATGTATATTTGATAAGATTGTTACCAAGTCATTATTTTAGTGTAATTCTAGATGTAGGAAAGACATAAATTGGATGGGGTGGCTTCAAAACCTGTAACTTGCTATTATGTAATGTTTTTCTTGTTTCCTGACCAGTTTCTTTCTAGTTCGGTCTCTTAATAATATTTTATTATTCGAAAAAATGATTCAAACTAAGGAAGGAAATTAAGATATCATAACAAGTTTTCGATTTTTGGATGATTTCCCAAAAGGAATCTTATTCAAGAATATGGAATTATTAAACAAATTTTTAAGTTTTGTTCAACTTGGGTTGTAATACCAACCATTGAAGAAGCGATATAATAAGAGAATGGAAACATTGATATGTATATTAAGAGATATATAGTAACGTGAAACCATAGGTCATATCCACAAGGACACATTCCAATTTTTAAATACCTCTTTACATAAGGTATATGGCCTTGATAATGTAAATAAGTGACAAAAAGTAGGGGTTTTACTCAAAAGACTAAATGTAGCATGAAATAAATACTAGGTCCATGGAAATCAAGTTTGGAAAGAATTTCATATTCATGCTCTATCCAGTTATAAATAAAGTTAATTATAAATAGATGTTTGAATCATTTTTAATATAAGTCGGTACTAAGATACACAAATAAGATCTAATGTCACTTTACTTGTCAAATTATTTAGTTATAGCAAACTCTTTAACCAAACCTAATCCAACAACTCTTAAATTTCAATTGAAAAGTTTAATTAAGTTTATTAAAGTATTCTTAATAATATTCAATCATTACCTTATGCTTGGAATTTTAAAAACAAGTGATTTCAAGTTTGTAGTGATATTAAATTCAAACAAAGAACCAAATCATTGTTTGTTACTTTTTTTAAATTATAAAAAATTGCATGTTTTATAAAAAACAGAATCAATTTAATTCAATTCATATGGATTCAAGTAGTTTAATTCAAACAAAACATGAATAAATAGATTTAAAAAAAATCCAAACTTTAATCTAAGGCAATCAACCACTCATAAATGAGTATCACACTAGAAACTTGAAAATAGGGTTTTTAGTTGTTCATGGCTAAAAAAATAGAATCAAAAGTATAATTAAACTATTGTAATACACAATCAAAATGATAAAAATACTAAAAAGTTGTTCACAAATGAGATCTTGAAAGTTATTTTGCTCTAAAATCGTCTTGCCTAATTCAAAATCGAGAGAGATAGCATATCTAATGTAAGGGAGTATTTAAAGACCCAAAAATTATCAGTTGTCCTAACTTAACAAAGTCATTTCTAAGGTAAAAATTACTTGATCTAGTCAAGCCTCACATGACTATTTCCTCGATTTTCTTCATGACTCGACCAAGTCAACTCATAAAGGGTGGGTGACTTGACTGGGTAATTCAAAAGAATGACTTGAATCTTAAAAATTTGCAACTTCTTGTTATTGGTACAATCTTCCTAGAATTTAAATTGTAGCTTCCTATCATCATTTAAAACATAGTGAAACCTTCAAATGCCATGAAAATCATCCAAAAAATGTAAACAAGAATCCATAATCCACAAGAGATATGATGAAGCCAAAAGGAAAAACTATAATGAAAAAGTATTATAACCTCTTTTTAGCCCATTGTTTTTGTATGCTTCAAAAGGCAATGTAACACTTCAAAAATCATAAAAATTTAAAACTTTTAAAAACCACCAGAAACCATATTTGTTTTACAGAAGAACCATTGATTCAATAGTATTATTCAAAATCAGAGTTTTCCCAAGACTCAATAACACAGAACAGGAAGATGTGCACGATCACACCTTCGCTTTTCCGTGATCATCAGAAGTACCTGAAACAATAAACCAGAAATATAAGGCAAAGCTTAGTGAGTTCCCTCAAGGTACCATCACACAACATATAAAATACATAGATTAGCATGTTGGGTCCACAACCTCCCGATTGGATTACCCTAGCCCACAACGTCCTAGTTGGATTGCCTACATACCACATACTGGATCCACAACCTGTCGGTTGGATTACCCTTGGCCTACAACCTCCTGGTTGGATGCCCTGGCCTACGACCTCCCAGTTGGATTACCCCAGTGTGTTGACTTACAGCACAAAGCAGTAGTCTCAACCCCAACGTAACATGTCGACATATAACATATAATACACACATTTAGGAGACAGATGATTATACAGCCAGTAATCACATATATTCCTACAGATCTACCAATCTAACACATATCAGTAACTATCAGATAACCAAACAGGCCTATCACATACTCAACATATCATAAATCAATATCTAATAGGATATCAATCCATTAGGCCGACCTTGGTGCCTTTGACCTGAAAGTAGAGTGAGGAAAACTCACCTCTCCGTCCAAACAAAAGCTGAATAAATCTCTGCTCCGAAAACCGGCTCGACCCGACACCTATTATTCAAAATATTTCCCAACTTAAAATTAATATCAAATTACCGAAAATACCCTTTGGTCAAAATTGGCAAAACTCAACAAACAAGCCAAGTCAACCCAGCTGAGTCGACCCAGCCTTGTACGCCAGCTAAAAACTTCTTGTACAAAAATCCATAGTTCATGCAAGAAGTCCGAAACATCACTTTTCCCGTTTTCCCCTTTGACTTTAGCACAAACCAAGGGCTTGGATCACATAACCAATATTATCTACATCCAATAGGATCTAAAACCTATTCCCTTGAAGCCCAAGGCCTTTACTTAATCCATTTATTGTCCACAATCCCAAAATAAGAAACTTCATAAAATAGGATGTTACATACCATACCAAATTGTCACATATAACCAACGATTATGAGGTTGGAATCAAAGGAAGTGGCTTCAAGGTTTTATAATATCGAAAGATGTTCAAGTAGCTTTAATGAGGTGAATTTCTTGTGAGATTGTCTTCCTCGATCCATACACACACCTCGCTCAATGATGGGATCATGTGCTTGATCAAGCTATATTAATGTATACTAGTGATGTTAGGCCTCCACCTATAAGAAACCTCATATGGTTGAAGATACGTATTCTAGGTCTCATATTGATGTTCTTAAGATGAGTAGTATGGGGTAATTAATCTTATGCCTATAAAATATCAAAGAAGGTAAGGTGGATCTTGTAACATCTAATTTCCAGGTATTGACTTTTGACCCTTGAGTTAAGATTTGTATGCAAGATTGGTCCTCAATGACAATTTAGTAGTAGTGGGTGCAAAACAAATATGATGGGCGTACACCTTGGTACGTTGGGTGTACTTGGCCCCATGTGCGTATGTTGGGCATACATATTGGTACACAGGGCATACACAACTTGGACTCCACCCTAATATTTATGGTTTGCGCACTATATAAGTACAGTTATTGTCTGAAAACCCTTCCTCTTATTAGCCTCCATCCCAAATTCGACCCTCCTTGCAAAGCCTAATATATTTTGAGCATTTTGCGCTTTTTGAGTGATTTGTGGGCTTTGTTGGTTGTGAAGGAAGATCATCAAGGAATTGGCTTTGCTCTCAAGATTTTGGATCCAACATTTTCTCTTCATTGTGCATCTTGTGGAGGTAAAAAGCTTCAACCTTGATGTATATTTCTTATGGATCTAGTTTTAGCTCAAAGTTATCACCTTTTTGTCCCAAACTTGATTTGTCATTTTAGAGGTTTTAGGGTGTGCTAAGTCATAAAAAGTGCTTTTGGTCATTATTTTCTCTCCATGCATGAGCTAGGCTGTCTTAATGGGTAAGGTGGTGAGAAGCCGCATACAATGGGCATACCAAGGGGTACGATGTGTGTACGTGGTCAGCTCCGCGATCTTTGGTCAATTACGTAGTATGCCCACGTACATAAAGAGTAAGTTATGCATACTTACTGAGTCAACTCGGTTGACTCAGTTGACTTTGACATGGATTTTTACTAGGGTTTGACCTAAGGGTATTTTAGGTATTTTGACCTCTATGTTGAGATTGTGTCATTGCATTTATTAAGGTGACTTGTAGAGTTGATCTTGGAGCAGCATGCTATTCACTCTGGTTATCTGTCTGTGAGGTGAATTTTCTCACTTTATCCATGGGTCGAAGGCACCCTCCCAACCCATTACTTCTTATGTGGAATTCTAGTTTTCTTTGTGATATTTACATGAAAGACCAAGATTTGGCCCCTGACAGTTGTATGGAAGACCAGGATCTTGCCCCAAAAATTGTATGTAAGACCGAGATTTGGCCCTCGGCATTGCACGGAAAGACCATGGGGTAGCCCATGGCACTTGTATATTTTGGTATGTGGTATTTTAAGGAATTCACTAAGCTTTGTGCTTACAATTTAGGTTTATGGTTTCAGGTACTTCCAGTTCAAAAGGGAAGGGCCCGACGTGATGACACAACATCCTCCCCCATGATTTCGTATTTGAAATAATTGTACTCTGATGTTTTGAATATTATGACTTGGTGTTGATTTCAAGCAATTAATGAATGATTTGGTAGACTTTTAAAAGAAAATATTTATTACCGTTTTCGGGACGTTACAGATCCACGTATGTTTATTATGTGGCAAAATACGTGCATAAATGGTTTAAATTCAGACTTAAACCAGTAGTATAGTTGGGCTCCAAAATGGATTTTACTATATGCTTAGGAAGTTTTGATATGAAGGTTTCCAAAAATATACAGGTTGATAAAAACCTATAGATGGTGTTAGGGTTGGTACCCATGACTCCCAAATTGTAAAATTTTGGATATGGTTGTCTATAATCACATATACTTAATCCGAACAAGCATTTTATAACATTGAATTTTAAGAAATATTACGCATGTTAAACCCACATTATCAATCCATGCCAACAACATGTTTTTCATACATGTCACATCATTAGAGTATTCACAGTACATAATTTAATGGAATTATTGAATAAGAGTATTTAATAGTGTCAATAACCATTGAACACTTCAATATAAAAAATACAACTTTTTAATATAAAATAATGAGAAATTTGCAATAAAGTCCTTACATATTGGCATCATAATCGATTTAATCTTTATATCTTTTTTATTCAGTGAAGTCCCAAAAATTGGTAATCATATTCAAGTTAACCATTTTACCCGGTCAAAAGGTCAACCAACTTTTAAAAATTACATTTTTGGCCAAGATTTCAAAATTTATTACAAATTTGGTACAAAATTTACACTTTTGGCCCAGATTTTAGATTTTATTACAATTTTTGGTCCAAAATTTACCATTTTTACCCAAATTTTAGAATTTTGTTATCAATTCATCCTAACTTTAGTTTTTTTACAACTTTTTTTTCTTAAAATTTTGTTTCGAATATGTTTTTTCTTTATAAAATCATATTTATACAAAAAAGCATATTTTCACATAAAAAATCTTATATTTTCTATACAAAAACTTTTTATAAAAAACTTTTTTGTATACAAAATCACTATTTATAAAATAGGTATTTATTAAGTACATAAAGTTATACAAAATAAAATGTATACAGCCATGTATTTAATATATATATATATAGATTCATATTCCTGGGCACAAAACAAAGTCTTTTGTAAATACATCTGTATGAAAAACACATATTTATAACAAAAATGTATACAAACACCGATTTCATATTAAACGTATATATTTCTTTTGTAAAAACATATTTATATGCACCTAAATAAATGTTTGTATACATTTCTTATGTAAAAACATATTTGTATATATATTTTTATAAACTCCTATTTTATAATAAATGTATTTGTATTCAAACATGTTTATATATAAAATGATTACAAACACGTATTATATAAAAAATATTCAAACATGTTTTTATAAAAGAAATGTATACAAACATGATTATATAAAAAAAATTATAGATATACACCTATTTATGCACACACCCAAACACACACACACACACACACACATATATATATATATATATATATATATATATATATATATATATATATATACACACACACACAGACACATACGTTTACTATGAAAATAGATGTTTGTTAACATTTATTTATAAATATGTTTTTGTATACAAATGTATTTATAATAAAATATGTGTTATATATATATATATATATATATATATATATATATATATATATATATATATATATATATATATATATATATGTGTGTGTGTGTGTGTGTGTGTGTGTGTGTGTGTGTGTAAAATACGGTTTTGTATACATTTTTTTAACATGAATTTGTATATATTTATGTACTTAATAAATACCTAATTTTATAAATAGATATTTTGTATACAAAAAATATATATTTTTTTTAAAAAAATTATATAGAAAATATAAGATTTTTTTATGTTAAACTATGTTTCTTTTTTTTTTTTTATATAAATATGATTTTATAAAGAAAAAACATATTTGAAACAAAATTTTGAGAAAAAATTTGTAAAAAAACTAAAGTTAGGATAAATTCATAACAAAACTCTAAAATTTAGGCCAAAAGGATAAATTTTGGACCAAATATGTAAAAAAATTTAAATCAGGGCCAAAAGTGTAAATTTTTGACCAAATTTATGATAAATTTTGAAATCTAGGCCAAAAATATAATTTTTAAAAGTTGGATGACCTGTCGACCCGTTAAAATTGTTAAATTGAATACGACTACCGATTTTTGGGACTTAATTTAATAAAAAAGATATAATGACTAAAACGATTATGAAACAAATATATAAAGATTTTATTATAGTTTCTCTAAAATGATTATTAAATAAGTTTTTATAAAACTATTTTATTGAACTTTTAGAAAATTCATCGCATTGTAGATATATAATTGTAAGTTATATGATAAATGAAATCATATATTACAGTCCATTAAACTCAACATAATTAATGTATTTTGCATGCTATTACTCTAATTACAATAACATGTTGTAAATTACTTTTTTTTTTTATTTATTTTTATGTTAAAACTAGAATAAAAATGAAATTTTACTTGCAAAATATTGTCAAAAAGAGTTTGAGGTACCTAGATTAATTACCGAAGGTGGTTATATTCAATGAAAGTTCATGTTCATGATTAAACCAAAATCTTTTATGTTTTACTTCTTTTTTGGGATAAAATTACAACAAAAGCTAAAAAAAATATACTTTTTAAACTAATTTTCTTAAGAGCATTATGCGACCACATTGTTGGTCCATGACCACCCCTTAGACTATCTTTCCTACAAGGTTTCTTAGATTCAAAGATGGGCATGGTTTGAATCGATTAAATCTACACTACTCATGTTCAGTAGGATTTTCAAAGCGGGTCACAATTTTTATGATAACCACCGTAAACTGTTTTAGAATAGTCTAAAGAAACTTATTCTACATGGCAAAAATACAAGAAGTTACATTGTAATTCATATGGAAGATGGTCATTAGTACACATCTTACATACAATTGCGATAATAATGATGCAAAATTTGCGTATTATTCGATTACAATGGCTAATACCAAACAAGGAAACAAAATTTGAAGTTATTCCAACTAATTAAAAACACCAAAACAAAGTCTCTCTTTAGGTAGTAAGAATAGGAGGAAGGAAATCAGATTTCGTACCAAGGATCTTGGCACTTGTATCAGGGAAACATTCAGTTCCTGGCAATTCCGTAATATCACCATCCCTAGCGATACCAACCGGGTATCGCAGCAAGTGACCTGGCAAATCACGTTCAAGATTTTCACTGGCGTAAAGTTCCCAACATTTGTCAGCCACATCATTCACCTTTCTCACGCATTCAACATTCTCTGGGTGCTCAAAGGTCTGATCGATCATGCCAAGGTGTTCATACCATAAAGCCATACGGAAGCCATGGATCTGACCCCTGGCTGGTGACCTGGCTGAAGCTAGATGATTAGGTTGATATGCTCCCATGGCTATTTCAGAATCCCTAGCACCATCCATGGATCGTTGGTTGATGTTCGCGGATCCAACTATTATGTATTCATCATCAACTGCACCATGGTAGATAAAAATTAGTTACTAAATATGATCAACGATTGAAAAAGTTACCATTTTGGCTACTTGGTTTATCCGATATTTTTAATTTTGGTCCCAAATAGTTTAGTTTTATATAGCGTTTAGTCATTATTTGAGGCTTTTACAACTATTTTACTTGAAACGTTAACTAAAAATTACTTTTCAAGAAAAGTGCCATAAATGTTGTAAAAACTTTAAATAATAACAAAAATTGTAAGAGACATTTTTAATCAAATTTGAATGCCAAAATAATGTGTCAAAAATATTATCTACTCTTATTTATTTTTTTTACTAAAACACATGTTTGGTCCTTTAGGTTTTAACTTTTTTTTTTGGAAAAATATATCTTTGAAACATTGGTACTTAAGCTAAAAAGAGTGATGTTAAGCTCACTTAAGCTAGGGAGAAGCTAAAGGGGAGATTTTTGCCAAGTTGGCAAGAATAGAGTGAGTGGGTTGCCAAGTGAGGGAGAAACGTAGAAGAAGAAAAAGAGGAGAAGGAGAGACTCTCTTTCCTCTACTCGGATCCACCGAGTTGGCTCGTCGAACTCAAAATGCCGAGCCTACGGGCTAGTGTCTTCTGAGGTAACTAAGCAAATGACGAGCACATGTCGATGCCACCCAGACAACCTTATTGGATTGTTTTATAATAATTTTGGTCTCATGGTTGTCAAATCTAACAAACTAGCTATTTACCTATCATCATTTTGGAATGGACATAGATCATAAAACGACGGTTCTCTTGGGCATGAAGATAACCAGAATCCGGTTCGGGTGCTTCTGTTGGTTCATGCTCATCGTCTTGCTTCATCTCACGGTTTCCAAGGCAAAAGAAGGTAAGATACTCTCTTGGATCATCATCTCGACCCTTATCTTGAAGAGCCTTGACAATGTCTTTATACATCATCTCCATCGTCCTTTTTTGCCAGTCCAATATCGCCTGAACAGATCCACTTTCTGGGATCCCTTCAGGCCACATTGGTACGACAACATAAACAATAAACTTTTGACCGGCTTCTATCTTGCTGACGATCTTCAAAGAAAGTTCCTTTGGAATAAGGTGCAACGCACCAATCTCATTAACATTGATATCGTCAGATTTCCAAGCAAAAGAGCTTCCAAGGAAATACTGGTTTTCAATATAGATGAAATTTTTTGCTCTTCGTATCGCGTTAATATACGCGTCTTGAATACTTCGATCAATTATGTTATCTTTCCCACTCACAAGACCCGCTTTCCCGGCTTCTTCAGGTGTGTCCGGGAAGCCAAAGGCGGCCCCACCATCGATAGACCTGAAAAGCTGGACATTCCATGTTTCTTGATCATTTGGGAACGTCACCGGAGATGGTGGGATTAGAATGTCACGAAGTTGTCTCAAGTCAACAAGTATATTTTTCCCACCTTGTTTTCGCCATCTTTGTTCAAAATTAAACAAAACATCCCAAGCGATTGGTCCTTCAACCCTAGAGTGAATATCATGCCATGGCTCCCGTGGACCACCTTTAGCTATGGATGCTCCAGTGTAATTAGGTTGATGGAAATCATCATGGTGAGCAGCGTTTAATGTTTTAAAAAGAGGATGAAACGCATAATCGTATCTTCCATCACATAAATCAATACCACCAACAAAACTCACCACCCTCCGTTTCTCTGAACCTCCAGTAGGCATCTCAGCGTCCACCACCACGATCTTCTGGTGATGAGTGAACATGGTGGACACTTGAAGGTCCTGAAAAACGCTTCCTCCGTCATCAGGGTCACGCGGGCATAAAATGCAATGAACGTCGGTGTTTTGGAAGAAATTCTCAGTTTCTTCATCATGGGTAGCCATTAATCCGTCTTCTTTAAATACATTTACAGAAGTTCTATCGTCCCAAACGAGCATAGCCACCCTAACACCTTCTTCTGCTTTCCGTTTTAGAATCTGACCAAGCATGACATCACCTCCATCCTTTTGTCTCTTTGGGTCTCGTATCAAAGCGATCTCAGTGTAAACAGACCATCCAGTAATGTAGATGAAGTGTTTTGCATTAGTAATGGCTTCGAATATATCTTCCCAACATCTATGTGTCTCGTAGTATTTGCCACCTGCAAGAGCGATCTTAGGCATGAAATTTTCAGGAACATGAGCATCTTGGTATAAAGAGACTCGACATCCTGTTCTTTGAGCGAAGAATGTGTAGGGAACTCCAGGGTACTTCGCATTTTTGATTCCATGAGCCCAGTTACGATCTTGAGTGACGTCAAAGAATTGTAGCTTTACGTGGATTTTGGATCCAGCTGGAACAGGGTTGTTGTTTTCATCCATGATCTCAATCCATTTGTCTACTTCATCTCCATCCATTAATTCTCTTACAGGCATGTGAGCTCTTCCAATTAACGTTGCCCCAATTGGGTTGTTGTCTTTAACAGTGAAGATCACGTCAGAAGCTGAGTGAGCACAATAAATGTGGAATGACTCGTACCATCTTGGGTTTTGGGGTTCGTTTTCTATCATCCTAGTTCGTCCAACTCTGCATTTTTCTAGATCGATCGTCGCATAAATTTTCGGAGTTCCTTCCCCAAATCCAACGGTTTCCTGTATGTTCGCCATAAGCTGCAACAAGAAAAAAAAAACGTATGTTTGCATGAAGAACACGAATATGCAGTTACTTCAAACTGTTATGATTACCAGTTATTAAAGAAAATAACATAAATTCTATGATAGTATGTTATGTGATATGAGTGAGCAATCATTTCAAAAGTATAAAATTACTCGTAATTTTTTAAAGATGATATGAAATTATACCTTGCCGAATACATTAGGCCCACCACCTTCGTGAAGCTTATCAACCTCGTAGATTGTAACGTGAAGAGTTCCATGGAGCAGTACCTTAGACATTTTGTAGCCTGCGCACTAAACAAACCGAATCCAACGAATTACTCGTTTATCGTCAATATAGCTTACCACATGATCACTTTTTTAAACTACAGATAATATAGTAATAACAAACACGTACTGACAATGCGTGATTTAAACGAATCGAGAATGAAATAACTCGAAGCAAATTATAGGATCGATACCAGTGAATCAACAAAATTAATAGTATCCGTAAATAAAGTGATACACAAGCTCAATCAGGACACACAATTCATTTTATTTGATAGATCTATGAATCAGATGAACAATTGACGACATAAAACAATGCTTACCGTTTGAATCGAAGTGAGAGAGATTAAAACACAGAGAATATGATCCGAACGGCAATGCTACACGTAATAAGAGGGAATCAGAAGAGTTGGAGAGAGAGAGAGATAGCGATCCGTGAAAACAGTTGTTAAAAGGTTTCAAAGTTAACCGGAAAAATCGTTTTTTTAGGAAATCAAAAAAATAAAGTCCGTACATTCTTTAATCAAATTTGTATCTTCAATGGACAAGGTACAAACCAGGTAATGATAAAAACCACTCAAAACCAAATAAACAAAAGACTAAATTATTGAAGGTTTGGTTAAAATTACGCGTTTGGTCCTTAGTATTTTTTTTGCAGTTATATCGTCCTTATAGTTTCTTTTTGTTGCGATTTTCATCTGCGACAAACATTAAAAGACTAATATACCCTTATCAAAATTTATTTACATTCAAAATTAAAGATTATAATATAGAGTTAATTTTAAGTGTCAATAAAAAAAAATTGGGTCCCACACATCTCTATCACCCCCATCCCTTCCCTTCTAGAATTGAAGTCATCGATCGTATGTCTAACCCTTTCAAACTCATCTCTAAACACCGATCTACACCTCAAGTTCCCGTCGGAGCCTCCAGCAGGAAACCTGCAATTCTAAAGTAGATGTTGCCATCAGTCAGCATGCTAACACCACCACCGGAACCCTGCAACCCTAAAGTCGTCGGAAACCTGCAACTTTATTGTTCTTCTCCGCCTCTACACGTCGTTCCTTTCAAACCCCATTTATTCTAGTTCCGCCGACATCATCAATTTCATCTGGAAAATCGTCTTCCATCAATTTCATCATTTGGAAAATCGTATTTTACTTATGGGATATCAAGTTAGGTTTTTCATTTTGGGTTTAATCCCATTAAGTTTTATCCAACTCATTTAATCCCATTATGTTTAATCCAACATCATCAATTTCAAATATAAATGAATTTAATACCATTCGTTTTTGGATTTGATTTCTGGGATTTCATCAGTTTTTTTTTTTTTTTTATTTTTTATTTTTTTTTTTATTTCATCGTCGATTTGAGATTACGTTTTCAACTTAGTTTCTAATTTATGGATTTCCTTTTTATTTCAGCTTAGATTCTAATTCATGATTTCAGGATTTGAATTTGGTTAGTTTTTAATTTCAGAATTTGATCTTGGTCTGGTTTGATTTATAGGATTTGATCTTGGTTTTGGTTTGGTCCAGGCGGTGATCGATTGTGGTTTGCAAGAGGTGAATGATGGTTGCAGTCGAGGTAAACGTTGATGGTTTTCGAAGGTGAACATGGTGGTTCCTGGAGATAAATAGGGTGTCGCTTGATGAAATGGATGATGTTGTCGACGGCCTGAAGATGAGGGCGGTTGTGTTGCCGGTAGTGATGGTGGTGGTGGTAGTTTTGCTAGTAGTGGTGGTTGAAAATGTTTGGTTGTAGTGGTGGGAGTGTGTCATGTCTATAAATCATTTAATTCCTTTTTTAATTAATAAATAACAAACAAATAATAAAAGACTAAAAATATATATAAAGGGTAATATAGTCTTTTAATGTATGTGAGAGACGAAAAACACAATAAAATCATACCACAAGGACGGTCCGAGTGCTAAAATAATGTTAGAGACCAAACATATAATTTTAACCAAACCATATGGACGATTTCATTAATTTACTCTAAACAAAAACCAAACCATGCAAGGTCAAAATACCAAAATCAAAAAGGAAAAACCAAATTCGAAACTATTGTGTCATGTTTTGGGTTGGTTAATGGTTATGAGACAACATCTAAGATTATTTTTCTCCGTGTTTGGGATGATTATACCCGTCCGATAAGTATTTATGTTGTTTGGTTACTATATGCATTACGTTTGCCATGCTTTTCATAAAAATGATTTGATGACGAAGTTTCTATTCGGAGATGATCATTAATTAAAGGATATTTTTGTGAATGATTTAATTGTAGGTGGTTATTTTGATCTAAGTTAGAAATATTTTGTGTTATAATTAGATTTCATTTTTTTTTAATTATGATTATCCTTTGTTTGTTTTGGGTCTGACATGAGAGCACTTGTAGAAATTTGAGAAAGTCAAAATAAAAAGAGAATGTAGAAGACTTAAGAAAGATGAGAATGATAGATAATGTTTCAAAAAGTTTAAGAATGTTTGAAAATGCTTAAGAATGACTATAAAGTTTGAGAACGGATAGAACATTTAGAGGTAAATACAAGAATGAGAAAAATATTACCCTTGGTATCCTTACCATATATGGTTGTACTCTTAAGTAAAAGTGAAGTGTCATTTGATAGTTGTTGGTCGAGTTACCGATGATTGAGTTAAAACTTTTGATCAATAAGAGTGAGGGGTCATTTAATAGTTGTTGGTTGAGTTACTAATGATTGAGTTAAAACTTCTAATTGAGTCCATATGTGACTAAAATCATATTGTTTGATTATATTTCTGGTGAATGATGGAAAATGACCATATTACCCTTATGTTGTCTCTTGTGCTGGATACAATAATTATAAAAAAAATACAAACTGTCGCACAAAATCTAAATTAAACATAAATCATTTAAAATTCAAATATAAATTGTCATATAAAATAAAAAAGAACATAATAAT
Organism: Lactuca sativa; assembly: GCF_002870075.4. NCBI lineage: Eukaryota > Viridiplantae > Streptophyta > Magnoliopsida > Asterales > Asteraceae > Lactuca > Lactuca sativa. The sequence goes on from NC_056626.2 coordinate 155,370,136, forward strand.
TTGCATACAAATGTAACATTAACCAGTTGGAGTAGTTGACTAGTAATCTGGTCAGGCAAAGTAACCATATATTCAACGACTTCTGAACCCCATTCTATGCCTTGTATGTTTTAGCCATCACTTCCTCCACCTTGCACGTCAGGAGTAACCATAGTGGTCTCTTCAAATATCATAAATAAGTCATATTGAAGATTGTATTTCCTTATAAAATTATGGACCGTGACACAAACAATGACAGTGTCCCTTTACATTGGAAAAGGATAAGGAGCTATTTGTTTTAAGATTGGGAATCTCTCCTTCAATACACCATAAGCACGCTCAATAACATTTTTAAGTTGTGAATGAGCATGATTGAACATTTCTTCCTTAGTTAAAGCCCTATTTCTTTTAATATCGGCTAACAAATACCTAATATTGCAATAGGGAGCCATAAATCCATGCGTGTTGGTCTATGCGGTGTCACAAAGGTGATATTTATATGTAGATGAATGTGACATTTATTATATATGAGTGTTGGTATAAAAGGTAATACTTATTGTTGTGGGTAGAAATTTTTAACTTCCTAATTTTATCTTGAACTTGTACTAACATCCCAGAAGAACCCAAGATCTTTGATTTAATCAATATCTTGGGCTTCCATTGTGTTTCTCATGAAATCTTATGCATTAACTTAAGGCTCGATGTTGTGAGGAAAACTTGAACAAACATTAGTAATAAGATAACGAGTTGCGGAATAGAAGTTAATATCAATGGATCTTGTTAGCTCAACAATAATAATAGTTAGATTGCATAAATATAAGGAAAATAAATAACAACAAGTTTATATCAATAAGCAGTAAACAAGTAGACACGAGGTTAAATTGTAACAATGTTTGCATGCAAACACAAGTTAGTATAAGATGAACAACACAAGTGAAGAGGAAGTCAGTTAAGTATCCATTAAGCTAACTTAATATATAGAGATGAACAATATGATATTGATAAACATTCATTGATCGATAAATTGATAAAATGGTGAATTGGTAAATTGGTAAGGATTACATGAAGTGGGAAGCTCTATTTATAGAGTCCTAAAAGTTACATAAAAAGAGTAAAATAATCTAAAAGTAACTGACTATAGTGACTATGAATGGTTCACCGGATAATACATGGAATACATGTAATGTTAGTTAAAGTAACTTGAACAATCTTCTTGCATATCTTCACTCTGCGGTTCATCTACAACTATGTGGTACTTCAATGTACAAAAGCAGTCTCCGGTAGTAACTTCTCTGCTGTTTTTCTTCACTTGTTCACTTTTAGGAACTTGATGATAATCCACCAAAACTTTCTAACTTCAAATAGCTACTGGATTCTTCTTGAAATCTCGAGCTTGACTTTATCATTTGTGTGATTTGCTCTTTGCACCAAAGCTATAGTGATATCCAGTTGCTTCTTAGCAGCTCTTTAGTCATGTTTTCGTTGGGTTGTGGCATGGGAGCCATCAGTATGGTCAGATGACATTTCTTCTTCTGTGGTCTTGAGGTGAGGAGGAGTTTGTTGAGGTGAACACTGAGGAGTTGGAATTTGAGCAGATGACCGTGGAGTTGGTTCTATGTTTAGCTCTGTAGTAGGAGGTTGAACCCATGGAGGAGTTTGAGAATGTTGAACTAAGGGGGTTTTGGAGATTGAATGTTCACTATTTGGATCACTATCACTTCCCCCTTTTGAGGAAGCAGGCCCCATCTTCTCCTCAAACCACTGTTTTAACCCACCAATTTTTTGAAACGTATCATTTAATTGGGTTTTCATTTGTTCAAAAACTTCTTGATTGTTGGGGATTTCGGGATTGAAGAGAAGTTGATAAATCTCCATTGAAAGGCGGAGGATTTCATCAACACTCTAATTGGCCGTGAGTGATCTTCTTAATCCCTTGATGGTGTCTTGGAGAACCACAAACCCTGATTCATATGCGGTGTAGGTTTCGTCAACAAGCTGCTTAAAATTGCTTGCTTGAGTTTGAAGGGTTTGTTGCAACTCGATTTTTAATTCTTTCACTTCCTTGATGAGGTCTTCGGCTTCGGACAAGAATTCCTTGTGATCAGATGTACGTTGAATGTCGAGTTACTGGATACCCATTTCTAGCCTTAGAAGAACCCTATCTGCAGTCTTCTTTCTCTTGTCTCTAACACTTCAATACGATCAACGACCGACTGCAGTGTTGGAGCATTAGTGCTCCGCGGTGCTTTGGTGGTGACTACAACTAAGATTAGATCTACTTTGGCTTGAATGTCGAGGAATTCTTTTCTGGATACTGCTATCTTGTTTTTCTTCTTTTACTTGGGTTTTGAAGTGGAAAGTTGAGAACCACTCAATTCTTCATCATCGACAACCATAATGAAGTTATCGGAAGGGGGAAGTTGTTGAACATCATCAGGATTATCATCATCAAGACCAAACATTAGGGTAGAGTTGATCTCGATTGCGACACCATCGTCATTGGAATCATGAGGTTCTTCATTCTGGGGAGGCTTGGAGGTACCAACAACATTTTCCATTGCATGATCCTTTAGAACAGTGTTATCCGTTTCCATCATCCACTGCTGAAATGAAAGAAGGTCATGAACTGTTTTGGCATTGTTGAACATGGTGGCCCAATATTTTGCGACCAGGAGAAGAGATTCCTCCTTTTGTTGTTGTTGTTGCACCTGTTGTGTTTTTCAGGCCTGCAGGGCCCTTTTAAAGGCTTCAAATTTTCTAATCCCAGACTCAGTTGTTGGTCAATATTAAGACCATGAGTCGTCTGATGCATATCCGTCAAATCCTTTGTTCACCAAGGTGTCCCTCGGGTTCATGGTTCCTTGCACAGTTATGCTCACCATGCCTAAACGGCCTAAAAGTAATGAAAGCGGTACATGATTTCTAGAGCTTCCTTGGTATCGTTGATCTAAAATCAAGTTCGACCTTGGCTCTGTTCCGACAAGGGCTGGGAAAGAAGTGCCCTGCAGTGCAATAGGTGTTTGTGTTGTTTGTGTGACATGAAAAAGAATGGAGTGCAATTCCTTGGGAGTAAAAACATGCAATCATGAAGCCCTGGAGACCTTAGGGGAAGTATTCACATATGGATCCACTTGGGCTCCAGATGGGAGTCTGTCTCCAATATGAGATGAAATGGTTACACTGTTTGTATCCGAGTAGTGAGTTGGGGTTCTTGCGGGTGAGTCTGTGGTGACTCGAATGGCCGCGAGAGTCTTTTCAGAAACTCCTGCATCGGCCTTCGTTTGCATATGGCTATGTCTTGGGTGAGCTTCAACTTCTTCCTTCTAAATATGTATGCGGATTCCAAAGGCTCATCTTAAATGTCATCAATGACATTAACAGGGGAATCGTGAGCCTTGGAAGGAGAAGTTTGAGCTTTGGGAGTAGGCTCTGCGGTCTTAGCCTTTCTTTTCTTTGAGGGAACAACTCCCTTATTAACAATGTTCATGGGAGTTTTTGTTGAGATGGCAAGGGATTTGACCCTTTTTGGTTTTGGCTGCGGGTCCTGGCTGCAGTAGGCTGACTGGGTCTTGGCAGGGAAGAGTGATATGGCGAAATATCACTTATAGCCATTATATGGTCAGCCACCTCTACGGTAGTAAGTCCAATGGACTCTAGAATATACATTGGCAATCTACGAATGGGACCAAAAATAGATTGATCCTTGGAAGAATTGTACCTCTTAAGATCATGAGATGAGGACAAGTTGGTGTCATTGCCCATGCTAAGTTTATAGCATCCTTGTGTAGATCAACAAGAAACAATGCCCAGAACCTTGCAAACATTAGTTATGTCATGCCTTCCTTTGGTGCATCTTGGGAGATGTATTGCAGAAAATCATCCCAGATGATTTGTCCATCGTTGACTGCATTTCCAGTGTAGATACTCCATATGATGTATAGAAGTTGTTTTCCTATGTTATATGTCCCTCTTGTTCTGCCTTAGAGACACTGTCACACCCTCGGCCAAGGTGGAACATGCCGGGAGTGCGACTAAGTTCATGGATCACAGATAAATTGAATATATAGCAAAAGTACAACGATAAACAAAACAACATTATATTCCATCATTAAGGTTTAAATACGACGTTCTTAAAAGTGATAATAGATAGTAGTTTCCTTAAACAAGAAGGCAGATAACCAAAAACTAGATTGCTAAGTCGTCTGAAATCCACGACAAATCTTTCGTCTGAAAGCTTGTCTAAGGATCCCCTGAGAATACATGTAAGTTTGAGGCTCAACACAAAGGTTGGTAAGTGTCACATGTTTCTGTTTAACCATAGTATAATAGTTTTAAAAAGTCTGAAAAGTATTGCCTTTGTAAGAAAACTATGTTTAGAAGAATGTCTGATAAAGATAGAAACATAAACCATGGTTGCTAGGTAATAAAACTCTAGTCCAGTCTATAGTAACGAATTTGTACGGATAGACATATAAACTATGGTTTCTAGGTAATAATCAATCTATTCAAGTTTATAGGAATGGTGCGCATAGACATATAAACTATAAGTATCTAGTCAAGTTTATAATAATGAATTGGTATGGTTAACGGATTGTTGGGTCGAAATGTGTTGCATCATTGGGATCGGTTCTTAGCCCAGTTTTGTTATCCGGTTTGGGCCTATCCAACCGTGATTGTCTTGTTAGGGTTTAGAATTTAAGATGCTTGCATGCATCGTTTAAAGGAATCGAATTGATTATATTCATAATTGTACTACATACCCTAGCTCGCCTCTACAGTGGAAGTTCTTCATCGAGCTCTGCCGAGACGTGACTACTTTGAATCATTCAGCATTAATTGATTCCATCTTGTGTCTTTATTTGTATTTGCTTGTTTTATTTTGTTGTTAAACCTGTTGAAGATCTAATCGATCAAAGTGTTTTCCAACTCAACAATTGGTATCAGAGCAGGAGACTGTGTAATCCATACACATCTCTTCTGTAGAAGAAGATCTTAGGTTTTTTCCGCTTTGATTGATCTTGTTAGAACCGTCATTATCTATTGATGTAGTTCTTAAATCGATCTTACCCTAACGTTATTTACAAGTCTGATTTTTAGCAGGTTTCTTAAACAAATATAGTCATGTCCATGGATGATTCCCAGTCAAACCCAATCAATATCTCCAACAGCATTGGATCGATGACAAGAATTCCTATACCGTACACTCAGGATTATGAGGTCTGGACACATCACTTTGAAGACTACTTGATTGATTCAGAAGACAAAGGATACTTGATCTGGGAGGCGATAACAGTTGGTCCATTCACTCATTCTAGCACTTCAAGAATTGTCAAAACTCAAAAGGAGTATAATCAACTGGTTATCGATGTGAAAAACATTCCCTAAGATGAGAAAGAGAAGTTTCAGTGCAACATCAAAGCCTTAAGGATGATTAGGTTTGCCTTACAATCGGACACGTTTCGATTGGTGAGCTCATATGAAGATCTTGAGCATTCCATCCAAACTTTATTGCTCTCGGAATTTGGTGACTTTAAGCAGAAGCTTGAGGAGAAGCTTATTCAAACTTTTGATCGCTTTAATCATCTTCTTAGTAAAATGGTAAAGCATGGGATAGAAAGGAAAGTCATTGAAGAAAAGGTCACATTTATGAATGGTCTTAGAACTGAATGGATGGTTGTGGTGTCCACTGTGAAGGCACACGAACAATTCAAGGCTTACTCTCTTGCAAAGCTAGTGGGAATATTGAAGTCACATGAGAATGCCATAACTAAAGAAACGAACGTGGTTTCTAGCATGGGGTCATTAGCTCTAATCTCAAAAGGAAAGAATGTTGTTGAAGAAGAAGAAGATTTAGATCTTTCTGTGTATGATCTTGTTGGATTAATGTCTAAGTTCATAACTATAATTGGTAAGACTTGACCCGACCCGGCATGGTCCATTTGGGTTGCATGGCATCATGCATTTGGATAGACTAAAATGAGATAAATAACACTTAAGGTTTGTTAATATATTATAAGTTCTAATATATTAATAAGATTATGTAATTAGTATTGATCAAGAATTAATCTAGTATTAATTAAGTGATCAAAAGAAGACTAATTAAATATATGGGTTGATTGTGTAAATCATCCATACTTATATAGTGGGCTAATGCTCCATGGATTGTCAAGTTGGGCTAAAACCCATAAGATGCTCCATGGATGCTCCATGGTGTATTTGTACCCATGGATCATGGAAATGAAAGGCCATGACAATTAGGGTTTACATGGTGTAACCCCAACTATATAATGATCTTATTCTTGGAGAAAATCGGCCACTATGGGTAATAGAAAGGGCTAGCCGATTTCATGAAGTGTGTATGTTCTCTCAATCTATTCCAAGTGTATTTGGTGTTGTGTGAACCATTTGAGGTGTCACACTTGGGTCACTAGGCACTCAAGCTTTATGAAGACAATCTACATCAAAGAGGTATGTAATGCTAACTTGATATATTCATTTGAATCAATGTTATTATGCTAGTTAGGATGAATACCTTGGAAAGTTCACATTTGCATGTATAATAGAGAAAACATAGATCCAAGGTATTTAGGGTTGCATGTACACTTAGGAGTGTTAGAATGATCAAAACCCAATAGATCTAACAAGTGAAGATTTTGCATTAATGGTGTCCAATCCCAAGAAGTTCATAAAAAGAAGATTCTCAGCCAACAAGAACCGAAACTGGCAAGGAAGCTACAATGCTGAGAAGGTGAAGGAAGAACCGAAGAATGTTCCTCAGTCTGAAGAACAAAAGAAGGAAACAAAAGTTGGTGGTGACTCAGGGTTTAGTTGTCACTATTGTGGAGGCAAAAATCACTTTGCCAAAGATTGCGTGTTAAGAAAGAAGTCTAAAAAGAATGACGATGATGATGAGGATGCACGCCTTTTACGTCGATTGGATGAAATCAAGAAAAATAAAGCTGGATCTCATAACACAATGAATGCTTTAATTGTGGAGGGAAATACTGTTGATGATGAATTTGGTGGTGTTGAAGTTTGGTCAACTGATTCTGAAGATGAGGAAGTGAGGAAGCCCACTCATGGCAGGGCTTTGTTGGTGAAAGAAGAAAAAGGTGTTGGAAAGTGTCTGATGGTGACTTCTGAGGTGTCACAAATGAGAAGGGTATACTGTGACAACTCGAAATTTCCATTTTGTACGAACATTAACTATTCAATAGAAGCTAGTCCAGTTTCAATGAATTTCAGACTTTTCCGAATAAGTTTGTGTACATTAGGGTTTACGTTGAAGGAGATATCAGGAGAGTGGATGCTCTTGGGTTCGTGAAACTTGGGCATTTCAAAACTTCATAATGTTAGAGTCCTATTCCAGAATAAAAATATTTTCTGCCAAAAATATTTCAGGACTATAAATAGATTTCTGAACTAAATTCATTCATTATTCACATTTCCAACTAGAGAAAAGCCATTTTCTCTCTCACGGATCTTTGGGTTTTCATCCCAAATCGTGTTTAAACATCTCTAGTAGTGTTATAATGTTTGTTTTATGCTTATTAACATAGATTACATGTCAAATATGTGAGATCCGGGAGTTTACCGCCCAAGAACGTTCTTGGGGAGTAAACTCCAAAATGAAGCTTTAAGGCTATCTTGTCCCAATTTCTTGTTAGCCAACTAGTTTAGGATAATATGTATGACCATTTGAGGCTAGAAATCAATCAAGAACACATAGTTTTAGGAGTTTACGGCCCAAGAGTTTCTTGGACCGTAAACACCATTTTCAAGGGCTTAATGTGCCCTAATCACCCCCTAAGGCTTTAGACTTTAACCCTCAATTACTTGTAGTTAAAATGGGGACTTTAACACATCAAAATCACCCCTAAAAGGGAGTTTATGGCCAAGAAATGCTCTTGGGCCGTAAACTCCAAGTAAGGGCACCAAAGTGTGCCTAAAGTTCCCCTTAGCCTTAAACAAAAGCCTAGAAATTATCCTACTTGTGCAAGAGACTTGAAAGAATTAAAGCATCCATCCCATGAGAGTTTACGGCCGTAAACTCTAAGGGATATGGTCTTTAGGCCGTAAACTCCTCAAAGGAGTGTTATCTATGCTCTAAACTACCCAAAGGATTAAAACACCAAGATTGGAGTTCACGGCCGTAAACTCAAGGGTTTACGACCGTAAACTCCTTGTGTAGGGTTTATTGGGTAGTAAACTCTTATACAAGGTCCTTTGGTGCATTAAACCCCTTTAGCCTTGTCCCATAACAACTTAGATGCAACCATTAGGACCTATAACACTTATACAAAGTGTTTACATGTTCCTAAGTGTCCCAACTTATTTCATTAAGTTATTATTTGGCTAATTAGTTATATATATGCTCATTATATGATAACTAGGCTCGTGCATGTGAACAAGTCTCCGTTTTCCACCTAGCACGGTGTCCGACACTACAATACAAACCACTCACCACAAGTGAGTTCATACCCCTTTAATTAACCTTTGAAATACTTTAAATGTTTTAAATACTTTATGGGGGGGGGGGATACAAGTTAAATGCTTATAGTTATTGTATCAATCACATGTGATTACATTAATCATATGTGATTAATAACTAGAAAACCAATGATTTTATCACTGTTCAAATTGTTTATCAAACTGCTTTACTTCAAAATGTTTTACAAACTCTTTTACTTATCAAATGCTTTTATTAAACTTTGTTTTACTTCATATAAATTGCATGCCCATATATGTATAGATATGTAAGTAATGTTTAAAGGGCTTAGGAAGGCCATCCGCCCTATTTCCTTTTTCTCGATTTGGATGTGGTCTGGTGGGATTTCGGGTGACCGTCCGAAGCTCGTTTCAATATTAGTTATATATCAAATATACATATATAAACATAAAAGTACTTCAAATATCATGCGTACTATACACATAATTAGTATGTTGCCATCGGGGTAACACAGGATCATACTACTACAACTTTTAGATCAATGAGTCAGTTCATTCATGAGTCTAAACTTTACATTACTATGAGAACATATACATTACATTACTACGGGAACATATACAACTATACTAGAAAGAGAACATATACAACTATACTAGGAGGAGAACATATACAACTATACTAGACAAGAAACAGTACACTACATATATACAAGAATACGTTAACAATTATGATCCACTGTATCGGAGCATGCCTTAAATGTCATGGCCCGAGTTGTAGCCAGAATTCTCTTGGTGGGAGAGCGTGAGTTTGCGTATAGATCTATACTGGATTGACTATCCTACACCTTGTTGCTAGCTACAGCCGAACCTGCAGGTCTGCGGGTGCCAAACGTCATTCCGTTATTACGAACATTCGTATGTCGTTGTTACCAGTCGATAGTATGGTGCAATTTATCACATTATACCTTAATATAAATCTGGTTTAAGATAGTTAGTACAGCAGTAGTTCCTATAATACAAAACTACAGTACTACAATGATTTACCCATTACATATTTTTAGTGATTATTTCACTTAAACATTAATGTACAAACTATATTTGTTAAATGATAGTTACACTTGGGAAATTACACACTTTTACAACAAACGGGCATACAAACCAGTTAAGCCTTGGTAGAAGGCTACTTTAATAGAAAATATAGGTTTTTCTGAGAGATTCAAACTTTTACAAACACTTACATAGATTTTACAAACTTATACTTGAGACACGTTCAAACATTTTGATAACAAACATCGACACTAAAATACTTATGAACTCACCAGCTTAATGCTGATAAACTCTTTCAAAATAACTTGTATTCTCAGGTCATCAGTAGACAGGTACCGATGCCAGCTTTTGAGAAGATGGAGCGCATTCAAGACTCATCATATTATTTTGATTTACATTATATTTTTGGTGTCTAAAACTGTACGGAACACGCTTGTATTAAAATTATATATTTAATGCAATGGATGATGTTGTTTGCTTATTTACATTTACTGTGTTGTGATACTGTACATGACGTCCTCCGCCCCAGAACGTTTCCGCCGTTCTTGGTTTTGGGGTGTGACAGATTTGTATCAGAGCATTGTTTATAGTGAGTCAAGTATATCAACCTATAAAAGATATACTAAACTATAAACCCATTAGGGATTAAAGCACTCTGACCCATAGTCTATACTTTAAATATTAAAATATTTAATTAAGTATACTAGTCTGCATTCATACTAAAATCAGTGTCACAATGACAAGAACAAAAGTATTACGATTGTTAAATATCACAAGTGAGCTCAGGGATGTATGGTCAGTCCTGGGAATGGCATAGCCTGATCAACTATGCTGGTCCGAGGAGTGATTAGCATATGGCCTAGAATGGTTGTGATGTGTTAACATGTCTAAAAACTAACCAACAATACCACAAGAAGATCAGTAGAACTTAAAATTAAAATACTATAGGTGTATTTTGTACTACTAGTTACATGTATACTATATTCTTATACCTCTCTTCTCGCGTAGATTTAAATGGCTGGATTCCATCACGGCGACCCGTACTTTCCAAATGAAGGCAATGCCGGGTGGATCGAAGAAGAGCCCAAAGATGAGCATCCAATCCCTTTGGATGATCACCTCGCAGAAGGCTTTTTTGATGGATCCGACTCCGAGCCTGAAGTCAACAACCTACCGCTAGTAGGTCAAGCCCTGAACAACAACCCCCGACCAACTTTTCCAAGTCCTACTCCCTTGTGGGCAACCAACTTGAATCGCTAGAGTGATGAACAGGGTCAACCCTTACCATGCTTTGGGGACCGAAGCTTTTACAACGTCAGTGAAGGTGGCTCTGTTGACCGAGCTCTGCCCGTCATTATCCGCAGAATAGCTCGTAATGTTGAGCAAGGTCGAGCATCCATCGACCGGGTCATGGAGATTGATGCCAACTCTGGTGTCAACACAGTCCGCATCCGCTGTCTTGAAGAAGACATGGAACGGACCCGGAGAACCAATGAAACCCTGCAGCAACAGCTGGCTGCCTCCCGAGCTGAAGTCTTGGAACTTCGAGCCCACCAGAAAGCTCAGGAGCGACAGCTTAAAGAGGTGTTTCGTCAAGTGTCAGACCTCAGGGCTCGCCCGAGGAATTCCCATCGCCGTTAGATGATGTCTAGTACATCTTTGTCTTTTGGTTAAGGAATAGCCTTTAACATCTGTGCTCTAAGTAGCACTTGTCTGTAAAATATTCCTAACTTTCAGTACTCTAATTAGGAATCTAAGAACTGTCAAACTTTTCTGTATGGTATGATGTAAGACCTACTGATAGGTCGATTTTCCCTGAACTTATTACATCAGTAATACCAGTATTATTGACATCTATCTAATCTGTGGGACAAATCTGTACATTTGTGTTTCCCACTAATATTCCTTGTTGTGATCTCAAACACTCATACAACTGTTGGGCTATGGTTAGTTAGTCCATGTGTCACTCTCACGTTGCTTACGAATCGATTCTTACCATTTTTCTTATCTTTATAAACTTATAGCTGAAAGATGCCTCCTCGCAAATCTCCCAGGAATAACCCTGCACCTCCACCACCTCCTCCGCCTACGATCATCGATACTGCAACCCTGAATGCTGCCGTAGCTGCAGCAGTGGCAACTGCCATGGCTCAGTATCACTCATCTGATACCAGCAGAGGTGGAACCCCTGTTGAATCAATTATGATTGAAAACCCTGTGCGCTCGAGAGAGTGCTCCTACAAGGATTTCACCAATTGCAAGCCGAAGTCCTTCTATGGCACCGGCGGAGTCATTGCCCTCTCGCAATGGTTCGAGAAGACTAAATCAGTCTTCGAAATCTGTTCATGCCCTGCTGCGAGCAAAGTCAAATATGTCGCATGCACCTTTGAGGGAAAAGCCCTGACGTGGTGGAACGGCCACGTTAAAGCTCTAACCCTCGTCATAGCCAACGACATGGGCTGGGAAACGATGAAAGACCTCATGATTGAGGAATACTGCCCGAGGGGCGAAGTCCAGAAATTGGAGCAGGAACTTTGGAACCTGACTATGAAGGGCACCAACGTGGTCACTTGTACTGCCCGATTCAGCGAACTGGTGGCCCTCTGCCCCAATATGGTTCCCACTGAGGGGAAAAAGATCGAAAGGTACATATGGGGGCTAGTGCCTCCGTATCAGGGGAATGTCCTAGCATCAAACCCTGCTACCTTCGACAGTGCCAAACAACTGGCACAGCGACTCATTGACCATGTAGTCAAAACCCCTACAACAAAAACCACCCTAACCATCCCGGAACCCTCCAAACCCGCAGACACTAAGCGGAAATTCTGGGACGAAAGGAAGAAGCAGCAAGCTGCCAAAAAGCAGCAAATTGTGGCAGTGCATGCCGCGGTAACGCCTACTACTGCTACTGCTCCGGGGAAGCAGTATGCTGGAAGTTTGCCTAAGTGCAACAAATGCAACTTCCACCACAACGGCCCCTGCCGTGAAATGCAGTGCTCTAACTGCAACAGGAAAGGACACACCGTCCGTTTCTGTAAGTTCCCGGCACAACCGATCACCTAGGTCCCTGGCTCTGGCGCGAGCCCGACCTACTATGGATGTGGCGAAGCAGGCCACTTTAGGAGGGACTGCCCCAAAGAGAAGAATGCTGGAGGAGCAGGGAGGGTACTAGCTATAGGCCACGGGGAAGCAGTTGCTAACCCGACAGTGGTGACTGGTACGTTCCTCCTCGATAACTCCTATGCATGCATTCTGTTCGATAGTGGAGCGGAGCGAAGCTTCATAAACCATAAATTTGCTCGCACGCTTAAACAACAAGCACACACACTTAAGGAACAATTCACAGTAGAAATGGCTAATGGAAAAACTGAAAGTACGAATAGCATATACTTAGGTTGTACCCTAACTCTAGATAACCATTCATTCCCAATCGACCTCATGCCGGTCTCAATTAAAAGTTTCGACGTTATTATCGGCATGGATTGGTTAAGTCTTCATCGCGCCGACATCATGTGCTTCGAGAAAGCAGTCCGTCTAAACCTTCCGTCTAACGAAACTCTTATAGTCTACGGTGACAAACCTGGTGCGAGTCTTCGTATTATATCAAGTATTCAAGCACAGAAGTATCTGCGTAAAGAATACCATGCATTCCTTGCTCACATCATCGACACGAGCCTCGAAACGAAAGAACTAAAGAACATCCCAGTAGTGAGCGACTTCCCCGACATTTTCCCAGAAGAGCTGCCTGGATTACCACCGCAACGACAGGTCGAGTTCAGAATCGACTTAGTCCCAGGAGCTACCCCAGTAGCCAAGTCGCCTTACCGCTTAGCACTAGCTGAGATGCAGGAAGTCTCTGGTCAACTTAACGAACTGGTCAGTAAGGGCTTTATAAGACCAAGTTTCTCACCTTGGGGAGCACCGGTCTTGTTCGTTAAGAAGAAAGACGGATCATTCCGTATGTGTATCGACTACAGAGAACTCAACAAACCGACGGTCAAGAATCGTTACCCTCTGCCTCGCATAGACGATCTATTTGACCAACTGCAAGGGGCGAGCTATTTTTCCAAAATTGATCTGAGATCCGGATATCACCAGTTATGAGTACTAGAGGAGGATGTGCCGAAAACAGCCTTCCGAACTCGTTACGGACACTACGAGTTCATGGTGATGCCATTCGGATTGACCAATGCGCCCGCAGTCTTCATGGATCTGACGAATAGAGTATGCCGACCTTACTTGGATCAGTTCGTCATCGTTTTCATTGACGACATCCTGATCTACTCCCGAAGTAAGGAAGAACATGGCGATCACCTGCGACAAGTTCTAGGGACATTATGAAAGGAGAAACTTTATGCGAAGTTCTCGAAATGTGAATTTTGGATCCGAAGAGTCGAATTCTTAGGACACGTGGTAAGCGAAGAGGGAATCCACGTGGACCCATCCAAAATTAAAGCCATTGAGAACTGGTCAGCACCCAAGACGCCTACAAAAACTCGTCAATTTCTAGGTCTCGCTGGCTACTACCACAGATTCATACAGAACTTCTCCCGAAAAGCGAAACCTCTTACAATCCTGACCCAGAAAGGCGTGGCCTTTGACTGGGAAGAGAAACAAGAGAGAGCGTTCCAAACGCTCAAACGAGCCTTGTACACCGTGCCAATACTATCCCTCCCCGAAGGGATAGAAGACTTCGTAGTCTATTGCGATGCATCGAATCAAGGGCTCGGGTGTGTTCTGATGCAGCGAGGTAAGGTCACCGCCTACGCCTCGAGACAATTGAAGACACACGAGGTTAACTACACGACCCACGATCTCGAACTAGGAGCAGTAGTGTTTGCTCTGAAGATCTTGAGACAGTACTTGTACGGAACGAAAAGCACTATCTTTACCGACCACAAGAGTTTACAACACATTTTCGATCAGAAGGAGCTCAACATGAGACAACGACAGTGGGTCGAGCTACTCAGTGACTACGAATGCGATATTCGTTATCATCCAGGTAAAGCCAACGTAGTAGCAGACGCCCTAAGTCGGAAGGAATATTCTGGTCGCAAAGTCAAGTCATTGTCAATAACCATCCATTCACACTTGTCTAAGCAAATTCAGGCAGCCCAACTTGAAGCCATGAAACCTGAAAATGTGACGAGTGAATCCCTTAGAGGAATGGACAAGAATTTAGAAGCCAAGGGTGACGGAGCCTTATATTTCATGAACCGGATCTGGACACCGAAACACGGTGGTCTCCGAGACTTGGTCATGACCGAGGCGCACAACACTCGGTATTCCGTCCACCCAGGTTCAGATAAGATGTATCTGGATCTTAAAAAGCTATACTGGTGGCCTAATATGAAAGCAGAGATTGCGTAAGTAAATGCCTTACTTGCGCAAAGGTTAAGGTCGAGTACCAGAAGCCCTCTGGTTTACTGCAACAACCAGAGATTCCATAATGGAAGTGGGAGCGGATCACTATGGATTTCATAACCAAGTTGCCCAAGAGAACGGGTGGACTTGATACCATATGGGTCATCGTCGATAGATTGACCAAGTCTGCACACTTCCTGCCTATCAAAGAAACTGACAAGATGGAGAAACTTACGAGAACATACATTAGGGAAATCGTGCGGCTACATGGGGTGCCTATGTCCATTATCTCCGATAGAGATAGTAGGTTCACCTCAAGATTCTGGCAATCGCTACAACATTCCTTAGGAACAAGGCTGGACATGAGCACAGCCTACCATCCACAGACCAACGGACAGAGTGAGAGGACCATCCAAACACTGGAAGATATGTTGCGAGCCTGTGTGATTGAATTTGGAAAAGCATGGGATACTTATTTACCCCTTGTCGAGTTTTCCTATAATAACAGTTATCACACGAGCATCAAGGCTGCTCCATTTGAAGCTCTCTACGGCCGAAAGTGCAGATCTCCTTTGTACTGGGCTGAGGTGGGTGATACCCAATTAGCCAGGGGGCAAGCTTCCAACAATACTCTCACCGGCCCGGAGATCATTCGGGAAACGACAGAGAAAATCATTCAGATTCGTGAATGATTAAAAGCCTCTACAGACCGACAGAAGAGCTACGCTGATAAAAGAAGAAAACCTTTGGAATTTTAGGTGGGAGACAGAGTCCTTCTCAAAGTCTCACCCTGGAAGGGATTGATACGCTTCGGCAAGCGTGGGAAGCTTAATCCGAGGTACATAGGGCCTTTCGAGATTCTTGAAAGAGTCGGCCCCGTAGCTTACAAACTCGACCTACCCGACGCACTTCGTAACGTACATGGACCGTGAGGTTAAGCAGATGAAGCAAAGCCGTATCCCTATCGTGAAGGTTCGCTGGAACACCAAGCGAGGACCGGAATTCACTTGGGAACGCGAGGATCAGATGAAACTGAAATACCCTCATCTTTTTGCTTAATTGTTTGTAACTTCTTGTTTGCTTAAATTCTAATTTCGGGACGAAATTCCTTCTAACGGGGGGATGATGTGACAACCCGAAATTTCCATTTTGTACGAACATTAACTATTCAATAGAAGCTAGTCCAGTTTCAATGAATTTCAGACTTTTCCGAATAAGTTTGTGTACATTAAGGTTTACGTTTAAGGAGATATCAGGAGAGTGGATGCTCTTGGGTTCGTGAAACTTGGGCATTTCAAAACTTCATAATGTTAGAGTCCTATTCCAGAATAAAAATATTTTCTGCCAAAAATATTTCAGGACTATAAATAGATTTCTGAACTAAATTCATTCATTATTTACATTTCCAACTAGAGAAAAGCCATTTTCTCTCTCACGGATCTTCGAGTTTTCATCCCAAATCGTGAGTACACTTCTCTAGTTGTGTTATAATGTTTGTTTTATGCTTATTAACATAGATTACATGTCAAATATGTGAGATCCGGGAGTTTACCGCCCAAGAACGTTCTTGGGGAGTAAACTCCAAAATGAAGCTTTAAGGCTATCTTGTCCCAATTCCTTGTTAGGCAACTAGTTTCGGATAATATGTATGACCATTTGAGGCTAGAAATCAATCAAGAACACATAGTTTTAGGAGTTTACGGCCCAAGAGTTTCTTGGACCGTAAACACCATTTTCAAGGGCTTAATGTGCCCTAATCACCCCCTAAGGCTTTAGACTTTAACCCTCAATTACTTGTAGTTAAAATGGGGACTTTAACACATCAAAATCACCCCTAAAAGGGAGTTTATGGCCAAGAAATGCTCTTGGGCCGTAAACTCCAAGTAAGGGCACCAAAGTGTGCCTAAAGTTCCCCTTAGCCTTAAACAAAAGCCTAGAAATTATCCTACTTGTGCAAGAGACATGAAAGAATTAAAACATCCATCCCATGAGAGTTTACGGCCGTAAACTCTAAGGGATATGGTCTTTAGGCCGTAAACTCCTCAAAGGAGTGTTATCTATGCTCTAAACTACCCAAAGGATTAAAACACCAAGATTGGAGTTCACGGCCGTAAACTCAAGGGTTTACGACCGTAAACTCCTTGTGTAGGGTTTATTGGGTAGTAAACTCTTATACAAGGTCCTTTGGTGCATTAAACCCCTTTAGCCTTGTCCCATAACAACTTAGATGCAACCATTAGGACCTATAACACTTATACAAAGTGTTTACATGTTCCTAAGTGTCCCAACTTATTTCATTAAGTTATTATTTGGCTAATTAGTTATATATATGCTCATTATATGATAACTAGGCTCGTGCATGTGAACAAGTCTCCGTTTTCCACCTAGCACGGTGTCCGACACTACAATACAAACCACTCACCACAAGTGAGTTCATACCCCTTTAATTAACCTTTGAAATACTTTAAATGTTTTAAATACTTTATGGGGGGGGGGGGATACAAGTTAAATGCTTATAGTTATTGTATCAATCACATGTGATTACATTAATCATATGTTATTAATAACTAGAACACCAATGATTTTATCACTGTTCAAATTGTTTATCAAACTGCTTTACTTCAAAATGTTTTACAAACTCTTTTACTTATCAAATGCTTTTATTAAACTTTGTTTTACTTCTTATAAATTTCATGCCCATATATGTATAGATATGTATGTAATGTTTAAAGGGCTTAGGAAGGCCATCCGCCCTATTTCCTTTTTCTCGATTTGGATGTGGTCTGGTGGGATTTCGGGTGACCGTCCGAAGCTCGTTTCAATATTAGTTATATATCAAATATACATATATAGACATAAAAGTACTTCAAATATCATGCGTACTATACACATAATTAGTATGTTGCCATCGGGGTAACACAGGATCATACTACTACAACTTTTAGATCAATGAGTCAGTTCATTCATGAGTCTATACTTTACATTACTATGAGAACATATACATTACATTACTACGGGAACATATACAACTATACTAGAAAGAGAACATATACAACTATACTAGGAGGAGAACATATACAACTATACTAGACAAGAAACAGTACACTACATATATACAAGAATACGTTAACAATTATGATCCACTGTATCGGAGCATGCCTTAAATGTCATGGCCCGAGTTGTAGCCAGAATTCTCTTGGAGGAAGAGCATGAGTTTGCGTATAGATCTATACTGGATTGACTATCCTACACCTTGATGCTAGCTACAACCGGACCTACAGGTCTGCGGGTGCCAAACGTCATTCCGTTATTACGACCATTCGTATGTCGTTGTTACCAGTCGATAGTATGGTGAAATTTATCACATTATACCTTAATATAAATCCGGTTTAAGGTAGTTAGTACAGCAGTAGTTCCTATAATACAAAACTACAGTACTACAATGATTTACCCATTACATATTTTTAGTGATTATTTCACTTAAACATTAATGTACAAACTATATTTGTTAAATGATAGTTACACTTGGGAAATTAGACAGTTTTACAACAAACGAGTATACAAACCAGTTAAGCCTTGGTAGAAGGCTACTTTAATAGAAAATATAGGTTTTTCTGAGAGATTCAAACTTTTACAAACACTTACATAGATTTTACAAACTTATACTTGAGACACGTTCAAACGTTTTGATAACAAACATCGACACTAAAATACTTATGAACTCACCAGCTTAATGTTGATAAACTCTTTCAAAATAACTTGTATTCTCAGGTCATCAGTAGACAGGTACCGATGCCAGCTTTTGAGAAGATGGAGCGCATTCAAGACTCATCATATTATTTTGATTTACATTATATTTTTGGTGTCTAAAACTGTACGGAACACTCTTGTATTAAAATTATATATTTAATGCAATGGATGATGTTGTTTGCTTATTTACATTTACTGTGTTGTGATACTGTACATGACGTCCTCTGCCCCAGAAGGTTTCCGCCATTCTTGGTTTTGGGGTGTGACATATACCACCGATGGGGGACGAGACGAAGCAAAAGAGCGAGAAGACAGGTGTTTTGCAGCGAAACATGTCAATGTGCAGATTAATGAATGCGATGAGTTGATCAAGAAGGTACAATCTATTCTTGTTTCTTTAAATATCCCCATCACAAACTATGAAAAGGAACTAAATGGATTAAAATCAAAATTTTCTAGTATAAGTTTTAGTTTATCTCAAACTCGAGTCACAAACTCTAACCTAACTGATCAAATCAACAGGATATCATCGAAGAATGTGGAAAGGCCTATTTGGATAGAGAAATTGGAGAAGGAGTTGATTAGGTCTAGGGATGAAACAATTTATTTGCAGAGAGATAATTTAAAGCTTTTGAAACAACGGAATGTTTTTTGTTTAATTGCTAAAAGATTATATTCAAACATTACTCAACTGCATCTTAATTGTGATATAGGAAAGAAGATACACCATATGATTTTACCCTTCCTTGAATTCAAGGAGGATGAAATCGATGCCAATGCATATAACTATGAAAACGTTATTTCTTCTAATGATATCTTTCCCACTTACAAAATTGGCCTTGACAAAATAAAATCCTTCATTAAGTCAAAAGACCATAAAGACATGCTCAAAAATTTGTTGGATGAGAATGACAAATTAACAATCAAAACCGAAACTGTACAAAAATTTGACTCTTTGAATGCCAAGTTCAATTCATAAAACAAATTTGATATTGAAAACACTTCTAAATTCAATGAGGATGATGGTATGAGTGTGATATCTATAGAAGATGAGGTGGATTGTTCTGAATTTGTCAAGAGCGAACCCGAAACCAATAAAAATCTTATCTCTGAAAACTCTGTTGAGTTCGCTCGCTCATCAAAAGACAAGACCAAAATTCTCAAGGAAAAAGTTGTTGTATTCAAAAGGTACAAAGAAATCCAAATCAAGTTTACACAGTTCAAGGAGTTACACAGCAACAAACAGCCGAACTAACGACATTAGTAGAAGAAGACAATGCGGATGGCTGCGATGAGTTTTTCTGGCCAACACCAATAGATAATACTTATGAAATAGAAGGTCTGTCTCAGAAAACATCATGGAGAGTGAAAAGTAGGTATGTGGCAGAACCACTTAATGATCCTACTCGATTTGATGTGCCGAGTACAAGTGGTACTAAAATTCACTTAGATAGTCCAATCAAAACGTCAAGTGAAACCTCTTCTCTAAAGAGCAGAAGTCATGCTCAAGTACCAAAGCGAAAGGCGAACATCCATAAAACTCCAAAACAAGTGTTAGAGAGAAAGCATCAATGAAATTTGAGATACAAGAAGAATCTCACTGAAAGGAAGCAGTTTTTGCTATATCAAAATCCTAATTACGTTCTCTATGAAACAACTTCTAAATCAAAAGAAGAAAAAAAAACAAACTCAGCTCCTCATAGTCCTCAGAATCAGGACAACCGAAAGAAGAGTTTCGGTCTTCAGAATCAGGACAACCGAAAGAAGAGTTTTGGTCCACAAAATCAAGACAACCGAAAGAAGAGTTTTGGTCCTCAGAGTTAGAACAATCAAAAGTTGAGTTCAGTCCTCAGAGTCGGGACAATCGAAAGTTGAGTTTCGGTCCTCAGAATCAGGACAACCGAAAGATGAGTTTCGGTCCTCAGAGTTAAGGCAACCAAAAGAGAAGTTTCAGTCATCAGATGGACGACAACCAAAAGGGAAGTTACGCTCCTCAATATGTGAGAAACCAAAAAGATGGTTTCGGTCCTAACTCAAATATTGAGAGGAACCGAAGGGAAGGTAATTTCGGCACCCAACCAAGTAAGGGCAATCATCAAAGTCTTATACCTCTCCCAAATCTCATCCTTCTCATTCTCATTCACAAAATGATAGAAAAGGTAAAGGAAAGCTCTTTTCAAAAGTTGAAAGAAAGACGAAGTTTAATTCTGAAGTCAAGAACCGAAAGATTGCTGATGAAAAATCAAAAACTGGATCTGAAATATTCAAATCTAATAAAATCAAAGTTTTTACCTTAAAAAGAAAAGTTGAAACAACTATAATAAAAAGAAACTTTATGGTCGATTTTTCCCTTGCTATTCCATGTTATTTAAAAGGCTCACAAGGACCCAAGAAACTTTGGGTTCCTAAATTTGCATAATTTTTGCAGGTTATGCATGACGAGCAGTTCGATGATGAATGGTATATAGACAGTGGCTGCTCGCGTCACATGACTGGAAGAAAGGAGGAACTGAGGGAATTTCGGTCTCTTCAAGATGGTGGATGTGTCAAGTATGGTAATAATTCCTTCGGCACAATCAAAGGCTATGGCATGATTACCAATGGTGATTTTTCAGTACAAAAAGTAGCGTACATTGAAGGTCTTCAACACAACCTCATTAGTGTCTCTCAACTGGTGGTCGGCACTGGATTAAAGGTTTCGTTCGATGATGATGGCTCAGAGATCATTGAAAAGAAGACGAATATCATTTTGCTGAAATAAAAATGAAAAGGAGAGATGTACCAATTGAATCTCAATCCCATATGAGGAAAACCAGCAGTTTGTTTACTAACAAAAGCTCATTCAGATGAAAGTTGGCTATGGCACCGAAGACTCTCCCATCTTAATTTTAAAGACATCAACAAACTGGTGCTTGGGGATCACGTTCGAGGTCTTCCTGTTCTGAAGTTCGATAAAGAACACATGTGTGTCTCATGTGAAATGGGAAAGGAAAGTCGGCAGAGTCATCCCTCTCGAATCAACACACAAGTTATTGAACCACTCGAATTACTGCATATTGATTTATGTGGTCCTTCTTCAATCGAAAGCATTGGCGGTAACAAGTACATACTTGTTATTGTAGATGAATTCTCTCGGTTTACTTGGGTGTTCTTTTTATAGCAGAAATCGGAGGCCACTCCCAAACTTAAACTTTTTATCATACAGATAGAAGTTCAATTACGAAAAGTGGTTCGCAACATTAGAAGCGACAACGGGTTGGAGTTCAAGAATAAAGACTTTGAAGATTTTCTTGCAGAGAAGGGAACCACTCACAACTTCTCAACTCCATATACTCCCCAACAGAATGGAATTGTCCAAAGGAGAAACAGATCTCTATGTGAAGCAGCCCGAACCTTGCTGAGCTTCGCCTGTCTACCTCTATACTTCTGGGCTGACGCCATTGCTGTTGTGTGTTTTACACTTAAAGATCTTATCTCAACAAACGTTTCTCAATCACTCCCTATGAGATATTGAACAACTGAAATCCCAATGTAAAGTTTTTCCATGTGTTTGGTTCAAGATGTTCTATCTTCAATTCAAAGGAGCATCGAAACAAGTTTGAATGTCAAAGCAGACAAAGGAATCTTTCTGGGTTATTCTTTGACCTTTAAAGCTTATAGAGGAGACCTATTATGTTACCTTCGATGACAACTACGTCATGAAACTAAAGAAGACCTAAGGCTTTATGGAGGAAATATTTCCCATTTCTGGTCATGTTACGGTACTCATTTTAAATATCTTTGAGCAGTACATGCTGTTAGGTTTTATACAAACAATCCTATGTGTGCATGCAACCCTAGTTGGATCTATGTTTTCACTATAAGACATACAACTTTATGAACACAAAATAAAACCCTGGCATGCTTCTATAATTTTCGAAAATTACATAGAAGTGTAGTAAACATACCTTTGTTGTTATATAGCAATAACAACTAGTTTCCTTGATCTCTTGAACTCTCTTGAACTCTTGAAAGCAAGCACCACAATTGTAGTGCCTCTAATGGCTCACAAACACCTTGAAGCAAGAAGGCAACAAAGAGAGAGAAGGGAATGATGCTAATTTCGGCCCTAGGGTTTCCTTGGAATCAAGTGGCCTCAAATTGAAGCATAGGGCATGTATTTATACTATAGGGTGCTAGGGTTTCAGTCAAAACCCTAATGGACAGCTTAGCCACCAAGCAACCCAAGGAGCCTTATGGAATGAGGCCTTTGGACGAAAATATGATGATCCTTCATCATAATTTCGTTCCCCCTTAGTCCATTAGGTTTCCTAGCCCAAAACTCAACTATCACACATTTGACAGTTTATACCCTTTTATTTAATTAATCTCTTTTAGTCACCAAATTAATTCCTAATTAATTTATGACTAATACTAATTAAATAAATATGATTTCTCCTTTAATATATTATTCTTATAATATATTAATAAATCATAATATCTCCTCTCTCATATCAAATTACCTTGTCAAGTTGCTTTGGTGAAGGCAACCCAAAAGGACCATGCACACTCGGGTCAAGTATATACCAAATATGGTTACTGACTTAGACACTAATCCAACAGTCTCCCACTTGGATAAGTCTAGTAACTATATCTCACGTATAACTTCCGTACCCGATAGCAATAGTAGCTTTCAATAGCCGCTGTCAACTCTGACCAATAATTTGTCCTTCAGATAAGGGATCGTATAATCCTCTGTTCTAGATATCATGCTAACAATACTTATTGTCTAGCATTCTATTTCTTGATTTCTGATTTGTTCGACATAGAACTCAGTTGAACACATCAACTTTATCCTGACCGGGCCCGGCACATAAGTCAAACCAAATCATCAAGTGGCCGAGATATCGCTTTTATCCTCATAGAATAAAAGGAACAGAAAACGTTGACTAATATGCCTTTATCATTTACTAGTTAAACCACACACAATAATACGTTTTATAACATCAAGTTACTGATGCGTTTTCGCATTATCAATGTATAATCAACTAGCAAACAATAACCATATCTCTAGGTTTAAAGATTATATGATATTATCATCTTGCGATCACTTGTGATAACATTCATGAAGTAATACCAGCAAGTGTGGGTCTATTTCAATGCTCAATACAAATTTCATAAGCACTCATAAACTTTGCAGCAAACCTTTGCTATGTCTAAAACTTTTCAGACAATCTACAAACAAATTTATGACAATCTTCCTTCATATCTACTTCCAACATATGAGCGATTGTGAACTGTTCGAATAATCTTATTATTCAGGAAGTCAAAACATGCAAAATCGACACAATAGATAAATAATCAACACAAGATAGAAACTTTCTTATAAATAACACACCTTTATTTAATCATCATTTGTTGAATATGACATTGTCTATTACAAGTTTTCTACCTATCTAATCTAAACTAATATCGTCCTTCAGCCCTACGCTCCTAGCGTGCTGCAAATACTTGACCCTACTCAGTCCCTTTGTAAGGGGATCTGCTGGGTTATCTTCTGACGATACCCTCTTCACAACGAGGAGTCCCTCTTCTACCCGATGTCTAATAAAGTGGTATTTCCTGTCGATATGTCGAGATCTGCCATGATCCCTTGGTTCCTTGGTTAAGGCAACCGCTCCTTCATTATCACAGAAAATTTCCACGGGCTCTTTTATGGATGGCACAACTCCAAGGTCTCCAATGAAGTTCTTCAACCATATAGCCTCCTTTGACGCTTCGCTCGCCGCAATATACTCTGATTCGCACGTTGAATCAGCTACGGTCTCTTGCTTGGAACTTTTCCAAGTCACTGCTCCTCCATTTAGGGTAAAGACCCAGCCTGACTGCGATCGGAAGTTATCCTGATCCGTCTGAAAACTAGCATCACTGTACCCTCGTACCCTTAAGTCATCACTCCCACCGAGGACTAGAAACCATCCCTTGGTCCTCCGAAGGTACTTAAGAATATTCTTAACCGCAATCCAATGTGCCCTACCAGGATTCCCTTGATATCTGCTGACCATGCTTAAAGCGAAGGCCACATTAGGGCGAGTACAAGTCATAGCGTACATGATAGAGCCTACTGCGGAAGCGTAAGGTACTCGGCTCATATCAACTATCTCTGTCTCTGTACTCGGGCTCTAAGTCTTACTCAGCTTGGTATTGCTTTGGATTGGCAACTCCCCTTTCTTGGAATTTTCCATACTAAAACGCTTTAGTACCTTTTCCAAGTATGTATCCTGACTGAGTCCTATCAGTCTCTTTTCCCTGTTTCTTACTATTCTTATTCCCAGAATATAAGCGGCTTCTCCTAGGTCCTTCATAGCGAAGCATTTCCCAAGCCAGGACTTGACTTCCTGCAAGGTTGGGACATCGTTTCCTATGAGTAGTATGTCGTCGACATACAATACGAGGAAGCTTACTATACTCCCACTGGCTTTGACATACACACAAGATTCATCTTCGCTTCGTAGAAAGCCAAACTCTTTAACCTTCTCGTCAAAACAAAGATTCCATCTGCGAGATGCTTGTTTCAATCCATAAATAGATTTCTCAAGCTTGCATACTCTATTCGGATGCTTCACATCGACAAAACCTTCTGGCTGATTCATATAGACATCCTCAGCCAACTTTCCATTAAGGAAAGCGGTTTTCACGTCCATCTGCCATATTTCATAATCATGAAACGCAGCTATAGCAAGCATCACCTAATAGACTTTATCTTCGCAACTGGTGAGAAGGTCTCATCATAGTCAACTCCGGGAGTTTGAGTAAAGCTCTTTGCAACCAATCGCGCTTTATAAGTATGCACTTTCCCATCCATGTCCGTCTTCTTCTTGAAGATCCACTTGCACCCGACTGTCTTGCGACCCGGTACATTATCAACCAAATTCCAAACTTGGTTGTCGTACATGGACTGAATCTCGCTGTCCATAGCCTCTTTCCATTTTGCAGACTCCGGGCCTGCCATGGCTTCCTTATAGCTGCTAGGTTCATCCAAATTTACTAGTGTACTATCACTAATAAATGTATCCCCTTCAGTAGTAATATGAAAACCATAAAACTGGGGTGGAACGCTAGCCCTAGTGGAACGTCGAAGAGGTAGGGACTCGTCAATAGGTTCAACAGGAGTTTCCTCCTCAAGTTGAGTGCCAGTGTCCGAGGTTCCTTCATCGCTTTGATCTTGAATTTCTTCAAGTTCAATTTGCCTCCCACTGTCTTCTTGGCTTACTAATTCCCTTTCTCGGAAAACCGCTCTTCTAGCAACGAAGACAACATTGTCACTCGGTCTATAGAAAAGGTAGCCAAAAGACTTCTGCGGATAGCCGATGAAATAACACTTCTCACTGCGAGGTTCTAGTTTGTCGTGAGTCTCTCGTCTTACGAAAGCCTCACAACCCCAAACCTTGATATGTGCCAACGAGGGAGCCTTCCCTGTCCACATCTCGTGAGGAGTCTTGGAAACCTTCTTAGTGGGAACTAAGTTAAGTATATGGGCGGCAGTCTCTAAGGCATACCCCCAGAAAGCTATTGGTAGCGAAGTCCGACTCATCATAGAACGAACCATGTCCAACAAGGTCCGATTACGTCTCTCAGCCACACCATTCAATTGTGGCGTTCTCGGAGGCGTCAATTGCGAAACGATTCCACATTCTTTTAGATAGTCGTGAAACTCAAGACTTAGGTACTCTCCTCCTCGGTCTGACCGAAGCATCTTGATTTTCCTGCCCAACTGATTCTCCACTTCATTCTTAAACTCTTTGAACTTTTCAAAGGTTTCCGACTTTTGCTTGATCAAGTAGATATATCCATATCTGCTATAATCATCTGTAAAAGTCACGTAGAAGCGGCAAGCATCCCTTGTGGTGGATCTAAAGGGCCCACACACATCGGTGTGTATGAGATCCAATAAACCCTCACCCCTTTCACAAGTGCCAGTAAAGGGTGACTTGGTCATCTTCCCAAGTAAACAAGACTCACACGTGTCATCGTCCCTAAGGTCGAATGACTCCAACACTCCATCCTTTTGGAGTTGGGCTATGCGTTTCTTGTTGACATGGCCAAGACGACAATGCCACAAGCATGCTTTGTCTAGACTAGTAGACGAATCAATATTCAAAACATTATTTCCAAAATTATCAACAATCATCACTGATTCATAAATCCCATTACAAGGTAATGCATTGAAATAAAAGACACCATTCAAATAAACATTAATAGAACCATTACTATTATCAAAAGAATATCTGAAACCTTGTCTAAACAACCCATGAAAAGAAATAATGTTTCTTGCCATATCTGGCGAATAACAGCAATTCTCTAAATCTATTCCTAACCCATTACTTAACACTAAAGAATAAACACCGACTTTGGTCATAGGTGACGATCTTCTGTTTCCCATAATTAGGTTCATCTTCCCATGCTCCATCTCCCTACTTCTTTTTAGGCCCTGCAAATCAGAACAAATGTGGTAACCACATCCTGTATCAAGAACCCATGAAGTAGCAAATGATGAGTTATTAGATTTAATAGAATACATACCTGCAAATGTGGGCTTGATCTTCCCATCTCTTATGTCCTGCAGATATTGTGGGCAGCTTCGCTTCCAGTGGCCCTTTTGGTGGCAATAGAAGCACTCTGCTTCTTTAGGATCGGAAGAGGGTTTAATGGGGCCTGCTTTGGTCCCACTTGATGACGAACCATCACGGGGTTTCCCCTTATGGTGGCTCTTACATGGAGCCTTCCTCTTTTTACCCTTTCCTTGACTTATCGCCATCACGGGAGTGGCCACAGCAGGCGACGGTGCAACGGATTTGTCTTTGAGGTTGCTCTCAGCAGTCCTCAAGAGTCCTTGGAGCTTGCTCAAGGAGACCTCCTCTTTGTTCATATGGTAGGTCATCCTAAACTGATTGTAGCAGGAGGGCAAGGAGTGGAGGATTATGTCAATAGCCAAATCCTCATCAAACTTAACATTAAGTTTGAGAAGACGATCAACATACCTCTGCATTTTCTGCAAATGAGAGGTTAGGGATTCTCCACTCCCCATCTTAGCGGTGATCATGCTAGTAATGATCTCATAGCGCTCTTGCCTCGTGCTCTGGTGATACCTGTCCAGCAAATCCTGATGCATTTCATATGGATACATGTCCTCATAGGACTTTTGGAGTTCGAGGTTCATGGTGGCCAGCATGATGCAGTGAACTTTCGTGGCATCACGCTCGTGGGCCTCAAAGGCGGCCAGTTCTTCAGGAGTAGCAACATCTGGGATGATCTTCTCAAGCTTTTCATCGAGGACATATTCTTTGTCCTCGTAGCGTGTGATCATGCGAATGTATCTCATCCACTCGTTGAAGTTTGAACCATCAAATGTCACTTTCTGACACAAGTTCATCAACGAGAATGACCCAGAAGCGTTGTTGTTGTTGTTGTTAGTAGACATCTGAAAAAGAAAGGGACAAAGCTTGATTAGAAATGAATCCCTAATTAAACACCCAAATGAGAAATTAGGGCTAGGATCCAACAACATTATTTACAACTTAGAAAGGGATGCTGTACTCTAAAAGTAAATAACTTGAAGGTAAGTGAATGACGATTCACTAATTCTCACCATGAAAAACGAAAAAGCAATTTAGGTTTTAAATGTATTGAAAACTCCTAGATCTTTGAGATTCATTGAACTTTTCAATGGCATGTTTAAATCTCGATATGCATTTCACATTTGCGACTGGGATGCCGAGGATCGCAAACAAATTTGTGAATAACCATGCGAATTAACGTGGTGCACTCAACGTCACTATCACCTAATCAATATGCCGGTAAACCACACACGCTCCATTGATCTATGACAAACATCGAGTCACCCTTCGCTACCTATGTCATCCCCAAATTGATGTGCCGGTTAACCACACGCGCTCCATCAACGTTTGACAAGGGTACGAAGTGTAATTCCATGGATTAGCATCATTTTCACATTTTACCCTAAAGTAACTAAGAGTGGGAATTTGTAAAACAATGTAGTTACTTTAATATTTCCATTATACTTTTAATGAGGAATTAAGTGCCCTATCCTATCCGTTCGGCTAACGACCCTCCACCAGTCAAGCAAGCGGTAGATGTGAGTGTACATCCATTAAGCGCCATTTTATAGGCAGCAACCTTATACCCACCTTATAGACCGGCTTCGTGAATAAGGCCTACTAGCGATAAGACTAGCTTATTCTTATACATATATAATAATTAATCTTATAATATCATAATTGTATAAGGGTGTATTTTAAAGCATTTCAAAATACTAGTATCTTAATGTGTATTTAAAATTTTCGAATATTAAGGCTATTTAATTTTAAAATTTTAAACACCAAGAAAACTTTGATTTAATAATTATCAAAATTAAACAATTAATTTGAACTATTAAATCTTTAAGGTTTATCATAAAATTAAATTATTAATTTAATTAATCCTATTATCCCCTAGATTTTTTAAATATATGGAAAGGATAATACAAGATCTTCAATTATCTAGTTTAAACAATTAAATGGATAATCATAAAGATAGCAATATCCAAATCCCTAAAATCTTGGGATCTTATCTTGGGGGGCAAGGGAATTTTGAAATCCCTAGGGTTTCTTAACCCTAATTTCGAAATTTGGAGGCTAGGCAAAAAGAGTTTAAGAACCCTATCAAAAAAAAATCGCCAACTAGGGTTTTGCAACCCTAATTTGCGAAAATCACCAAGCCTTAGGGTTTACTTGCCATAAACCCTAATTTGTCAAATTCATAATATGCATCAAATCCAATTGAAAACAAAAAACCAATGGCTTTGATACCACTGTTAGGTTTTATACAAACAATCCTATGTGTGCATGCAACCCTAGTTGGATCTATGTTTTCACTATAAGACATACAACTTTATGAACACAAAATAAAACCCTGGCATGCTTCTATAATTTTCGAAAATTACATAGAAGTGTAGTAAACATACCTTTGTTGTTATATAGCAATAACAACTAGTTTCCTTGATCTCTTGAACTCTCTTGAACTCTTGAAAGCAAGCACCACAATTGTAGTGCCTCTAATGGCTCACAAACACCTTGAAGCAAGAAGGCAACAAAGAGAGAGAAGGGAATGATGCTAATTTCGGCCCTAGGGTTTCCTTGGAATCAAGTGGCCTCAAATTGAAGCATAGGGCATGTATTTATACTATAGGGTGCTAGGGTTTCAGTCAAAACCCTAATGGACAGCTTAGCCACCAAGCAGCCCAAGGAGCCTTATGGAATGAGGCCTTTGGACGAAAATATGATGATCCTTCATCATAATTTCGTTCCCCCTTAGTCCATTAGGTTTCCTAGCCCAAAACTCAACTATCACACATTTGACAGTTTATACCCTTTTATTTAATTAATCTCTTTTAGTCACCAAATTAATTCCTAATTAATTTATGACTAATACTAATTAAATAAATATGATTTCTCCTTTAATATATTATTCTTATAATATATTAATAAATCATAATATCTCCTCTCTCATATCAAATTACCTTGTCAAGTTGCTTTGGTGAAGGCAACCCAAAAGGACCATGCACACTCGGGTCAAGTATATACAAAATATGGTTACTGACTTAGACACTAATCCAACACATGCTGTTATTTGATGAACCAAAAAAGGCCATTCACCCCGGATCTGAAGCTGTAGATAACAAGGTAGATCACCTAAAGAAGGTAATTGATGGCGCTGCATAGAAAATCGTAGATGAACAACCACAAGCAACCGAACAGTCTAAATAAAGCGAACCTCTCAGAGATAGTTCTTATGTTCATGGGGAGGGTTCGTCTTCTCTAACTAATCAAGATTCATCATTCCAGGGGGAGAGTCCATCTTCATCAACACCAACCAAAAACCAAGCCCAGAGAAAGTATTCTGAGCCTGAACTGGAGGATGTCTCATCATTCGAGGGGGAGAATGAAAATTCAAACGATGATGATATTCAATCAGAACTCGAAGAAGAAGTGGATGTTGAACTAGATCCCTCTTATGATCCTAATTACCCACCACTCACCAAATGGACCAAAGATCATCCTCAAACACAAATTATTGGTAAACCATCAGAAAAGGTTCTCACACGCTCTCAACTGAAAGCGAAACAAACTGCACTATTCTCTAAAGTGGAATTTTGCATGTTTAATTCGTTCGTTTCCAAGGTTGAACCGCAGACGATCAACACTGCACTTGATCATTCTGATTGGGTACAGGCCATGTAGAACAAACTCAATGAGTTCGAGCGAAACAAAGTGTGGAGACTGATTCCAACTCCAAAGGATGCTTCTGTGGTTGGTCTTAAGTGGGTTTTTAGGAACAAAAAGGACAAGGAAGGAAACGTAATTCGCAACAACGCAAGATTGGTTGTGAAAGGTTATTATCAAGAAGAAGGCATTGATTGTGAAGAGACCTTCGCTCCTGTAGCTAGGTTGGAGTTCGTTCGTATTTTTCTTGCCTACGCCGCACATAAGAACTTTGAACTATACCAAATGGACGTGAAGTGTGCCTTCTTAAATGGAGAAGTAGACGAGACGGTGTATGTAGAGCAACCACCGGGTTTTGTGAACAAGAAGTATCCAGGTCACTGCTACATCCTGGACAAGGTAGTCTATGGTCTCAAGCAAGCACCAAGGGCATGGTATGAAACTCTGACTAAATTTATTAAAAACTCCAAGTTTAAACTAGGTTCGGTTGACCCAACCTTTTTTCGAAAGAAAGAGGGTAACCACCTTATGATAGTTCAAATTTACATCGATGACATCATCTTCAGCTCCACAAAATCCCAGCTTAACAGCTGAATTTAGGAAGTTGATGGAGACTAAATTTGAAATGAGCTCAATGGGTCCGATTAATTTTTTCCTTGGCTTGAATATTAGACAGGGTCCTGAAGGTATTTTTATTAATCAAGAGGCTTACACGAAGATATTGCTAACCAAATTTGGAATGCTGGGAGATTATAAAGTGAAGGTTCCTATGGCGTTTGGCACAAAGTTAGCACCTTCACTGGACAAATCGGCGCTGACATGACCCTCTATCGTCAAATGATAGGGTCGCTAATGTATCTAATAGCAAGTCGACCAGACATAATGTTTTCTGTTTGCTATTGTGCTAGGTTTCAAGCTAATCCACGCGAACCTCACCTGCTAGCC
The DNA here is from genome assembly GCF_002870075.4 of Lactuca sativa. Classification (NCBI taxonomy): domain Eukaryota; kingdom Viridiplantae; phylum Streptophyta; class Magnoliopsida; order Asterales; family Asteraceae; genus Lactuca; species Lactuca sativa. The sequence goes on from NC_056626.2 coordinate 155,401,929, forward strand.
GAGAAAAATATCTTTCGGTACCTAAATCGAACTTCTTCGCTCGGTCTATGGTACCCTGCCAAGTCAGGATTCTTTGCCCAAGAATTCTCGGATGCTGATCTTGGAGGATGTGGATTAGACCGAAATAGTACCATAGGAGGATGCCAATTTTTAGATGGCAAACTGGTAAGCTGACAGTCAAAGAAACAAACCTGTGTCTCACTCTCAACTGCCAAAGCAGAATTCATAGTTGCAGCATCGCGTACATCTCAAGTCATATGGATACAAAGTCAGCTTCGAGACTATGGCCTGAACATGAAGAAAACACCACAATATTGTGACTCTAAGAGAGCAATTAGGATATGTCATAACCCAGTTCAACATTCAAAGACGAAACACATTGCACTGAGGTATCACTTCATCAAAGATCATGTGGAAGACGGTAATGTGGAAATTCATTTTGTTAGGACTACTGATCAATTGGCAGACATTTTACTAAAGCCTTGCCTGAAACCAGTTTTAATAAAATCCTACAAGGCTTAGGAATGATGGAAGCTGAATCTGTACCGAAGTCACCTTCGCCTCAATAAAAGTTGGAAGCGAAATAGAGCGAACGCTCAGTCTATTTTGGGTTCGGTTCTTTGGGGAACTGAAATGAACCCAACACTCGGTCTATTTCTGGTTCGGTCTAACCGGGCTCGGTTCGCTTTTCTATTTTCAAGTGATGGTTTCATTTATCTAATGTGTATACACTCTTTCCTTATAATTTATTTTATGTTCTTCCTTTGTTTTCATAAAATCCAAAAATATTTTCAGTTTCTGTTTTATTTCTTTTTCAGAAAACTTTTTAAAATCCAAAAATATTTTCCATTTCTGTTCTTATTTCTTTCAAAAAACGCAAACCATAACTCAAAAATATTTTTATTATTCAATTTTAATCTTATTAAAGTTTAAGGAACATTCTTAATAATGGAGTTGGGATTGGTATAATTCTTTATTTTTATATTAGCTAAGTGTCCCTAGAAGTATGCTGATGTATGTTGACTCAAGTCTCTAAAGATTTTGAGTGAAGCCTTAATGACTTGATTTACACCACTCATGTCATCCCGATTAGGCTGACAAATTCACTCTTATCATGAGCTACCTAACTCTACTCTAACATGAGCTAAGAGTTTTTCTACTTGGTCCTATTTCATAGTAGAGGTACATTCATTCTTTAACCTCATTTTAATCTTATTCTCCATTAATCATTCATTTCATAATTGTAACCCTTGAGACTCTCAACATTACCACTGAGGTTTATGGTTACACAACTTCTGTGTTTATGATCTTAGTTTCGTGTCACTACGTACTAAGTGAAACCCAAAATTCAGTACCTATAATGCATTGACGGTGAACAAATAATTGTTCTAGCTTTCACCTTGAATTAACGAAACTACTTTTGTGGATGACTCCGTAAATCTTCTTATATTTGAGAGGTCCTTATGAAAATATCTTTCACCAAGATTTTTCCACCCAAAGGATCCATATTTATTTATCTTTGTTGAGATTCCAATTATTAGGTATCAACAAGTCACTAAATATTTCACTCACCTACTTGTTTAACAGACCTCACCGGTCTCACAAGTACTTCGTTCTATTTTGGTCTTATGTCAAGTATCAGAATCTAGAATTGAAGTGAAAGCCACCCTTAATAGCCTTATATAAAAGATTCCTTTCAATACTTTTTAACAAGTATTTCATCGTAATTCTACAGGAATCCATACAAGCACTTTGAAGTCTCTCTTGGCTTTGAAGGAAGAGATTCATGCCCGGGATTGACTGCTTTATATCTTAAATGACATCACAAAATCCCATAAATAGTTTGATTTATTTCTTTATCTTTGACACTATCTTGCACGAAAATCTTGGGTTTTCCAAAAGTCTAGTTCGATTTTTCACAAGCTATTCATCAATATATAGCTTCGATTCTTAATGGTATAATGCAGTTATTTTTAATTGAAGGGATACGTAAATATACCACCTTTGGTACTTATGGCGATGAAGATTCATTTTAAAGGTTCAAAGGGTGAGTCAGCAGGAAGCTTAAACGATTAAAATTTGAAAGGAGGATAAAGGCGTGTGAATTTGAACAGTTACATAAGCAAGCGATATCTCAAGATTGTAACTGATAAAATTGATTAGTTACTTTCTTCCTCCTCTTCTCTTCCTTAATCAGAAGCTGCTCTCAAAGCCTTGTTCTCTTCAGTTGTCAAAGAACATGATACCTCCATCTCCAATGCTGCAAAGGCCATTGACGCCTCTACCTCCCAGTGCCAGAAAGCTTCGCTTGCTATTGAAGCCACAACAAAAGAATGCAAGGATGCGACTGCAAAAGTCGAAAAACCAATATCAGATGCTCAAATCTTTTTGGATTCTTTGCAAGAAGCTGCTCAGAAAAACCTACAAACAGTGAACGCATCTGTTGACACTCTCACACGATCACTGGAGGTTGAGCTGACACAACTTGAAGTGGATCGAAAAGCCATTGAAACTGCTAACGAAGAGCTCCATACCAAAGTTAATACTCGCTTAACTCAGCTTGAGGCTGAGCTTGCTGTCGAAAACAAAGTAATGGATGAGCTTTCAGAATTTAAAGCTCCGAACTGCAACTAAAGAGCTTAACGATTTAAAATATGAATAAGAGGTGATTCCCAGCTCCGTGGGTGATGTTCATTCAATCTTGTTGCATCTCCTAGAAGCCTATGCCTCCATCTTAACTATCTCCATTCGATGTCATTTAGCTGAGAAGCTACGTCCTGCTTCGGATATTCTAAGTAGGATTGAGGGTGTTCCGGAGACCACTATTCTTCCGAAACAAGGGGGGAAAAGAATTCACATGGCAAGACTGACAAAACTCAACCTCCACCACCTCCAGAACCAAAAGCTACTGCTGGACCGAAGGATAATGTAGCTTTGGCCAGTAAGAGGGAAAAGAAAAAGAGAAAGATTGGAGAAGATGATGTAGATGAAGATGACGATGTTGACGACATAATGACAGGGAGTCCTTCTAAACCTTATTAGAAGTTCAAGCCATCTGATAGAGAGCTTCGGGAAAAGATGGATCATTTGGAGAAAGAAATGAAAGAAAAGGAACTCTTAAAGAAAAAGAAGTCAATGTTTCCGTAATGGACCATTGAATCGCTCCAGAGGGAAGTCATTGATGAACTGAGTACTCATTGGCTTGAACCTATTATGTCGTTCAATCTTGAGAACTCGACGGATGTTCAATTCGATATGCCAATCAACCAAAAGGCATTTATCTTCCATTACATTACCTCAACTTGAGCTACCTGGTGGCAAGAAGTTAAGATTGAGTTCAATCCATATGGTTTTGGATTTGTCATTATCTTTGTCTTGTGATTATGGTTTTGACAAATTCATATGGGTAGGAACTCATACACCATATAAATCTAAGTGTCATAAGGTTTCTCTCCGATTCATGAAAATGATGGTGAGGAAATGCTTTCACTAAGTAGATTTTACGTAGATATCAATTGTGTTATTTGCATTTTCAAAAGTCGTTAGTGGAGCGCGTGTGGTTAACCGGCACACTAACATGGACTTGTGAGAAATGGCAAATGCCTAAGCAATTGAGACTATGATTACGGTATCCCTTTTCATGGTTCTTGAAATTGCTTAGACACACAGGTGAGCTATCTACGGAAAGGGTGTATGAATCTAAATTTCAGACTGTCCAGCTGATTTCTGAGTACATGTCAAAGCTAGTGGGAGCATAAGTGTTATGCTAATAATCATCATGTTAGTGGGAGCATGATAATTATGATAAGTATTGCAAGTTAGCAATGTTAATTATAGAAAACAAAAGTTTCAATTGGGAAAAGTTGTTTTGCTATAATTAAGGGAGAGGAAATTATACTACATCTCAAATCTATAAGCTTAGATCGTGAGGTTTTAATCATTTAGTCAAGGAAATATATATGAATTTCATGTTGGAATGGCTCAACATAAGGAAATTCTGTATATGGGTCCATTATTTGCGTTCTAAAATTTGATTATGATTAAGGCATCCCTTTTCATAATCTGAATTATGAGAACTTGGCAAATTGAAATGGAAATATTATAGCAAAAGACTGGTTTAGTCTTTATGTAAGACATCATGAATCGTGTCCCATATGCTTCGGATATAGGATCGATTACATGTGCTATATTCATCCGTTTTAAAATTTTCCAAATGCCTGGGGCATTAAGAAGGGAAAAGGTTTAGAACTGGATATGACTAAAAGGATTAAACAATTGTCGAGGAAAATCTAAGGTTTACCAAAGATTGGTTACTCAAGGACAATTGGAAGTATAGTGATAACTCTAGAAGGACCATATTGACATAATCTGTAAGGAGGCAGCTCTTGTTCAGAAGTGATAGTCAAAATGGAATCTGGAAATGTTTCAAAGTTAGAATTTTCAATCTGTGTAAGATTAAGGAAACTTAATGCAAGAAGGATGTTTCCAAGGAGCTGATCTCCTTTGGAATGCTCTGTAGTGATTGTTGTCAAGTCTTTCTGATTTTGTACATAATCATTACAAGAAGATCAATGCATATAAGTTTAGAATCTAACAGATTTCAGTAAATGGCATGAATTTGGAATTCTTGCATTTGCAGTAAGGATTTGGGAGTGTGAAAAGAGAATCATTAAAGTTATGTTCAATTGATCTAGTTCACAAAGTAAAGATCATAGACAAACATAGTATGCATACTTGGTGTGTGGCATGACTAGTGTTTAAGAAAACATAGTGTACATGCTTGGAGCATGGGACAACTATTGTTTTAAATTCAAGAATAAAGTTGATAGCTGAAACAATATACAATGAATAATGTGTAATCATATGGTGATAAATAAAAGGTGTTTTATTTATGTTCAAAGGGTTGATACCATATTGGATTCAATTATTATTGTGTTTCATTTTGCATGTTTTGACTTCCCGAATAAACTGGGTTATTCTTCCGGAATGACTAAGTTATTCAAACCATCCACAGTCGGACATATGTTGGAAGTAGATATGAATTAAGACTGTCATGATGGGTTGTAGAGGTCTAAGGTGTTGGACAAGGCTACAACAATCATGAGTGCTCATAAGTTCTGAGTATTGGATTCAACCCGCGCTCATTGGAATCACTTCATGGATTTTATCACGAGTGATCATGAGACGATAATATCTTATATTCTTCAAACCTAGAGATATCAGTTGTTACTATGAGTTGATAGTACATTGATTGCACGTAAACGCATACGGTAACTCGGTGTTATAAAACGTGCCTTTGTGTATGATTCAACAAGTAGTAGAACAAGCCATATGAGTCGAAGTTTATCCGTTCCATTTACCTTCGGGATAAAAGCGATATCTGTGGGCCCCTCGATGATTTGATGATGACAAATGGAAGTGCTCGGCCGGGCCAGGACTGATTTGATTTGTTCAATTAGTCAGTCGTCATAAATCGCAAATCGGGAAACAACAAATGGACAGAGAGAATGATTATAATCCATGTCTCAGTCCATATGATATCTAGAATGGAGGAATATATGATCCCTTATCTAATGGACAAGTCACTGACAAAAGTCAGAGTTCATCTACAAGGTCAGAGTACGACAAAAGCTTTTGAGAGCTACGATTGCCAGTTAGGTTTGAAGTCATACGCAAAAATAGTTTTAGACTTATCCAAGTGGGAGACTGTTGGATTTATGTCTAAGTCCATAACTATAATTGGTAAGACTTGACCCGACCCGGCATGGTCCATTTTGGTTGCATACCATCATGCACTTGGATAGACTATAATGAGAGAAATAAGACACTTATGGTTATTAATATATTATAAGTTCTAGTATATTAATAATAAGAATAATAAGATTATTTAATTAGTATTGATCAAGAATTAATCTAGGATTAATTAAGTGATCAAAAGAAGACTAATTAAATATATGGGTTGATTGTGTAAATCATCCATACTTGTATAGTGGGCTAATGCTCCATGGATAATCAAGTTGGGATAAAACCCATAGGATGGTCCATGGATGCTCCATGGTGTATTTGTACCCATGGATCATGGAAATGAAAGGCCATGTCAATTAGGGTTTACATGGTGTAACCCTAACTATATAAGCATCTTATTCTTGACCAAAATTGGCCACTAGTGTGTGAAAAGAAAGGGCTAGCCGATTTCATGAGTTGTAGAATTCTCTCAAGCTATTCTAAGTGTTTTGGTGATTGTGATTCCAATTGAGGCTTCCACACTATTGGGGCTAAGCTCTTAAAGCTTGAAGACATCAAGCTACAACAAAAGGTATGTATTCTATCTTGTTACATTCATAGTTTTGTATGCTAGATTAGGATAATACCTTGGATGTTCTTATTTGCATGTATAATAGAGAAAACACAGATCCAAGGTATTTAGGGTTGTATGTACACTTAGGAAGTGTTAGAATGCTCAAAACCCAACAGTGGTATCAGAGCCTAGGCTTGTTTTCTTGTTATACCTGCAATAGAAGCTGAAAAAACGAATTTGGTGCTGTCTGATCATCAGACTCGGCGAGTCCATCAGGAGACTCGGCGAGTCCATGCCTAAAAAGTGATCAAATCGATCCAACTGGCCGAGTTGGTTCATGCACTCGACGAGTTGGACCCCCAGACGACATATTTTCGAGTTTTTTGGCTAGAAATGGACTAGGAACATTACCCTAAGTTGTTTTTGAACTTATAAACTTGTTTTTGATGTGGTAATGTTCATGCTAATCCATTTTCAAAGATAATTATCAGTAGATTCATGTTTTGTATTAGTTTAAGGTTTAGACTAATTACATGAAAAAGTTTGATTTGAATTATCTTGTACTTATGAGTTTCTTAGATTAATAGAAAAGTTAATTGAAATAGTTGTTTTCAATCCATTTTAATCTAAGAGTTGAGTATAAAATGTGTTTGTGTAACTTGTCCTCAAGTTACATGAAAAGTCACATTAAAGACTCATAAAACTCATAAAAGTTGGCAATGGTTACAAAATGAAGAGTCTTGTGTCATTGAATAATTTTTTATGACTCGATAACTTGTCCTCAAGTTATGGAAGTTCAAGAGTCACTTCATTAAAGAAAAATATGTAACCATAATTAAATCCATAAGTTATAAAATAAAGAAAAAGTTAGTTCTTTTATTAGTTTAAAGTCTTCCATAACTTGTCCTCAAGTTATGGAACTTGAAGAGTTTTTGGATTAAAACTACTTTAAACACATAAGTTATGAAATTAATTAGTTTTGAATAGTTTCAAAACTAGCCCTCAAGTTTTGGAATTTGTAAAGTTTTCACTTATGAATACTTTAATTCCAAGTTAGCCCTTAGAATTTTAAAAGTTAAAATTCAACCCTTATACTTTATAATATTATAAGTTAATAATATATATATGTATAAGAGTAAAGTCAGTCTTACCGCTAGTACGCCTCATTCACGAAGCCGGTCTATAAGGTGGGTATAAGGTTGTTGCCTATAAAATGGCAACTTAATGGGTGTCCACTCTCACCCACCGCTTGCTTGACTGGTGGAGGGTCGTTAGCCGAACGGGTTTGACAGGACTAGAATTCTACCTTCATTAAAAGTATTAATGATAATACTAAGTAACTAAACTCTTAATAATACCCAATCTTAGTTACTTAGAAAAAATGTGAATAAGGTGCTAACCCATGAAATTACACTTTACACTTTATCTAAGTCGTTAGTGGAGCGTGTGTGGTTAACCGGCACACTAACTTGGACTTAACAAGGTAGGTAAAGGGTGACTTAATATTTATCATAGTATCGATGGAGCGTGTGTGGTTAACCAGCACATCGATTGAGGGGTAATTTATTAAGGGTACCAAGTGATTTGCATGGTTACTTCACACCTTGTTTTGTGATCCTCGGCATCCCAGTCACAAAACCTGAAGGGAACACTCGAGATTGAAACATGCCTTTGAACAGTTCAATGAATCTCAAAGATCTAGGAGTTTCAAAACCAATTAAAACCTAATAATACATTTCGTTTATCTTGGTGGAAATTGGTGAATCGTCATTCACCTACCTTCAAATATTTTATAGCTTGGATTACGTCATACCTCTCCTAAGTTATAAAATAGTTTGTTGGGTCCTAGCCTTAATATTTCATATTGGGTGTCATATTAAGGACTTAAAATCAACTATCTTGAATATCTCCCAAAAGTTGTCTGGTTTAGGCACCTATGATCTTCCCAAATCTCTTGAAACAAGGTTTCCTAAATGAAGATGATGTCCCATGGATATCATACTTCTTTCACCTCCTCCAATTAATCTCCCTAACCCGCAAGTTCTTGAAAAGTTTAAGGTCACTCAAGCCCTATTGGCAAGGAAAGGTCTAGGTGTGGTCACATCTTGGAGATGTAGTCACATATTGACAAGCCGGGAGAGTTGGGTGTCAAAGTCTTGAGAAAGTTGGTGGTTCAACTACTTTCTAAGTCACATAGTGGGTTCTTTTGGAACACCTATGAAGCAGACTATGACAACACCCTTGATCTTATCTGTTTGCTAAGATCAACTTCCTAAATCTTTATGGACATTGACAATGATGACATTGGATATCTAGTAAAGTTCTCTCTTCCCAGTGGAAAGGGATCGGCCATAGTCAACTCGGTTGACCAAATGGTAAAGAGAAAAGCTAAGTCTGTGATAGTCTTGTGTACCATTATCAAAGGGTCCATATGTTTATATTGCCAAAGGAAGGGGCATTGGTTGCGAAGCTGCCAAATTTACCTAAGGATGTTAAAGTCAATAAGTTTGACTCTACTTCAGGTAAATTCCACTATCTAACTCTGCTAAGTTTCTATTCTGAGATTCCTGATACATGATGTGACTGGGTCACATGGTAATGTTTTAAGAATCAAAGAAAAATGAAGAAACTTAAAGAAAGAATATGCTGAATCTGATCGCATAGATGGATTTCTATTGCATAGTTTGAAAAATCGGATTCTTGAGCTACTTCTTAGGAGTTATGATATTTTTGCTTAGGAATAGATAACAACAAGTTTTCATATGGATTGTAAGGATTAGTTTTTCCGCAATGTTTTAAAATAAAAGGAAGTTTTTGATTTTATTTATTTTAAAATATCCTTACAATGGCATTTGAGGAAAAATTGTTGCTTATATGATTCCATTAAGAGCAAGAGTGGAAATATGAAATTGATTCTTTCATTTGTGGTATTGTCTATATTTACCAAATAAGGAAAGATTCTCATCACCCAAGTTTCAATTGGACAGAAACTTGGAATCATGCAAGATGTATAGCATGATGAATGAGAACTTTCAAGTTTTGGAAAATTAAGACTAATTACTTGTTCACATGGATGTGTGAGTCAAGTAAATGACTAAGGGATCGAGTACATAGTCTTGTGCACTGGTCAAGTCCACCACAAAAGATTGATGAGACTATTTGTCATAGTTTACTAAAGCTCAGTAAATATGATTACACTTACAAGCTTAAGTGTAACTCTAAGACGTTGGAAAAGGTTCCAATGTATGGCAGAGCGAATAAGAAGAATCAAAATGGCAGAAGGATAAAAGTTTCTCAAGTCTGAAAAGATGGGAGAGTACTTTAGTATCAGTTTTGTGATCATCTTAATGATTTAGAAACCATAGCACAATTAGTTCTCTAAGGAAATCTTAGTGCATTCTTATGACTAAGAAGAGGAACTTGAATTGTTGAAATGGTTAAATCAAGAAGATGAGTCATACTTCGTACCAATACAAGTCTTAGAGTCATACTCCAAGATTGTAACTTGAGTGACATGTCTCAAAGAAGGTTTAAAACACTTTTTAAATGTAAGAGTAAAAGTTTTCTACTCTTGTACATTTGAAATTGGTAAGTTGTGATGTTTTGGATAAAACAAAGACCAACTTAGGCCAATTGTGTGAAGTGTTTGTCTTGGTTAGAATCCACACTATCTCTTGGTTGTTTAACAAGAGAGTCTTATAGGTCAAGAGGACAGTGGGAGTCTTAAAGGTCTTGAAAGTCTCAAGAACTAATCAAGAATAAAACCTAAAGTTCTTCACTAGCACATGACTTGAGGTTTATAACCTATCGTGTTGACATATTATGTGCCCATTCCAGTTAGAGTTGGCTTTGCATATGAGTTCTTAGAGTTCTCAATTGGTTGCATAACTGTAACAGCCCAAAATCTCAAGTATTGCTAAATTGCATTTTGGGGTGTTTTAAAGGGGAGACTCGGCGAGTTGGAGCCAGACTCGCCGAGTAGGGTCGCAGAGTTGGTCGCGGGTTCGCGACTGGACTCGACGAGTCCAGGTATGGACTCGGCGAGTCGACGCTGTTCAGTGGAAAACCCTAGCCGTTCGGTTTGGGAAGTATTTAAGGGATCTTATGCCTCCATTGTTCGCCTTTTGGCCGACTGAGAAGGACCCTTAATCGTTGAGGACGTCTAGGGCAGGAGAGGGAGCTTTTGGAACCTTGAAGAATTGTTAAGCAAGAAGAAGAAGAGTTTTGGCCAAAGGAATATCAAGGGGATCGAGTTCTGAGGTTTGGAGACACAGAGGGGGTGTTATTCAGGTAATATTCCGGATCATTTCTGCTATATTGATGTGTGCACGATTTTAGGGTTTATGAAACCCATTTGGTGATTTGATGGATTATTATGTTGTTATACATAAGTTTATACCCCAGTAATAGGATGATTAGAGGTCCAGAAGTCCCATGAGTGTGTATTGCGGGAAAATATGTATCTCAGGAAGCAGTTTGATCGACTGCATGGCATGGACTCGCCGAGTCGGATGATCAGACTCGGCGAGTAGCTTGAAGATTCACTGGGACTCGCCGAGTTGTTCTTCAGACTCGGCGAGTGGAGTCGGGGTGGCCCCGCGATTCTTCCAGGAGTGACTCGTCGAGTCAAAGAGGATACTCGACGAGCAGAAGGGGAATCTTAGAGGACTGAAGGACGACCAGACTCGCCGAGTCGCCAGGGAACTCGCCGAGTCCAGTCGAGCTGACAATGGACTGTTGACCAGAGTTGACTGGTGTGATTTCTTAGGGTCAGTTAACGTGGAAGATAGAAGTATTAAAAAGAGATATATGATGAGACAGGGAGCTTGTAGCTCGGAGGATCAAGTGCAAGAGGTTTCAGGAGTTGCTATCTTCCAGTGTCCGCGAGGTGAGTCTTCTCACTATACCTCACCCGGAAGGGTTTGATTGTGTGACCGAAAGGTCAAGTATGTTATGTGTTATGTTTATATGCTATAAATGGAAAGTTAGCTGCTATGCGTGATATACATGCTTATATATGGGCCGGAAGGCAAGGTATTATGTGACAGAAAGGTCAGGTATGATATGTGATATATGTGCTTTATGTATTAGAGTATTTGTATTATGTGTTATATATGTGTATGGGCCGGAAGGCGATTATCTTGTGGACCGAAAGGTCCGGGCCGGAAGGCAATGTTATGTGGATCGAAAGATCCGGGCCGGAAGGCGATGTTATGTGGATCGAAAGATCCGGGCCGGAAGGCAAAGTTATGTGGATCGAAAGATCCGGGCCGGAAGGCGATATTATATGGATCGAAAGATCCGGGCCGGAAGGCGTATGTGCGTAAGGTATATTGGGGAACTCACTAAGCTTCGTGCTTACGTTGGTTATGTTATGTTGTTTCAGGTTCTTACAGTAACGCGGGATGGCAACGGTTCGATTGTACACACCGAAGAAAGAGTTGTGTTTTGGAGGATCCTGGTCTTCTTTTATAAACGGAAATGAAACTACGTTTTGTAATTTGAATGTGAATAAGGTTTTAAGCAAGTGTTTTAATATTAAATTGATTAATTAAATGAAAATTTTATTTTTGGAAATCTTGGTGTTACAAATTGGTATCAGAGCCTTGGTTTGAGGGATTCGGACGCGCCTACGGGTAAATCTGGACTCAAACTGAGGAAGTAAGAAAAAGTTTTCCAAATAAATGGTTTTCTAAAAGTAATTAAGAGTTCAAAGAGAAAGCAAGAAAGAGCAGTGTGTACAATCAGCCAGAGCCAAACGGTGATTTCCCAAAATACCCTTACTGTTGTATTATGAAATATCTATTATGCACTTTATGAGATATTATTGCATGCTAGAGACAGGCTAGGTATTTCACATCTTAGAACTAGAGTGGCCTGATTTGTGATGCCTTAGTCTAGGGTTTGCTGTTATATGTGCGTTATGCTTTTGTGTGTATGTGATGAGTGAGAGTATCTAGTTAGAACGCACAAGGGGTAAAGCTACGGAGTACAGAGGTACTTCCGAGGATGAGCCGAGAAGGTGGAGCTACCACAGATGGGGAGTCCTATGTATGCTTCAATGCTCGAATGCTGCTTGCTTTGTGCTTTGTGGAGTTATCGATGATGGGAGTCAGCTACCAAGTGAGTATGACGATACTCAGGAGGTAGAGGGCTGGCATCATTGGGAACTCTTCAGCAGCTGATAGCAAAGAAGTGGGAGGACAGCGGAAGGGACTAGGGAGTAAACCTAGCCAGATGAGTGTGCTGGTAGAATAGAGGATTTCGCTGGAAAGCGAGCACGCGCGATGAGATTGGTGAAAGAGCAGGTTTATCAGCTACTTAGGAACTCTGGAATGGTCCGTGTGGAAAGTATGGGTAGATGTGGCAGGTAGTATGGGCCCGTACTACTGAAAGCAGAGGACCCATACTTGATACAGGGGGCATTCTGAAGGTCCTAAGGAACAGATGGAGGGTGATGTTATGGTTCGGATACCATACATCAGAGCGGATACAGAGTGATGTTATGGTCAGGGCACCATACATCGGAACAGATTGAGATAGATGTTGTGGTTCGGGTGCTATACATTGGAGCAGGTTGAGGAATGGTGCTATGGTTCAGGTACCATGCACTGAAGCATGTTGAGGAGGGATGTCATGGGATGAGTACCATGGTTCGTAGTGGATGATGCTTGTGGCTATCCTGTTATCCGGTTATCGATCGGACGAGCACGAGCGAGCGGGATGCGAGGATTCGCGAGATCCTGCGTGATGAGGTTGCTGCATTGTTGCGGGCTGAGTCGCCAGAATTGTTTGGGTCGATCAGGACCACTATGACTGAAGTAGTTTGATGAGCGATATGCGGCTTTTGCAGAGACGGCTGCCGCGGCGGTTACAACGGCTGTAGCAACGGCAAAGAAAGGGGCTAGTCGGGGTTTTCAGTATCGGGACTTCTATTATGCGAAGCCTCCCACATTCGATGGAGTTCAGGACTCAATTGTTGCTATGAGATGGTTATCAGACATGGAGGGGTGTTTCTCCACGAGTTTATGCCCTGCTGATCAGAGGGTGGGATGTGCTCTGAACCTATTGAGGCTCGGGGCGAAGGATTGGTGGAGATTGACCACGAGGTCATTTTCCGATGCGCAGGGGGCTGCGGTTTCATGGGATCAATTCAGAGGGATGTTCAGTACTCGCTAGGTTCCGCGAGATGAAAAGGAGAAATTGGCTCGGGAGTTCCTTGAGCGGAAGCAGGAGTTGGGGTCGGTGACTGAGATCACCAGGATGTTCATTGGGAGGGCGATGTTTTGCCCTGAGTTCGTTTCGGAGCAGGTTCAGATGCCCCGATATCTGAGTATGTTCAAGGGGGGGTATCAGACAGTTCATGTCTGCGCAGAGGCGCGAGCCGCGTTGGTATCGCAGGAGGCCGCCATGTGGCGTGAGTTAGAGGTTGAGTTGCAGTTGCGTGAGATGAGGCAGGCCCCGATGCAGTCGCAGTCGGCGCCGAAACGGTTCAGGACCGTAGACGTTGAAATGGGGGATCGGAGCGGTCACACTTGTGGGAAGTGTGAGGGAGATGGCACCGGAGCTTGTTGGCCCAATGGTGCATGCCGCAAGTGCGGAAAGGAGGGGTATAGTGCACGGGGTTGTCGGCAGTCAGTGCCAATTCGGGATTCCAGGATTTATTATCAGTGTTGGCAGGTTGGACATTTGAGGGTCAAATGTCTACAGCTTTTGCAGGATCGGTGCAGGCTCTAGCACCGGCCACCTTGAGGAGTTCAGGAGGAGGACAGGATGGAGTAGAGCCCAAGGGCTCAGGGTTGTGCTTATCGGCTTGCGGCAGAGGGAGACGGAGCAGTGCCGGAGGCAGCTGCGGGTATGATGCTGTCTTGATGTCTTGATTAGCTTGCGTTGTTTGTGGCGTATTGTTTGTGCGGGTAGTGTGGATTTCGATGCGGTAGTCGTTGTTCGCGGGATTGGCATGGTTATGGATTGGTGCTTCAGGTTTCGTTTTGGCATTCGTTGTTCCCTGATGGTTTGGTATGGTTATAGTCTGGTGTTTTAATGTCGGTAACTTTGTGCGGATTTCGATGCGATATTCAACCTTTGGCAGGTTGTGGGTTTGGTTATGGGTTATTGCTTGGGAATTCCGTTGGTCATCGTTCGTGAGGATTGATAGTGGAGGTGCGGCACTGGGTTGAATGACGGGTAGCATCTGCAGTTGTGGAGTGGATAATTGAAAGATCGGATTCTTTTGAGCGGATTGATCAGGGAGGAGATGTGTTTCTGCTGAGGGTTGCTTACGCTTGTGGGAAGCAGTCAGTGGGTAAATGTTCTCTTTGTGCAGGATTGTTCTGAGAGGTCGTTAATGACGATCGGTGGCAGTTAGTCAGTGCTTTAGTGGGGGAGAATTAGAAAATTCTCCGGGAGATCGATGAGTATGTGAGGGTGCTTAGCTGCCGGGATTCAGCAGTGTTTGTCAGCGCAAGGTATAGGCCGACGAGAGTGAGTGTTGGATATGCAGGGCGAGATACAGACCTAGGGCATTTGATTGTGGAGGCCTGAGAGGAGGTCGGGATCGAGCTTGGGTAAGTAAACGGAATTTTGCGATCAGAGTATTGGTACGTTTGAGGTACGTGATGGTTGTACTGCATTAATTCTACGGGATTATGTTGTGCATGTTTCTAGAGCTGGAACCGGAAGGTTCCCAGAGTTAGAACCTGAGGGTTCGCGGAGTTGGGTGTACGGACCCACGGAGATATAGCCTCGAGTGGCTAGTATGTGTTATGAGAGTCGGTCCAGTCATACTGGAGACTCTGTTGGTGTTGCTGGATTAGTTTGAGATTTGCGGATCACGTATGTTGCAGTGTGATTGCATTGGAAGGTCTGGCCCTGGGTTGTTGATCTTGTTTAGCGGAGGCAGTGATTTTGATGAGTGGAGAGAGTGCATGGGATTGAGAGCCCCTGCAATGAGAACCAGAGTATGTGAATAGCAGTTACGCAAAAAGGGTGGTGTCGCTTGGGGCGAGCACCGTGGCACCGGTTGGAGTGGCATTATGTTCAAGAGAGTTCCGTGGAAAGAGGAAAAGAGGAGGGTATGTAACTCCGAAGGGGGTGCAAGTTCACGAAAGTGAAAGCTGCAGAGCAGAGTTATGGTTAGAGTACTTCGAGTATGGTTCTGAGCATCGTGTTCGCGGCAGTGGAGTAGGAACCCATCCGGTTGGGATGTCTGTTGAGGCTCAGAAGGGATGCATGGAGAGAGAAAATTTTAAATTTTCAGTGTGAATCTGATCAGAGTGTAGGGTGGATGTAGTGGTTCATCTTGGGAGATGTTCGAGGATATCATCAGTGTATCGAGTCTTCCAACCTACGAGTGTTGGGGCTAGTTCAGCATGTGTATATGATGGCAAGAGGAGAATTTGTGAGAGTTACTCTGGGAGTGAGAATGGATCTCTCAGTTGGTCTGGGATGGATAAAGTGGGCTTTGGATTGGGGATCCGGTGGTTCAGGGCTTCCTAACCCTCATTGGTCGAGTGATTGTTGGGGTTTAAGAGCAGAGTTGCATCTTGGGTGGTTCTCGGTTACAGAGAGAGATGGACAATACAGAGTTTGGGCTTCAGTCGGCAGAGCAGACTCAGCAGGTTAAAGAGAGTTAGTGATTGTCTAGAGTTAACAGGAAGGTTATGCAGGCAGACGCCGTTACGAGCATGTGATTCAGGTCAGCGACTTCGTATTTCTGACGGGGTGCTTCGATTTAGGAAGAGGGGTAAATGGGGGGGCCCCGGTATGTTGGGTCTTTTCGTGAAGGTGCGAAGGTAGGAAGGGTGGCCTATCGTTTGGAGCTGTCAACGGAATTGGGACGGATCCATGACACTGGTATGTGTCGCAGATGAAGAGGTGTATAGCGGATGAGGTAGCAGTGGTTCTACTAGAGAACGATTAGGTGGATGCGAGCCTGTGTTACGTCGAGAGGCCAGTGGCCGTCGGAGATCGGAAGATCAAGGTTCTAAGGAACAAGGAGGTACCTCTGGTATTGGTGCAGTAGCGGTCTCGGGAGAGATCGGTAGTGTCTAGGGAAGCCGAAACGTGAGATGCGGGAGCAGCAGCCGGAGCTATTTTCAGGGTGAGACTTCGAGGGCGAAGTCTAATTCTAGTGGGGGAGAATTGTAACAGCCCAAAATCTCAAGTATTGCTAAATTGCATTTTGGGGTGTTTTAAAGGGGAGACTCGGCGAGTTGGAGCCAGACTCGCCGAGTAGGGTCGCAGAGTTGGTCGCGGGTTCGCGACTGGACTCGACGAGTCCAGGTATGGACTCGGCGAGTCGACGCTGTTCAGTGGAAAACCCTAGCCGTTCGGTTTGGGAAGTATTTAAGGGATCTTATGCCTCCATTGTTCGCCTTTTGGCCGACTGAGAAGGACCCTTAATCGTTGAGGACGTCTAGGGCAGGAGAGGGAGCTTTTGGAACCTTGAAGAATTGTTAAGCAAGAAGAAGAAGAGTTTTGGCCAAAGGAATATCAAGGGGATCGAGTTCTGAGGTTTGGAGACACAGAGGGGGTGTTATTCAGGTAATATTCCAGATCATTTCTGCTATATTGATGTGTGCACGATTTTAGGGTTTATGAAACCCATTTGGTGATTTGATGGATTATTATGTTGTTATACATAAGTTTATACCCCAGTAATAGGATGATTAGAGGTCCAGAAGTCCCATGAGTGTGTATTGCGGGAAAATATGTATCTCAGGAAGCAGTTTGATCGACTGCATGGCATGGACTCGCCGAGTCGGATGATCAGACTCGGCGAGTAGCTTGAAGATTCACTGGGACTCGCCGAGTTGTTCTTCAGACTCGGCGAGTGGAGTCGGGGTGGCCCCGCGATTCTTCCAGGAGTGACTCGTCGAGTCAAAGAGGATACTCGACGAGCAGAAGGGGAATCTTAGAGGACTGAAGGACGACCAGACTCGCCGAGTCCCCAGGGAACTCGCCGAGTCCAGTCGAGCTGACAATGGACTGTTGACCAGAGTTGACTGGTGTGATTTCTTAGGGTCAGTTAACGTGGAAGATAGAAGTATTAAAAAGAGATATATGATGAAACAGGGAGCTTGTAGCTCGGAGGATCAAGTGCAAGAGGTTTCAGGAGTTGCTATCTTCCAGTGTCCGCGAGGTGAGTCTTCTCACTATACCTCACCCGGAAGGGTTTGATTGTGTGACCGAAAGGTCAAGTATGTTATGTGTTATGTTTATATGCTATAAATGGAAAGTTAGCTGCTATGCGTGATATACATGCTTATATATGGGCCGGAAGGCAAGGTATTATGTGACAGAAAGGTCAGGTATGATATGTGATATATGTGCTTTATGTATTAGAGTATTTGTATTATGTGTTATATATGTGTATGGGCCGGAAGGCGATTATCTTGTGGACCGAAAGGTCCGGGCCGGAAGGCAATGTTATGTGGATCGAAAGATCCGGGCCGGAAGGCGATGTTATGTGGATCGAAAGATCCGGGCCGGAAGGCAAAGTTATGTGGATCGAAAGATCCGGGCCGGAAGGCGATATTATATGGATCGAAAGATCCGGGCCGGAAGGCGTATGTGCGTAAGGTATATTGGGGAACTCACTAAGCTTCGTGCTTACGTTGGTTATGTTATGTTGTTTCAGGTTCTTACAGTAACGCGGGATGGCAACGGTTCGATTGTACACACCGAAGAAAGAGTTGTGTTTTGGAGGATCCTGGTCTTCTTTTATAAACGGAAATGAAACTACGTTTTGTAATTTGAATGTGAATAAGGTTTTAAGCAAGTGTTTTAATATTAAATTGATTAATTAAATGAAAATTTTATTTTTGGAAATCTTGGTGTTACAATAACAACTTGGAAGCAATGGCAGGCCCTTCAGCTACCTGGTGGCAAGAAGTTAAGATTGAGTTCAATCCATATGGTTTTGGATTTGTCATTATCTTTGTCTTGTGATTATGGTTTTGACAAATTCATATGGGTAGGAACTCATACACCATATAAATCTAAGTGTCATAAGGTTTCTCTCCGATTCATGAAAATGATGGTGAGGAAATGCTTTCACTAAGTAGATTTTACGTAGATATCAATTGTGTTATTTGCATTTTCAAAAGTCGTTAGTGGAGCGCGTGTGGTTAACCGGCACACTAACATGGACTTGTGAGAAATGGCAAATGCCTAAGCAATTGAGACTATGATTACGGTATCCCTTTTCATGGTTCTTGAAATTGCTTAGACACACAGGTGAGCTATCTACGGAAAGGGTGTATGAATCTAAATTTCAGACTGTCCAGCTGATTTCTGAGTACATGTCAAAGCTAGTGGGAGCATAAGTGTTATGCTAATAATCATCATGTTAGTGGGAGCATGATAATTATGATAAGTATTGCAAGTTAGCAATGTTAATTATAGAAAACAAAAGTTTCAATTGGGAAAAGTTGTTTTGCTATAATTAAGGGAGAGGAAATTATACTACATCTCAAATCTATAAGCTTAGATCGTGAGGTTTTAATCATTTAGTCAAGGAAATATATATGAATTTCATGTTGGAATGGCTCAACATAAGGAAATTCTGTATATGGGTCCATTATTTGCGTTCTAAAATTTGATTATGATTAAGGCATCCCTTTTCATAATCTGAATTATGAGAACTTGGCAAATTGAAATGGAAATATTATAGCAAAAGACTGGTTTAGTCTTTATGTAAGACATCATGAATCGTGTCCCATATGCTTCGGATATAGGATCGATTACATGTGCTATATTCATCCGTTTTAAAATTTTCCAAATGCCTGGGGCATTAAGAAGGGAAAAGGTTTAGAACTGGATATGACTAAAAGGATTAAACAATTGTCGAGGACAATCTAAGGTTTACCAAAGATTGGTTACTCAAGGACAATTGGAAGTATAGTGATAACTCTAGAAGGACCATATTGACATAATCTGTAAGGAGGCAGCTCTTGTTCAGAAGTGATAGTCAAAATGGAATCTGGAAATGTTTCAAAGTTAGAATTTTCAATCTGTGTAAGATTAAGGAAACTTAATGCAAGAAGGATGTTTCCAAGGAGCTGATCTCCTTTGGAATGCTTTGTAGTGATTGTTGTCAAGTCTTTCTGATTTTATACATAATCATTACAAGAAGATCAATGCATATAAGTTTAGAATCTAACAGATTTCAGTAAATGGCATGAATTTGGAATTCTTGCATTTGCAGTAAGGATTTGGGAGTGTGAAAAGAGAATCATTGAAGTTATGTTCAATTGATCTAGTTCACAAAGTAAAGATCATAGACAAACATAATATGCATACTTGGTGTGTGGCATGACTAGTGTTTAAGAAAACATAGTGTACATGCTTGGAGCATGGGACAACTATTGTTTTAAATTCAAGAATAAAGTTGATAGCTGAAACAATATACAATGAATAATGTGTAATCATATGGTGATAAATAAAAGGTGTTTTATTTATGTTCAAAGGGTTGATACCATATTGGATTCAATTATTATTGTGTTTCATTTTGCATGTTTTGACTTCCCGAATAAACTGGGTTATTCTTCCGGAATGAATAAGTTATTCAAACCATCCACAGTCGGACATATGTTGGAAGTAGATATGAATTAAGACTGTCATGATGGGTTGTAGAGGCCTAAGGTGTTGGACAAGGCTACAACAATCATGAGTGCTCATAAGTTCTGAGTATTGGATTCAACCCGCGCTCATTGGAATCACTTCATGGATTTTATCACGAGTGATCATGAGATGATAATATCTTATATTCTTCAAATCTAGAGATATCAGTTGTTACTATGAGTTGATAGTACATTGATTGCACGTAAACGCATACGGTAACTCGGTGTTATAAAACGTGCCTTTGTGTATGATTCAACAAGTAGTAGAACAAGCCATATGAGTCGAAGTTTATCCGTTCCTTTTACCTTCGGGATAAAAGCGATATCTATGGGCCCCTCGATGATTTGATGATGACAAATGGAAGTGCTCGGCCGGGCCAGGACTGATTTGATTTGTTCAATTAGTCAGTCGTCATAAATCGCAAATCGGGAAACAACAAATGGACAGAGAGAATGATTATAATCCATGTCTCAGTCCATAT